>NC_045765.1:70182217-70485857 GCF_008692025.1 Phocoena sinus | reverse complement strand
AAAATTTGAGGCTTCCAAACTGAAATGTAAGAAAAGCAGCTCCTTTAAAAATTCAATAAACTCATTTTGCTTAGTTTAATATAGAGTGAGATCTTCATTCAATTAGAAAAACATTATCTAATAGAAATATGGGCAAAGGACAAAATTAAAACAAATGGTCAACCGGCAAGTGAAAATATGCTTCACTTCAAATTTAAATAAATGTAAGTAGACATATCACTGAAATATAATTTTTCACCTATAAGTACTTTATTAACCTATCAAATGCCCATGGTTGGTGAGTTGTTGAGAAAATGCCAACTCTTTCATGTTGGTAAGAGTTAGGCTGGTACAAATCTTTTGGAGGGCAGTTTGGCAAAATATAGCAACCTCAATACACTATATAAGTTTAACTTGATAATTACACTGCTAGTAATTTATCTGAAGAAGATAATAAAATCCTAAAAAAATATTTTATAGGTATATAACATTTGCATATAAAACTAAGAAATTAGAATAAGCTAACTGTTAATCAATAAGAGATTTATAAAATAAATTATAATATAAACATGCAATGGAATACTATGCAACCATAAAAATGATGATGATTAATTACGTCTGTATTTACCATGGAAAGAAGTATAGAACATAACACAGATTTTAAAAAACAGATTACTGAACAACTTATATAATATTATCCTTACTTTATAAGCCTATATGTTGAAAGACCCCTGGAAGTATGTTACCCAAAATATTAATAGTGATTATTTCTAGGTGTTGAAATCTGGGGTGGTTTTTATCACATTCTTAATATTTTTCCACATTCTTAAAATTATTACACTGAACATGCTTTACTTTTATAGTTTGAAGAAAAAGCAGTTGATCTCTCCTCAGTTGTGAAGTAAAATCTTTTATTGATGACAATGGTATTTTAAAATAAAACTAGAAGACACCTCAGTTCCTTTACACTTTGTAGAGGAACATGCATATTATAATTATGCAGTATTTTTAGTAAATCGGCATGAGTCTTTTGTGTTGGAAGCTTTGTCTAAGAGTAATCAGTAAAACAGATGTGCTGGGTGGGGTAGACCATCTGTTTCTCTCTTTTTTTTCAATAGATCTTTATTGGAGCATAATTGCTTCACAATACTGTGTTAGTTTCTGTTGCACATCAAACAGAATCAGCCATATGCATACACATGTCCCCATATCCCCTCCCTCTTGAGCCTCCCACCCAGCCTTCATATCCCACGACTCTAGGTCATCACAAAGCACCGAGCATCTCTCTGTGCTATGCTGCTGCTTCCCACCAGCCAACTATTTTACATTCGGTAGTGTATATATGTCGATGCTACTCTCACTTCGCCCCAGCTTCCCCCTCCTACTCCGTGTCCTCAAGTCCGTTCTCTATGTCTACATCGTTATTCCTGCTCCACAACTAGGTTCATCAGTACCTTTTTTTTTTTTAGATTCCATAGATATGTGTTAGAATACGGTATTTGTTTTTCTCTTTCTGACTTCCTTCACTCTGTGTGACAGACTCTAGATCCATCCACCTCACTACAAATAACTCAATTTCGTTTCTTTTTATGGCCGAGAAATATTCCATTGTATGTATGTGCCACATCTTCTTTATCCATTCATCTGTCGATGGACATTTGGGTTGCTTCCATGTCCTGGCTATTGTAAATAGTGCTGCAATGAACATTGTGGTACATGTCTCTTTTTGAATTATGGTTTTCTCAGGGTATATGCCCAATAATGGGATTGCTGGGTCACATGGTAGTTCCATTTTTAGTTTTTTAAGGAACCTCCATACTGTTCTCCATAGTGGCTGTATCAATTTACATTTCCACCAACAGTGTGGGAGGGTTCCCTTTTCACCAGACCCTTTCCAGCATTTATTGTTTCTAGATTTTTTGATAATGGCCATTCCGACCGGCGTGAGGTGATACCTCATTGTAGTTTCGATTTTTATTTCTCTAATAATTAGTGATGTGGAGCATCCTTTCATGTGCCTTTTGGCCAACTGTATGTCTTCCTTGGTGAAATGTGCCTATTCAGGTCTTCTGCCCACTTTTTAACTGGGTTGTTTGTTTTTTTGATGTTGAGCTCCATGGTAGTTTGATAGGGATTGCACTGAATCTGTAGATTGCTTTGGATAGTATCGTCATTTTCACAATATTGATTCTTCCAATCCAAGAACATGGTATATTTCTCCATCTGTTTATGTCATCTTCGATTTCTTTTATCAGTGTTTTATAGTTTTCTGAGTCTTTCGCCTCCTTAGGCAGGTTTATTCCTAGGTATTTTATTCTTTTTGTTGCAATGGTAAATGGGAGTGTTTCCTTAATTTGTCTTTTTGATTTTTCATTGTGGTGTATAGGAATGCCAGAGATTTCTGTGCATTAATTTTGTATCCTGCAACCTTAACAAATTCATTGATTAGTTCTAGTAGTTTTCTGGTGGCATCTTTAGGATTTTCTATGTATAGTATCATGTCATCGGCAAATAGTAACAGCTTTACTTCTCCCTTTCCAATTCATATTCCTTTTCTTTCTTTTTCTTCTCTGATTGCTGTGGCTAGGACTTCCAAAACTATGTTGAACAAGAGTGGCGAGAGTGGACATCCTCGTCTTGTTCCTGATCTTAGTGGAAATGCTTTCAGTTTTTTGCCATTGAGTATGAAGCTTGCTGTGGGTTTGTCATATATGACCTTTATTATGTTGAGGTAGGTTCTCTCTATGCCCATTTTCTGGAGAGTTTTTATCATAAATAGGTGTTGAATTTTGTCAAAAACGTTTTCTGCACCTATTGAGATGATCATATGGTTTTTATTCCTTAATTTGTTAAAGTGGTGTATCACATTGATTGATTTGCATATATTGAAGAATTCTTTCATCCCTGGGATAAATCCCACTTGATCATGGTGTATGATCCTTTTCACGTGCTGTTGGATTCTGTTTGCTACTATTTTGTTGAGGATATTTGCATCTATGTTCATCAGTGATATTGGTCTATAATTTTCTTTTTTTGTGATATCTTTTTCTGGTTTTTGTATCAGGGTGATGGTGCCTTCATAGAATGAATTTGAGAGTGTTTCTCCCTCTGAAATTTTTTGGAAGAGTTTGACAAGAATTGGGGTTAGCCCTTCTCTAAATGTTTGATAGAATTCACCTGTGAAGCCATCTGGTCCTGGACTTTTGTTTGTTGGAACACTTTTAATTATGGTTTCAATTTCATTACTTGTGATAGGTCTGTTTATATTTTCTAATTCTTCCTGGTTCAGTCTTGGAAAATTGTACCTTTCCAAGAATTTGTCCATTTATTTATGGTTGTCCATTTTATTGGCATATAGTTGCTTGTAGTAGTCTCTTATAATCCTTTGTATTTCTGCAGTGTCGGTTGTGATTTCCCCTTTTTCATTTCTAATTTTATAGATTTGAGTCTTCTCCCTTTTTTTCTTAATGAGTCTGGCTAAGGGTTTATCCATTTTGTTTATCTTCTCAAGGAAGCAGCTTTTAGTTTTATTCATCTTTGCTATTGTTTTCTTTGTTTCTATTTCATTTATTTCTGCTCATTTATTTATTTATGATTTCTTTCCTTCTACAGACTTTGGGTTTTCTTGTTCTTCTTTCTCTAGTTGTTTTAAGTATAGGGTTAGATTGTTTATTTGAGATTTTTATTGTTTCTTGAGGTGGGATTGTATTGCTATAAACTTCACTCTTAGAACCGCGTCCCATAGGTTTTGGGTTGTCATGTTTTCATTGTCATTTGTTTCTATGTATTTTTTGATTTCTTCTTTGATTTCATCAGTGATCTCTTGGTTATTTGGTAGCACACTGTTTAGCCTCCATGTATTTGTGTTTTTTACATTTTTTTTCCTGTAATTGATTTCCAGTCTCATAGCGTTGTGGTCGGAAAAGATGCTCAATTTTCTTAAATTTTCCAAGGCTTGATTTGTGACCCAAGATGTGATCTATCCTGGAGGATGTTCCATGTGCACTTGAGAAGAAAGTGTATTCTGCCACTTTTGGGTGGAATGTTCTATAAATATCAATTAGGTCTATCTGGTCTATGGTGTCATTTAAAGCTTGTGTTTCCTTATTTATTTTCTGTTTGGATGATCTGTCCATTGGTGTAAGTGGGGTGCTAAAGTCCCCTACTCTTATTGTGTTACTGTCAATTTCTCCTTTCACAGTTGTTAGCATTTGCCTTATGTATTGAGTTGCTCCTATGCTGGGTGCATAAACATTTATAATTGTTATATCTTCCTCTTGGATTGATCTTTTGATCGTTATGTACTATCCCTCCTTATCTCTTGTAACAGTCTTTATTTTAAAGTATTTTATCTGATACGAGTATTGCTACTCCAGCTTTCTTTTGATTTCCATTTGCATGGAATATCTTTTTCCATCCCTTCACTTTCAGTCTGTATGTGTCCCTAGGTCTGAAGTGGGTCTCTTGTAGACAGCATATATATGGGTCTTGTTTTTGTATCCATTCAGTCAGTCTGTGTCTTTCGGTTTGGGCATTTAACCCATTTACATTCAAGGTTATTATCGATATATATGTTCCTATTACCATTTTCTTAATTGTTTTGGGTTTGTTTTTGTGGGTCTTTTTCTTCTCTTGTGTTTCCCACTTAGAGAAGTTTCTTTAGCATTTGTTGTAAAGCTGGTTTGGTGGCACTGAATTCTGTTAGCTTTTGCTTGTCTGAAAAGCTTTTGACTTCGTTGAATCTGAATGAGATCCTTTCTGGGTAGAGTAATCTTGGTTGTAGGTTTTTCTCTTTCATCACTTTAAGTATATCCTGCCACTCCTTGCTGCCCTGCAGAGTTTCTGTTGAAAATCAGCTGATAACCTCATGGGGATTCCTTTGTATGTTATTTTTTGTTTTTCCTTGCTGCTTTTAATACTTTTTCTTAAAATTTAACTTTTGTTAGTTTGATTAATATGTGTCTTGGTGTGTTTTTCCTAGGGTTTACCCTGTATGGGACTCTCTGTGCTTCCTGGACTTGGGTGAATATTTCCTTTCCCATGTTAGGGATGTTTTCAACTATAATCTCTTCATATATTTTCTCAGACTCTTTCTTTTTCTCTTCTTCTCCTGGGACCCCTATGATTCGAATGTTGGTGTGTTTAATGTTGTCCCAGAGGTCTCTGAGATTGTCTTCTTTTCATTCTTTTTTCTTTATTCTGCTCCTCGGCAGTTATTTCCACCATCTTGTCTTCTAGCTCACTTATTCGTTCTTCTGCCTCAGTTATTCTGTTATTAATTCCTTGTAGTGTATTTTCCATTTCAGTTATTTTGTTGTTCATCTCTGTTTGTTTTTAGTTCTTCTAGATCTTTGTTAAACATTTCTTGTATTTTCCCAGTCTATGCCTCCATTCTATTTCTGAGATTCTGGATCATCTTTACTATTATTACTCTGAATTCTTGTTCAGGTAGATTGCCTACTTCCTCTTCATTTATTTGGTCTTGTAAGTTTTTACCTTGTTCCTTCATCTGTGACATATATTTTGCCGTCTCTTTTTTTTTTTTTTTTTTTTTTTTAACGAGTGGGATTGTGTTCCTGTCTTACTGGTTGTTTGGCCTGAGGCTTCCAACACTGGGGTTTGTAGGCTATTGGTAGAGCTGGGTCTTTGTGCTGAGATGAGGAACTCCGGGAGACCTCACTCTGATGGATATTCCCTGGGGTCTGAGGTTCTCTGTTAGTCCAGTGGTTTGTACTCAGAGCTCCAACCACAGGAGCTTCAGCCTGACCCCAGGATCGTGAACCAAGATCCTGCAAGCTGCCAGTTCACTCTGGGGTTCCTCCCATCTCCTTGGGTGTCAGAGTCCCCCAGCAGTGGCCAGCAGGCACCCTAGTTGCAGGGAGACGCTAACTCTGCATCTTCACACAGCGCCATTTTGACCCTGTCTCCATCTGTTTCTCTTTGTAGAGATTTTTTTTTAAGAGGATGGAAAAGGATTTAAAATCCATCCTCATTGACTGAAAATCTAGGAGAAGAAAATTAATACCTTTCCTACAATGCAGCATCCTACAATAACAGCACTCTGCTGTTATTTTCTGTGAATATATATTTAGAAACTACCAATAATACTGTTCACAAAGTTTTGGAAATACAAGATTTGCCTCAGGCCAGAGTCTCAAAGTTTACTTGCCAGTAGGATGTTAGTTAATAGCTGAGGTTAAGATGAAAACAGACATAAACACTAAGTTCCCTTCAGAAATTCCCACTTATGATTAAAGCTTTGTTTTGTGCTAGAAAGGTTTGGGGGTGTCTTGAGCAGAGAACACCTCTACCTGTCCTCCCTGCTTTATTGTTGCCTTCTACTACCTGAAGAGAAAATCAGATTTGCATCGCTAATAGGGAAGTTGGTAAGATTTCACAAAGGTATTATTTTGCTTTTTAAAGGCCACACAATAATCTCTCTTATAAAAAAGTCATTAATGTGGTACAGCCACTTTGAAAGACAGTTTGGTAGTTTCGTACAAAACTAAACATACTCTTACTGTATGACTCAGCAACGACACTCCATGGTATTTATCCAAATGAGTTAAAAACTTAAACTGAATGGTATTTGCCCAAATGAGTTAAAAATTGTCATATGAATATTTATAGTAGCTTTTTTCATAATCACCAAAACTTGGAAGCAACCAGATGTCCTTCAATTCTTCAATCATGAAAGAATTACATTGGGTGCATACAAACAAGCTATTATATTAATCATCACAGGATACATTAGAACATTCTGGTCTCAAACCATATTTTCAAAAATCTTAGTACTAAATTCCTTTAAAAATATCTTAGTTGTCATTTATTGTATTCATTTCAACAATTTCCAAGTATGAGAAAGATGATTTGGAAGATCTGAAGTATGACACCACTATGTCTTGATAACTATGTAGTTTGAACAGAGTATATAGTATTTTCATAATTATGCTTTTATGTTTTTGAAATCACTTGAAAACCCCCATAGCTATGAAAATGCACCACTCAGATCTCCTGCTACAGGGTGCATAGTTGATGGACAGCCCAGCCCTCTGGATTCACCTCAGGGTTTGGGCTGAGGACACACTTCCCCTGGGCTGCTCCCAGCCAGTGACTCAGCACAGAGAACTTGCTAGTGCAGGCCTACTGCTGCCAGCAGAAGGGCACATTTACAAGGCAAATTTTGTTCAAGGACTCCCTTTGGAATGCAAAGCTTGCTTAGGTCCCTACAGTCTGAGACTTCTTTCCAAACCTCTTTGCTTTCCCCTCACCTTTCACAGGTGTTAGACCTACACTGTGGTCTGATGGCTCTCCCCACCTGTTCCTACTTCCTCTCCTTTATCCTTCATAAGCATTTCCCATGTAAATTTTTTGCATGTCTAATTCTACTGTGGCATCTTCTTCTGAGAGGACCTGAACTAATACAAAGACCAATCCCTAATGCATGGTCATTTTTATCCTTAGAAGCATGATCATGTCAATGAAAATCTATAAAGCTCACACATCTATTTTATGACTTAAACTCTAATAGCCACAAAACTCTTTTTGTTAATATAATCACGTATTCTATGTCATTTTCAATTTTGAATAATATCAATTTAATTGTTTATGGTTTGTCATGTAGTTCCCAAGTAGACATTGTATCTTTGGAACTCATGTGTTTTTCTCTCTCTCTCTCTCTCTGGTATGAAGAACAAAAGTAAGAGAGATTTCAATATAACACAGGCTGCTTCGTAAGCATCATTGTTTCCTCATATAAGTGCCACCAGAACATCTTATCTTTGCCATGTAAATACAACTCACAAAACTAGTCCTTTTTTTATCTGTAAATGTGTGACAGAGATGATGTGGAAACCATGAAGTCTGGCCAAGGTACAAAGGTCATACCTTCAATGAGATTAAGTTACTAAAAAGTGATTGTGACACAGAGGTGAAATCTAATCGGTCAAATTGTAATCTGTAGAAAGAAAAAAGCTATTCACAGAGAAGGAGTGGTCTATATAGACTCTGGAAAAGGAAATCCTTCAAGGTAAAATTTGTAGTTATTTGGTACTATCCAGAAGAGAGAACAATGTGACTAACTGGTATGAATAATCAACAACCTAAAGTGGCCATGCATGTATCACACTTGATGACACTAACCACTGAGAACACTTAATTAACCCTTAGATTATTACAACTGACTTGCATATGGGAGAGAGATGCATTTACCTTTCTTTTCTGGCAAACTTCTGATCTGCTTTGAAATGTTCTTTTTTTAAATATAAATAAACAAATCACCACTATGGACTATATCTCAGTCTCATATAAGTTTTGTTAGTCCTCTGAGCTGTATCAACTCTAAGGACCCAGACAATATAGAATTTCTGGTTCAGCAAGTACTGGTACCCTTAAGGGCTTATGAATTGGTCAGTCAGATTCTATACACACATCCATATCTCTATTGTACACATCCTGAAAAATAATTTGAAATACATGAAGTTTTTTCACTACTTACCAAAACTCCAGAGAAGAGACCACTATGTTTCCAAAGTAATTACCAATATAAGTATTGTCAAGAACTGTGAAGGTTCTGAGGTTTTTTACTCTACCTGCTAGCTCACAAGTTAGCCTGCCAGCAGTATCATGGATGCTGGCAGAAAACACAAGATCCCGAGATGAGAGATGAAGTACAGTAGCAGTAGCTAAAGTGCCAGCATTTTTGTGCTGGTTCCCTTACCCCTGTCTCCACAGGACAACAGGAAGAGGGCCAGGGGACGGCAGTAACCCACAGTTGGTGTGGTGAAGTAAAGGAACCCTGAGCCTAGAGAGCCAGAATCTTTTATAATGGGCAGTGATTATTTATGCCTGTGCTTTGCTCTGGCGGGTGACGTTATCTTCGCTATACAAAATATTAAGCATGCCTGTCCATTGCTGTGGAGGCTGATACTGTCTCTATCTTTCAAGGCTGTAGGTAAACTTGCCCTTTGCTCCAAAGGGCAACACTTTCTCCATTTTGCAAGTGTGTTCATTTTATAAACATCCTTGAGATTGTCCAGAACAAAAAGCAATCGGTGCCTCACTTACAATATGTGCAGAAATATGAAAGACTCCGAAGAATTGTCTCCCAACAAGTATATATTGCAAAACTTCTCAGTTCTGAAAACATTAACGAATAGGCTAATGGTTTACTTCTAGAAATCTTATCCTTCCATAATCCTCTTCATATAAATTAGAGATAAAAGTTATTAGCCAGCCTAGTCTACTTTGAGATAAAGGCAAATTTGTTATAATAAAGAATGAAAAATGGCATATATATATATATATATATACATATATATATATATACATAAAATGCCATGTCCTTTCAAATACTGACTCTTTTCCCCCTTGATATTTCTAATTATTTCTATCACTGTAAGTTTTCATAACGATTATATGGTTTCTGTTCTTTCCACCTTTAGAATTGTTAGAAAATGTTCAGATTCTGATTTTATCCTGCAAAACAACTCACTAGTTTAGAGTCACTCCCGAATCTTGGGTATTTTGAAAGGTTACTAAACTGTTATGTTGTTTCATTGTTACTATGGTGGTTACAGTTTTCTTCTCCCTTCTGCTTTCAGAGCTTTTGTTTATGTCATTGCTACAAAATACTTCTAATCCTTCCTTGATAATTTGTGCCAGACATAGTGTCTCCTATCAGAGATCTGAGACTGCAGTAGAAAAGAAAATCTCTATTGTCTGTTTATGCTAATTGGAACATACTGTCTTTTTCTCTTTTTCTCAATGAGATGTAGAAAATGATCATTTTATCTCGTTTGAATTTTAAAAAAAGGATTTAGCATTTTACACAGAATAAGAGAGTGGTTGTCTCTATAATACAGTGGGTAACCTTGAAGATGTTCCCTGTCATAAATGGTTAAACTCTAAGGGACAATCATTTCTAATTTTGCAATGATAATTGTCTATGGCAGATTCATTTGATGTGGATATTAGATTTGTAGGCAGTGGAACACTCTTAACTTGGAGTCTGCTTTCCTTTTATTATCAGCAGGCTGCTCACTGAAAGAACAAAACCAGTTTTGGCCTCTTCAAAAGTTCATTATTTGGAGGGGCAGGCTTTGGCTTGATAAGAGAACCAACTCTGGCTCTTGGCCACCTTTGTCTCCTTCCACACACTCATCCAGCAACTGACTATAATCACAGACCTGTGGTTTGGAAGATGCATCTGAAATTATCTGGTTCCATTGGTTCTCAACACTCTATGTGGTATAAATCTACAAGCTCTAGGGTCCCATCATAACAGGAAAAACAAAAGCAAAAACCAAAGCCCAAAATACAAAATTTTCTCTGAAAAGTTTTGTACTTTCTACCATTATGATAACATCTTAGAATATGTTCAGAAGATTCAGGTGTGCCATCTATGCTACCTGTATGCTTTTCTTAGTTGAGAGCCACTGCTCATTTCAAGATGAAGGAACAGGCCTTGATCTGCCAAGCTCACACAGCCAGCTGGTGGCAGAGTCAGGACTGGGGCCCACATCTCTTCCCTCTCGGACGTGTTTTTCAATATCCTGCCTCCTGGGGCACTGGGCAGGTGCCCACTTGCCCCTGCAGCCGCCTAACCCTGTTTCTCTTTATGCTCTGTTCTCTGGGCAGGGCTTCACTTGATGAGTGAGTTAGCCTCAGGCATAAATCAGGCAGTTTTCATTAATGCTTAAAGGTCATTAGGGTACCATTAGCAAATGAGAGTTTTAGTTTAACTAAAAGGCACCCTGGTAGCCTGAAAGAATTTTTGTATCCCTAAATACATTAAGCCAGAGTTGAGGACATTTAATTTAATAATTTAACAAATAATCCAAAACTTTGTCTTCTCAAAAGTTATTTAAGAATCTACACTTTTCACTTGATGAAAATTCTATCATATTTCCTTCACATGTTCATCTTGGTGACTATTAATGAATCACTGATTGGTTGCATCTTCATTCATCTGCATCACATATTTTATTGAGTGACATGAACTTCAGAATAAAGATAAATCCAATACTCCCCGAACTCAAGTCATGAAAAGAAAAGAATAGGAAAGAATAAAAATATATAAAGCAAAAGTCATTTGGCTTGAATAAGAGTGCAGAGTGTTGTGTTGTAAGACCTTTACTTTCTAAAATACATTGTAAAATCCCTGATTTTGCTACTAATATAGAACCCTATTATATTAAGATAATCAAGACTATTAATGAAAAATGATAGCAAGTAAATATAAAATCATACATTTCAATAACTGCTTACTAAAAACAAGATCTTCATAGTTTTCTAAGAATTCATGTACACATCATCTTATTTAATTATCAAAAAACTCTGTAAGTAGAATATATAATAATAATACAATATAGTAAGTAGAATATATAATGCTATTATCATTTTATAGGTGAGACACCAAGACTCAGAAGTTTGGCACCTCACATATGGTAACCAATCAATACACTCGAGTCATTGGGATTTATCCCCCTTCTGATCTCCGCCCTTGTCTAAGGTCCTGTGAGCTGGTGCTCAAGCTTAAGTCAGCTTTTAGACCTGGGCAATGTTTTGGGGCCCTGAATCCCTTCCTTTTTGTCTATCATGGGAAGCCAGAAAGAAAAGTAAATTCACTTTTGCATCTGTTTCTTAAGCCTAGAATAAAATTTAAACAGAATGTAGCCCATTGTGTGTTCTTGGCACCCTTGTCAAGGATCAGTTGACCATATATATGTGGGTTTATTTCTGGGCTCTCTTGTCTGTTCCGTTGGTCTATATGTCTGATTTATGCCGGTAGCATACGTTTTTTTGACAGATAAATGGATAAAGAAAATGTGATCTATACGTACAATGGAATATGATTTGGCCTTTAGAAAAAAGGAGGGAATCCTGCCATTTGTGACAATGTGGATGAACCTGGGGGAAATTAAGTGAAATATAAGGCAGTCACAGAAGGACAAATACTGCCTGATTCCACACACATGAGTTATCTAAAGCAGTCGAACTCATGGAAGCAGAAACTATAATAGTGGTTGCTAGAGGCTGGAGGGTTGGGGAAATGAGGCATTATTCAATGGGTATAAAGTTTCATTTATACTAGATAAATAAATTCTAGAGATCGGCTGTACAATATAGTCCTTACGGTTAACAATATGGTATTGTGCACTTCAAAATTTGTTAAGAGAATGGATCTCATGTTAAGTGTTTTTACCACACACATACACACAGAAGTGGCCCAGATAAGACTGAATAAAAAAAGTCTTAACCCCTAGTCTAAATTCTCAAAATGAGAACTTAAAGAAAATAAAATACTACGTCCAAAAAACATCTGTAGCACTTTTAATGATCAAGCAGAAATTTCTCTCATCAGATGCAGATACCATCGTCAAGTTGTAGCGCATCTACTTTCCGAAGGTAGAATAATTAAATGAGAGGAAGGCTGCCCTTCCTATTTCCCAGAGTTTGGTATTATTCTACTTTCTCACCATCATTCCTTAACTAGCTTACCACTATGAAATAGTGTTTGCACGTTTCTGATTTTTTTTTTAATTTTTATTGGAGTAGAGTTGATTTACAATGTTGTGTTAGTTTCAGGTGTACAGCAAAGTGAATCAGTTATACATATACATATATCCACTCTTTTTTAGATTCTTTTCTCATATAGGCCATTACAGAGTACTGAGTTCCTGTGCTATAAATTGACATTTCTGGAGGTTTTTGAAGTTCTTTCCTTTCTTGTCATCTACCAGAACCTCTCACATAGGAAACTTAAGTGATTAAGGTAAAAAGTGTGGCCAAAGGAATCAACATGGAACTTGTTTTTTCTCCCTTCATGTCCATTCCATACATCAAGTTACCTCAGCTGACCTCTTTATATTTTTAATTTTGCTTCACTTATTTGATAGTTATTCATGAGTATTCAGCTAGAGGGCTCAAATTAAGAAATAAACAATTCCAGTGTTTTTATATACTGATTAGCCACCCCTAAGTTAAAGAGCCATTTATCTTTCAAATCAAACTATACTTAGAAATCTTTCAATATTAACTCATTTATAGTAATATAAGCAGCCTTTAATTTTTACTTAGATTTACAAGGGATAGATGATGTTCCTAAAATAAAATAGAACATCACATATGTAAGCTGATTGTTGTTAAACCCGTGGGATGACCTATGACCTATGACCTATGACAATACGGGGGTAAAGAGTGGGTTCTGGAGTCAGACTGCCTAGGTGGGTCTGATTTGGGGCGCTACCATTAATTCACTGTGTGATCTCAGGCAAATTATTTAATTTCTTTGTGCCTCAGTTTTCTCATGTTAAAAAAATGGGGGTAATAATAGATTGATGATTTTGGACATGTAGGCTGCTGAAAAGAAATGCTATCTATGGTCATTATTACACATGAGCTAATATTCATGGGAGAACACTGGTTCATTCCTCTGCATATTATTGCAGGAATTCAGCCTCTATTTAAAGTTTCACCAATTGACTTCTAGGATTTTCCAATTACGGTTCTCGTGAGTCCACAAAAAACTTTGGCCTAAACCACCCAAGGGCATCTTTTGACTCCCCTGCTTCTGGCCCTGTAGCAAGGCTAATGTCCCACCACACCAAAGGTGCCATCTCTAGATGCTTTCAGATTCCCACTGCACCAAAGCCAAAGTCTGCTCCACCTGTAAGGGAAAGGAATATATCTCCTCTTATCTCCTGATGTCAGGTTTTACCCTTTGTGTGCCTCAGGAAATTGACTTCTATCCCTCATGCCCTTGTCCCTTCCATTTTCCCATAAGCTCCACACTTGAAGCCCTGGGTTGGGGAACAGTGGTATCTGAGGACAAAAACCCCTTGTCCTTGCTACTCCCTCTTTACTCTTCCATGAGTAATTCTCCTGAAAATTGGCTCAGGAAAGTCCTGCCCAGCAGCTCCTCAGACAGGCTTGGGTGGGCTCGAGTCTTATCCCAGCTTCAATCCAGGACTCTGATTCTGCATACTTGGTTATGCAAAGATGCTAGTGAAATCCTGACACCTTCTTTGAGCAACCAGTGGAGAGAGATTCCTTTCAGTGCTCGCTTTTGGGCAATTGTACATTCCTGTACTATTTCCAGTAAATATATTTTCTAAGCAAAGTAAAGCTTTCCATATGCTTTTGTGATTTTCAGCATGCCACTATGTGAGTACCATAAAAGCCTGAACTATTTGCTGCTGGTAAGATAGTGCCACATCTGTCTACTTCCTTAAACAACTTTCCATCAGGAGTACTAAATTTCTCCATAATACCAACTGTTAACAATGTTCTCAGCTCAATGTTATATCAGTTGAGGCAATCAACTGACTTAATGTTACCTACAAGGCATTTTCTTTGAGATTCAGGATGGCAGATAGAGAAGGAAATTAATAGGCATAAAGCTCTGGGGAAAATATGAAGTTTTTTATGGTAGTGGAGAGTGGCAATCTATATTTTTCTGCAGGGTTGTCCTGATGGATAATGCTTATATGCACAAGTGTATATACCCACTGTTTCTATAAGCTTAGCAGAAGTACAGTTGGCTACAGGTTGTACACAAAAATCTAAAGGCTGCCTGTAAGCCCCACTCTTCATTTCCCACTAATCTGCCACACACTTGTGATTAGGAATCCCTGGTTCCACCATTAATCCTTTCTACTATGAACATACTGACATACAATTTGTGATTGCAGTTGCTAATGTATCTTGAAGTATATCTAACCTCCAGGTGATTTCCCATCTGGTGGTGTTTCCGGTTTTGTGAGTTTTATCTCTGAATCAACTTTAATAGAAAATGCCAATTTCTTGAAGCATTTCTAATAACTTGGTTCTGGAACCCTATTTACCTGTGCATTTCAAGAATGTACAGTTTTATTTGACTCTAGTGACCTTGGAATGTTGAAAGAATGCCTTACATAGAGATTGTCTAAAGTATGCATTCTAGCAGCCTTTTGGTGCCATTCAACTGTACTATAAGACAAGAGGTTGGATTAGTCTGCTATGGAGCAATTGAAGACTGGGCAGCTTCCATGAAGCAAAGGCTAAGGAAAGATATTAAGAGTAAGACACAGCTGCTTACCATGAAGACCAGGCTCTACAGGTAGCAGTGGAAGCCTGAAATATTGATATGTACAACTGCAAAGGACCATTGTTCATGCACAAACTTTTCAAAACCACTATGACTGTGCTATCATCATTATCACTAATATCACCTTACAAACATTTATGTTTAAAAAGTAATCTGCCTAGAAAAATAAGGATGCTTGTTTTAACATAAAACTAGATTTTATAATGTAGTAAAGTATATATTATTTATAAATTTTAAAAGAAAGGATAAAGCTCATAAAGGAGCTACCCCAGTCATTCAGAGAATGCAAATGTTCCTGTTTTGGTCATCTATCCTTTCTAATCCAGCTCACAGGGAGTACTGAAAGATTCAAGTAGCCTTTCTATTGCTACAAACTAGAGCACATAAACCAACATTTGCTTAGCCTCTTCAGAACGACAGAGCTAACAAACAACTGGAAGTTTCACAGTTTTAGAAGAGACAGTCATCACTCTAGAATACCATACTGCATCGGAATATAGGCAAAGGATGCGGATTATAATGATTTTTCAATCTTGTGCAGTTAGAAGAGAGATGCTGGACCAGACCTGCAAACTTCGTTAAGGTGCCACTAGGCTGTCCACCACTGTTAAATTCCTATTGGCATTTCCATTAAAGAGAGAGAAGTGGCAGGGGAGGGAAAGGGAAATTAAAGGAGGACAAAAATTTAGCCCTTAAAAGTAGGCTCACTTACTTGCTGTTAATATTATCAATGCTTTGATGATTTGGCAGGTGCAGTGGAAGAGACAAATGCCCAAATGTTTGGCATTTCTCTCAGCTTATCATTTGTCCCCAGACACAAACTCAGCTTATCATTTGTCCCCAGACACAAACTGGAAGCACCGTGCAAATCATGCTATGATGTAATCACCTTAAATCAAACAGACTATTTTGTATATAAAGATGCCCCACCAAATGAATAATTTATTATTTATTGAGGTTTTTTTTCCCTCTAAAGGAATAATAGACTTTCACCTAACCATTTACATACACTCATTCAGTTCCTGCTGGTGACAAAAGTCCAATCTTTTACCATGTGATTACCTGGAGCATGGAGTACAATGTATGATCACATGGACAGAGACTATTCCCCAAGGAGTGGGAGGAGACCCACATAGAGAGTGAAACCTTGACCTAGGACTCATAAATACAATGCACTGCCAACTGAACTCACTGGCCAAAGAAAAAGAAAGCATTTCCAATTAGGAAACAAACCTGGTTGCCTAGTACTTTCTTTTGAATATTAAGTCATCCTCAGCACTTTTGTTCCAGGCTAAATAATTCTATCACTTTTATTCTTCACTGAAAAAGCTCTCATTTTCAGAGATCTAACAATCAATGACATCTGTGAAACTTGATTGGATCCTGATTTGAAAAATATATATAAAAGACATTTGGGGATAATTGGAGAAATTTGAAAATGACTATATTAGGGAATTAATATTAATTTTCTCAGGGGCAATAACGCTATCACAGTTTTACATGAAACTATCCTTATTCTTAGAAGTTGCAGCTGAAATACTTCAGGGTGAGGTGTGATGTCTATAACTTTAAAATGATATACACATATATAAATACTGGAAATAGTGCAAATAATTAACAAGGTGGTGGGTATTTGGTTACTTATTGCAATATTCTTTCAACTTTTCTATATTTTTGCAAATTGTCATAATAAAAATATGAGAAAATAACTTCTCTTTCACAGTTAGGACAGTTTGATGAAAACAAACACTCCAGGGAACACCAACGTGAAAAATGGTGGGAAAAGCCTGTTTTCCAGACCTGTAGGAGTCAAATAAAATGTAATAAGCAGAGACAAATATGTGGGAGAAAAAAATTCGATATAATAAATAGAGGTGAAAACTCCTCTCCCAAGTTAGGTTGAAAAGGAAAATACATTTGGTTGAATTTGTTTCATTCATTCATTTATTCTGCAAATATTTATTGAGTATTTACTCTATGCTACCTAATGTGGGGTCAAACAATAATCAGAAATTCCTCTAGGAATTTGTAATTTGAGAAAAATCAACGCTAAATATTGTCAATTCTGCCTCCACCAAGTTTCCATCCCCTTCAACAACTCCATTTACCCATCATCTGATACAACTACGACTACTTCTCAAGCTCGTCGTCATCCTGTGCTGGATCACTGCAATTGCTCCAGACTTGATCATGTCATTCCCCTGCTTAAACTCTCCTGCCTGTCCGTTGGCCTTAGACCTCTATGATTAATTAGATCTCTGCTTATCTCTCCAGGCTTACCTATCACCACTTCATACCTCAAAAACACCTCAAGGGCTTCCCTGGTGGCGCAGTTGTTGGGAGTCCGCCTGCCGATGCAGGGGGCGCGGGTTTGTGCCCTGGTCTGGGAGGATCCCGCATGCCACGGAGCAGCTGGGCCCGTGGGCCATGGCCGCTGGGCCTGCGCGTCCGGAGCCTGTGCTCCTCAACGGGAGAGGCCGCAGCGATGAGAGGCCCGTGTACAGCAAAAAAAAAAAAAACCCTCAAAATCTACACTCAGTATAGATGAAACTGCTTTCCGCTTTCCAGATTGCCGTGCTCCCTCTCTTTTCAGATTTGCACGTGATAATCCCTCTGTTTGAATCACGTTCTCCATCTCACTCCTCCTCTATCTTTACCTGTCTACCTCTTATGTGTTCTTTAGGTCTCATAATATAGGTCACTTCCTTCAGGAAACTTTGTCTTCCAAAGTCACCACCTTGAAAATACCACTATCATTCCCTATCATTCCACTTAACACACCATATTGTAATTGCGGTTTAATAGCCTAGTCAGTGCTTAAAGATTATGATGGCCCACTTTTCATGATGAACTCTGGCATCACTGATAAGATAATAACATTGACTGGAAACATCAAATGGGTATTAGAAGAGTTTTCAGTTCTTCATATATAGGTGACTGAAAGTCATGGTTATTATCACACATCACCATAGGGAAATTATCTAGCTCAGAGTTTCCAGCAGAGACTAGATAGCAATATATTAGCTCTTTTTTCATGTGGAATTATTATATCCTTTGGAACAGATAGGAAGTTGAAACTCAATCCCACTACACCTATCTGGTATAGTGCCATGTGTCCTTAAAGGGCACACACACACACACACACACACACACACACACACACACACAGAGTTAAAATGAAATGAAATAAGTGAAAAACTCATATTCTGACAAAATGGTTATCAACCCCCCTAATTATTTGTTGAACTATTTACTAGAAAGACTTTCCTGGGTCCTGCGGCAATATAAATTATTCTAATTATAGGACAGTATGCTTTACTTGTTACTGAGCCCTCTCTCCTACCTTTCTCTCCTCCTTTCTTTCTCTTTTCCCTTCTGCCATGGACTATTAATGATGATTGGCTGTGATTTATTAGCCTTCTTGCACAATGTTTCTTAAGTGTGTCATTGACATTAGCTAATTGCCAATGCCATCACCCTGCCATAGTCCCTGTCACACTGTTTTCCACTTAAACACTTGCCGTTTTGCCCAACCTTCACTGATCACTGATATCCTTCTAAAGATCAAATAAATACAATTCTATTATGCTCTATTTATAGTAGTGTCTTAATTCAGCATATTTAAAGTTTCAAGTTCGGCTTAAAGGAAGCTCAAAATGTAATATCATATATGCATGTACCTTTAAATATTCCCTTTTTAGTTTTTAAAACCAACTAGTTCACATAATACAACAGTTTCCAAGCTAAAGTGGTAATTTACTCTTATTTGAAAAATGAGGAGTCACCCTGATTTATAGCTTGTACCATACATTTATAGTGTAAGTATCACAAAAGCATGTCTACCCAGCATTCCATCCTCTGGCACTTCCAAATATCTACAGTAAATTATGTCTATAATGATGAACTCAAAGAGCTTACAAGATCCCAAATATTATATTATGGTCAGTGTATTTTTAGTGTTGAGTGCATGTAATTGCTAATCCCTTTCGAAAGGTAATGCATGTGTTTATAGATGTTCTAACCTAGTCTGTATTTTTAACTGTTAATTGTCATTAGTCTCTTCTTAGAGTGCCTGCCCTGCATGCACGAAGTTGTCATTATCCACTCTAGGTATTTGCCCTATTCTCATCTAAATTTTATTTTTTTGTCTGAGAAAGTTAAGTAAGTTATTTTGGAATCCAGATAAAAACACTATAGTACATAGTTGTGAAAGCTATTTCTCTCCAATTATCACCAGAGACCATCTGATACTGAATTTTCTACTAACTACCTTTTAGTTGTGTCGTTTGATGACAATAAATGTGATCATAGATTGCAGTGCCTTTAAATAAGATTCCCAACCTACTTAACACGCTCTGGTGGTCAGTCTCAGTCTCTGCTTTCTTCCTTTAGAGGAACTGAGGCACAAAGTATTCATGATTCTATGTAAGCAGAACATGAAACCTGGCCTTGAATCTTTGGGTTTCTTAATTAGTGCTTATTTTGCTAGATTTACCACAAATCTATTCTTTAATCCAAATGCTATTAGGACGTCCAGGATTGGATAGAAGTCAACAACTCTAGCTGACTAATCCAGGAAAAGAATACGTAATGTGTTTTAGTTTACATTTTAGTGTGTTTTGAAATAAGCTTTACATTTCTGAAGTTGTTGATTACAATTGCAAGAGAAGATGCAGAGCCAAAATTGCTTTGCTTGACGTTTTTCACCCAATGAACATTATGTCTTTTCTAGTAATAAATGTTTTATTCTAAACAGAAAGTATGGAAAATAAAAGAGAACAAGGGAAAAAACATAAAATCACCTGCAATCTTTTTGATTTTCAGAAATGACATCTACTAACATTTTGGGCTGCCTTTCCAATCCCATATTACACATGCCCATAGTACCAGGTATTTCCCCCTTTATATTAGTCCTCATAATTATAATATTAGTTTAATGTTTGCTTTTTCCTAAAGACTGCAATCTTCTGGAAGCAGCACGGTCTCTGCCTTCCTTAGGCAATGTCATAACCAGAGATCCTAGTGCAGTATGTGGCTCATAGCAGGCACTCAAATATTGGCAATGGAAAAAGATAACTGTTTTCTATGCATTTTATAGATATATTTTTTGCTTCCAAAAAATAGTACTATACAGTGCATATAGCATGTGTTTTCAAATAAAAATCCTTATTACACACAATTTGAAATATGATCTCAGGTGATAAATGATTGACACCTTGCTCCACTTCTAGTTTGAAAAATGCATGTGCTTCATAAATCTTAGAGTAAATATTTCACAACATAGTACATGCTCCAAGCCAGATCACACTCATACAGCAAAAAAAATAAATAGAGTGAAGTGTAGATATCCAGTAAAAGACATCTATCTAAATATTGATAATGCTGTAGTGGATTTTCCAAATTTATAGTACCCTATCTTTTTTTTTTTTTTTTTTTTTGCGGTACGCGGGCCTCTCACTGTTGTGACCTCTCCTGTTGCGGACCACAGGCTCCGGACGCGCAGGCTCAGCGGCCATGGCTCACGGGCCCAGCCGCTCCGCGGCATGGGGGATCTTCCCAGACCGGGGCACGAACCCATGTCCCTTGCATCGGCAGGCGGACTCTCAACCACTGCGCTACCAGGGAAGCCCTACCCTATCTTTTAAATTTGAGAATATTTCTCAATGGGAAAGCAGTTGAATTGCAATGCTCCCGTAAGAATAACCTAACCTTTAAAAAAATGGGGGACAGTGACTAGGAAAGAACAAATCAGTAGCCTATACAGAGGAGATGGAGTCTTCTAGGAAATTTTAAAACCAGTGCATAATAATAAGGATGACAGGTGTTTTAATGTGTAAAAAAAGGCCTCTCTTCCAGTGCCTAATAACTGAGTATTTCTCAGAAGATCTGAAAGAAGGTTAAAATTTAAATATTGGACTTAATGCCTTATATTTACACTACAACTACCAATAAGCAGGAAGAACGTGTTGATCCCCAATTATAATCATCTCTTTTAAACCCTCTTATTCACTGACCTTGTTTTTCAGTTTTAATATATACAAGGCTCTGTTCTAGGCACACTCCAATTGCTGTCACTTTCTTTATTTTCAATACTTTACAGTGGTTTTCCTCTTCCCTATCTGGTCATGATTTCCCATCCTTTTAATGTACCTGGTGTTCTTTCCTTGCTCTGTAAATATTGGTGACCTTTCATTTTCTTGTGCTCTGAGCTCTCCTTTGGACAATCTTATATACTTTCATAGTTTCAACTACTGCAACTTCCAGAAGCATATTTCCTACATCCTGGTTATTTCCCTTCCCATTCTCTGAAATTTTTGGCACCTTGCTCACTCATCCTCTCCACCCCAAGCTAGGCTTTCATTCTGGGTGATTCAATATCCTGGTGGTTCAACACCTGCCTCACACATCTTCCAAGACCTCTGCCATCTCACTTCGGCCACACACCCCCATGGCCGCTCCTTGGAACTTATAATCAACTGAAAATATTTCACTGTCAGAATGACTAATTCGAGTATTCTATGCTCTGACAAAGCTTCTCTTTTTCCAGTTTCTTCTTGAACTATGTTCTCACTACAGTTTTTCAAAAGCCATGGTGGATCTCCAGTTCTTCGACCCCTTATCTTTCTCCTGACAATCAACACTTCAACTTTCTTTCTCACACGCTTTAGCTACTATAACCCAACACTTCAATATTTTCTTCCCAATATCCTAAACTCCTTGGCCCAGTTGTCCTTCCATCCTACCTCATCACCAGGTTCACTCAGGTTCCAACACTCTGCTGGAGAAAATTCTACACTAGGCAGGTTAATATTGCCATATATTCATGACTATTAACCTTAATCCTCACACTGCTGAAAAATGTATTTATGTTACTTAGCCAAGTCTCCAATTCTTCACCATTTATTACAAAACATTTCTAATTATCCTCAAAACTCTGATACTCTCTCTTCCACCTTCTAAATCTTAGTCATGCCCAGATTTTCTCATCTCCTACTTTACTGAGAAGAGGATAACCACAAATGAGAATTTCCTCAATTTGTCATGTTAAGACCTACAAGCTTACCTATACCTTCATCCACTCTTTCCTTCTTCCATCTTAACAAATATTTACTGAGTATCTGCTGTGTGCCAGGCACTGTGCTGGGTGCTAGGAATACAAAGAAGCATATGACAGATACAGTCTCTTACCTCATGGAGCTCATAGTTTGGTAGAGAAGAGATCCATTAAAGAACTATACTAAAAACTAATTATATTTGTGATAAGCGCTATCACGAAAACAGGATGCTACAAGATCATGGGACAGGGGACCTGACCTATATTTAAAGTAAGACTTAAAGCCAAGTAGGAGTTGTTCAGGCAAAGGTGTATATATATAGAAGGAGTTTCAGCCAAGAACATGGCTGAGAGCACATTATGTCCAAGGAAATGAGAAATGGTTGATGAGTCAGAAGCTCAGAGAAACAAGTATGCAATGAGATTGAAGGCTACGGATTTCAGCATTATTCTAACAACAGAGGGACACTTAAGCAGGGGAATATGATTGGTTTGTTTCTGCTTTGTTTTGGGTTTTTTAAAAAACAATCCTAAATCTGACATTGAAAAAAGATTGTTCACAATTGGGTGGGGGGCAGTTGAAGTAGGTAGAGCAGAAGCCAGATTGAATTGTACTGAGGAGTGAGTGTGAGAACAAGGAAATGGACTAGCAAGAGCATATTTATCTTTCTAATTTGGTTACAAAGGAAGAGGGGGTTACTTCAGGAGGATGTGAAATCGTAGGGGGGTTTGCTTTCATTTGAGTACAGACATTACAGAGAGGGTGAGGGTGTTGCATTTGCAAAGATTCAGAGGAACCTAAAAAACTGGACTTCTGCAGGGAGCTTACACTATAATTAGATATATGTACGCTTGAAAAGATCCCTCCTTATACTGGGAAGAACACTTCACAATATGGCACATATAATAAGTTATATAGTTTAGTGTGAGAGAGATTGGGTGAGGGGATGAGGGAGGATGTGGTATATACACTGAGCCTTGAAAAATGGGTAGAATAAAGATGTCCTGAACTATAGTGATGGCGAGTTAGATGCAAGAGGCATTTGAAGAGAAGAGTCTGTTTCACTTTGTGATTAGGCCAATACTGTATAGACAATTAAAACTAAAGGAAACCTAGATGTGTGTGAGTTGGTGGTATTAATTTTGAAAATGAAAGAGCTCGTGCTCTGCTTCAGTCTCAGAGATGAGCTTCTTCCTCCCTCTAATGAAGCAGGGAACGAGGATCAGGAAATGTAGAGCAAGGGGTGAAAGGGAGAAATTGACCAACATCCAGAAGCTACCAAACTCAGTCTCCATTTTGTGGCTTCTTTTCTCTTAAAATTTCCCCAAATGGCAAATCTACACACGTTCAAGCATAGGTTCAAATTATTATCCGTTTTTGTCTGCGAGTTGGCAGAAAGAAAGGAGAATAACAAGGCCTCATAATGAGGAGGGTGTGGGAAAATCAGCCTTCTCATATTTTTGTAGTCAGAGGGTGAATCAGAGCAAACTTTGTACAGTCTGGCAATAAGTAGTGAAATTATTTCCTTGGGATAAATTCCATTTATAGAAATTTATTCCAAGGAAAGAACTGCAAAAAATATAGGTATGAGGATGTTCATGGCAGAGTTATTTATAAAGGTGAACAATTTGGAAACAAGCTGTTTGTCCATTTTTTGAGTAATAATTAAAATATGGTATATCTGACCAAGGGAATACCATGGAGATGTTTTTAAAAAAAACAAACCCAGAGATACCAATCTATATGTATCAACATAGAAAGATGTTCACAATATGGCAAAATATAACGAGTTATTGAATATATTTGGTATATACGATTGCGTTTATGAAAAACTATTTACTTATACATAATAGAAGACTTAAAAGAGACACAACCACAGGCAAACAAATTATTTTGGAAAAAGTTGGGATGATGGTTGCTGTCAAGTTTACTTTTGCTTGCTTAGACTCTCTTGTGTTTTTTAATTATTTGGTAATTGATAAAGATTGTTATAAAGAAAATGGTTTTTAGCTAAAAAATAAAAATACACATTATTTGGGATAATACATACTTATCAACATTCCAATCCATCAGCGTGTTTAATGGCCTATCCGTGATAAAAGGGAAAATAAGTAGAAAATTTGGAGCTGGAATAAGTAAATGAAAAGCCATTTCATGCTTATGACACCACAGACTTTTTTTTTCTTAATGTGATACTATGCTAAAAGGTTCTCTAGAGACTTTAAAGCATTAACGCACCTCTCTAATTACCCAACAAGAATTAAGATGCAGCAAATAAAAATGGTCTTTCAAAACTGGATGAATGCCCTAGTAAAATCCAATTAGTGACAGTCTTCTCCACAGTTGAGACTAAGAACCCATTTCCATTAGGTACTTCGTCCAGATTAGGGATCATTCTTTTAGAAGTTTCAGTCTCTCCATGATGAACACAGCTTAGTTTAGGATTCTTGAGATCTTAATGCATAATGCACCTATGAAAATGCCTTTCACTTAGAAGCCTCTCTGAAATGAATGAATTAATGAAAGAATAATTAAATATATAGTTACATGGCCAACAGGACAGTCTGTGCATCAGAAATTTTGAGAAGCTGAATGTGACAAAGTAATAATATATTAATAACAATAATAGTAGTAAAAAAATAATAGTTGCTATAAGGGAAGGCAAATTCATCACTGCTAAAAGTGACACCAATGAATGATATCAGAAAATGCTGTCTCCGTCAGTTTTGGCTGTTATAACAAATACCATAGATGTGTGGCTTAAATGACAAACGTTTATTTCTCACGGTTCTGGAGGCCAGAAATCTGAAATCAGGGTGCTAGTATGGTCAGATTCTTGGTGAGGGCCCTCTTTTTGGTTATGTCCTCCCGTGGCCGTTCCTTGGTACATGCATGCAGACAGAGGGAGATCTTGTGTCTCCCTCTTTACGTAAGGACATTAATCACATCATGGGAGCTCCACCCTCATGATCTTATCTGGACCTAATTACTTCCCAAAGGCCCCACCTCCAAACATCATTACAATGGGGACTAGAACTATAACATATAAATTTGGGGGCGGTGGGGGGGACACACAAACATTCAGTCCATGGCAAATGCCAACACATCTTATGGAGGCAGAATGCCTCCTTAATCATATTATTATTGGTTACATATTAATCATTGCCATTGTTTATATAAAGAAAAAACAATGAAAGTTGGGTAGTCAGCATGATTCCTTAGAAAAAAGGAGACATCAGAGAGAAAACTTCACAATACCAACTCAGTGTCTCCAGTGGAGGGTGGATGCTCTAGTCTACAACCCCTCTACCTTGTCCCTGTGGTAGGTGACCCTAGTTTAGAGGCCGATAAATGAGGTCATTACAGGGTGATGCCACTAGGCATTTAAATATTACAATTGTCCTTGCTCCCCTCTCAACCACTGCCACTCTCTCTGATTCCATGTTCACTAAATAGCTTCTGATTGTAATGTGCTTTCCCACACAGATTTCCTACAGGGAGGGAATGTGCTGCTCTTGCAGACTCTAAAAGTCCACGGGATAGCTACATTTCTCTTCTCAGCTGGCTGTCATTCTCATTTTCACAAGCCATCTTCTATGAGGTTATCTGGTCTATGCTAGAGAGTTCGAGATTAAATACAGTCTAGGGATGCTGATCAAACACGATGAAATCTCCTAATTCTTTTACTCATTCATAGAATTTGACCCCTTGCTCACAGTTTTCCTCTTTATCCCAGACTCTACCATCCCCATGGGTGATTTCAACATCCATATGGATGTCCCACCTAACATTCTGGCCTCCTCGTCCTTTCACATGCACATTTTCTACTCACTTTTCCTTTGCTCCACCTCAGCCCACTGCTCCCATGGCCATATCCTAGACCTTGTCACCACCATCTGAAATTGTTTTACGTTCCAAATCATTAACTCATATTTCTTGTTCTCTGACTACAACCTTTCCCTTCCTAGCTCACTAGTGCCCTCCTCTCATGTCAATTGCTTCTTTTTAAAAAATTAATTAATCAATTTGGCTGCGCTGGGTCTTAGTTGCAGCATGTGGGATCTTTTTTAGTTGTGGCATGTGGGATCTAGTTCTGACCAGGGATCTAACCCGACCCCCTGCATTGGGAGCGTGGAGTCTTAACCACTGGATCACCAGGGAAGTCCCTCAACTGCTTCTTAAGTCCCTTAAAGGAATCAGAACAATTCAGAATTTTCTCACAGACTTTTGTAGTCATTTCCTAAAGATTTTTAGTTATTTGTCTTTCTTTTTTATGTTGTATAACATAAAACTGACCGCCTTCATCGCTTTGACATGTACAATTCAGTGGCACTACGTATACTACATTACTGTGCAACCATCCATCTCCAGAACTCTTTTCATCTTGCAAAACTGAAACTCCGTACTCATTAAACACTAACTCCCTGTTCCCTCCACCTCCCCCACCTCCAGCCCCTGGCAACCACCATTCTACTTTCTGTCTCTGTGAATTTGATTATTCCAGATATTTCATATAAGTGGAATCATACAGTAGTCTCTTTTTGTGACTGACTTATTTCACTTAGCATAATGTCCTCAAGGTTCATCCATGTTGTAGGATGTGTCAGAATTTCCTTCCTTTATAAGGCTGAATAATATCCCATTGTATGTATAGACCACATCTTGTTTGTCCATTCACCTGCTGATAGCACTTGGGTTGCTTCCACCTTTTAGCTACTGTGAATGATGCTGCCATAAACATGGGTGTACTTACTCACATTTCTTGTTGCTGCCAGCCTCTGAAAGGCTTTATAACTTACTCCTTTACAAACCAAACTAGCACTAAAATAATTCCTCAAATATTTGCCATTTATCTTCTGTCTTTGCTTTTTCTAGAAATAGCAATGATAACTCAGATCCACCTTTGTGATGGTGCTTCATGACTAAGCTGTTTTATGCTTGTAAAATGCTATTCACTGACTCTGCTGTTAATGGATATGAGTACTCTATAAATTCTAGCTAGCTAACGTATGTTTATTAAATATGCAAAGGTATGTGGAGGACTTCCCTAAGGGGGTTCAGACTAATAATATGGCTTTCAAATAAGGTTTTTTGAAGGATTTCTAATTAGTTACAAGGCCAGCTCTCCTATCCTTCAAGCACGTGGGACAATTTTTACTTCCCTACTATCCTTGCAGTTAGGAGAGAACACAGGACTACTTCTGATGAATGGTTACAAGTTGAATGTGTGTCTCTTTCAGGCTGAAGCAATGTAGGTTTACTTCTGGGCAAAAGCTCTCCCTTCTTCTGCTGCATCAACTAAGGAAGCCACTAGTTCCAGATGGTACAGCTTTAGGATGGTGGAACTGTTAACTAATGATCACTGAGCAGCCATATGGAAGGCATTTGCCCTGGACAGCTGCCCAGACATTTTGTAAGCAAGAAATAAACCACTGAGATTTGTGGGTTTATTTGTTTCTGTAACATGACCTAGTCTATCCTGACTAATACAGTAAGGAACTATTTAATCAAATTGTGAGTGGTGATACATCTATTAATCACGCAGCTATTTTAAAAAATAGCTAATATGTGTTGATATAGAAAGATCCTCCAAATATATTAATGTTAAGAAGCAAGATACCAGGGGTTTCCCTGGTGGCGCAGTGGTTGAGAGTCCGCCGCCAATGCAGCGGACACGGGTTCGTGCCCCGGTCTGGGAAGATCCCACGTGCCGCCGAGTGGCTGGGCCCATGAGCCATGGCCGCTGAGCCTGCGCATCCGGAGCCTGTGCTCCACAACCGGAGAGGCTACAACAGTGAGAGGCCCGCGTACCGCAAAAAAAAAAAAAAAAAAAAAAAAGCAAGATACCGAATGCAGTGTATAGTATGTTATCATTTGTATAAACACTTACATAGGCATTGAATATCTGTCCAGATACAAAAAATTGGTAAGAGTGGTTGCCTCTGAGAAAAGGAAGGGAGAACAAACAGGTGTGAGAAAGAGACATTTTTCACTGTTTGAATATTTTTAAGTATTTAATAATATTTAAAAATAATAAATGTGCATGGATTAACTGGTTTCAAGTAAATAAGCATTAAAAGCAGTAATGAAAGTCAAAATTAGCCCAGTGGTTAAGGGATCTGAAAGAAAACAATAAACTTGAGAAATCATGCAGAAATTAGATTGACAAGATTTGATAGCTTGTAAGTAGTAAGCATATGGGGAAGGAAGATGTCAGAGATGGCCATAATATAAGTTCCATAATATAAGAGGGCAAGAATTTTTGCATCTTTATTTTCATTGATAGAAGGTATGGACTGAGTAACTATATAAGATACCAGTTATGGCTATATTGAAAAAAATATTTTTGTCCTTTGCAATTTATATTACGTTTGGAAGTAGGTGATGTCTTTCATTTTGTATGTAATGAAATTTCAGTAAATGATTCCTTTATTTTTATTTTGGCCTACTTGTTACCTTCAACTCCACGTAACTATTTAACAAGAATATGTCAGCAAAAGATAAAAATCAGCCCATGGAAATATGGAATCAAACATAATATTTTCAAATTTATCAAATATTAAATGGTTGAGACTCTAAGGTCTAGAAGAATACAAGCTGTTTGAGAATTCAGCAATCACTTTATAGAAAATAACTTGGCTTTAAGGTATGATAGCATTTATATAAATCTATTTCTGCATTTTGTTTAAATTCTTTTGTTTAGAAGCTTCCAAACAATAACACTCAATTGTTTCAAGTTATTATATATTTGCTTAACAGATCTAAGGTTTGGTTCCTTTTTCTTCTCTTCTGATTTGTTGGAATTTTGCACTGATACACTGTAAACAGCACTGTTCACAGGAACTATTACCCTTCTTTTTCTTGAGATTTTTAAAGATATTGCAACCATGTAAAGCCAATGGCTGTCTATCATGTGTCATAGAGCAATTTCTAATCTCTCAAACATGGAAGAGGACGACAAATTGCTTGGTTTCTGAGGAACCCCTTTACATGTAAGCAGCACAGTTCTTGCTCCAAATAAAAGGTGCAGAGAATCCTCTCGTAACTCGATGAGGCAGAGGGGATCATCTTTCTTTTTCACAGGCAAAGGTAGCCCAGTGACCCAGAAAGAGAAATGGGAGGCACCCCCCAGTTGCAGAGCTCTGCCTCCCAGCAACTATGCTATGGGCATAGGTGCGGGCGAAAGCCTGCCTGATTATAAGGATGACTAGGTTTGATAATCAGTGACTCCTGGGCAGAAATCAAGAGGCTTTCACATGTTAAGCAGCTACCTGTAACTCAGCCTCCTTCCTCTGACCCAGAAGATTTCTGACTGGTGCCTGGTCCTGCATGGCCTCAACATTTTCTGGGCTGTTCACATACCACACAGCTGGTACTTTGGCATCTTGTGGGGACTCTACACAGAAAGCTTTTCCCCTCACCCTTCCACTTTCAGATTTATTCCTGCTTTCTCAACGTCTGACCTCATTCATAACTTTTTCTTTGTTGTTGGCATCCCTCCTCCATCATAATTTTTTTTTTTTAACATCTTTATTGGGGTATAATTGCTTTACAATGGTGTGTTAGTTTCTGCTTTATAACAAAGTGAATCAGCTATACATATACATATGCTCCCATGTGTCTTCCCTCTTCCATCATAATTTATACTCACCTCCTTGATGCTGCTGCTTCTGGTTGCTTAGGAAAACACTTCACCTTGACCTGCTTGGCCTTTACCTCCTTTGAGGCTTCTGCAGGCAACACCTTGCAGTGTACCCTTCCTGATCCTTCCAATGGAGCCTAGACAAGTAAATAAGAGATTTCAGGAGGCTGCATCCAAGAAATTATATCATTAGTCACCTCCAGTATCTCAAGGAAATATGACAAACTGTCACTGTCATTTGTCAGCATCATAGGATATTCTGTCCCCAAAAGTTAAATACCATTTCACTAAATTGTATGAATTTACGATTTGTCAAAATTGTATTGGGGGGTTGTCAAAATTCTTTTGCAATATTGGAATTGTGTTGTCTTGAAACAAGGCTTTCAAAGAATTGTTTCAAACAATTGCATTCACAGAATCATAGGTTTTTTAAAAAGATCTTCCTGTTTATTTTACTTGTAGATTGACTTAATTATTTTAATAAATATACCACATAGTAGTTACAGTGATATAAGATAGTTGACTTTTTTATTGCCTTTTTGTGGCAGTGGGAGAGGGGTTCTAGCATCTCAGTCCCCTTTTTATTTGTACAGAATCCCCAATTTGCAATATCAGAAGCCACGGTAGTCAAATATTCCATCTTCATGCTCCTGGAGGCTTACACTCAGGCATGTGACCAAGACTCTGTTCATCACAAATTTTTCTTGAGAAATGTGGGGACATCTGAAAATCATTTATTGTGATTTATCTGAGGGGTTTAACTGAAAGGAGGAAGGCAGTTTTCCTCCTGTGCCATCCTCTTCATTTATTTTTTTAATTTATTATTATTATTTTTTTGGCAGTACGCGGGCCTCTCGCTGTTGTGGCCTCTCCCGTTGCGGAGCACAGGCTCCGGATGCGCAGGCTCAGCGGCCATGGCTCACCGGCCCAGCCACTCCGCGGCATGTGGGATCCTCCCGGACCGGGGAAGGAACCCGCGTCCCCTGCATCAGCAGGTGGACTCTCAACCACTGCACCACCAGGGAAGCCCGCCATCCTCTTTAAACTTACTTCTCCAGACTTGTGAAGAGATTCAAGTTTTAGAATGCTTTGTAGAGATTATAAGAGTGTACACATAAGGAAAATTCCAATACAACAAGAGATTTGCATGACTAGAAAGCATCCCAGCTATCTCCTGTGTGCATCTAAACACCTCTTTACCCTCCTGCATGGTAGCAACTACATTTGTTTTTGATAGATTCAGTTTGCCTACACATCACTGTAACCTGGGACTTCTATAGTCTATGTTGTACCTTTGTGGAAATTAGGAAAAGACACTCCTTCTTCAAGACACTTCACTGACATCTATCAGAAAATTGTGACAATTTACTGATTTTATTAGAACAAGACACTTTAATACCTTAAGCCCCCCAAATTGACATAATTTATATACAAGATCCCATAATGTAAGCAGCATATCTTTTATGTCACAGACATGACTATATTTCCCTCTTAGCTTGTTTTCCAGAGGGAGGACCCCCAAATGTCTAGATCAAGGTTGTTGCTTCCAGTTCACTGAAACCATAATTGTTAATCTGGTGAAAGAAATCTTTGAGTACTAAGAATGCTAAATCAGCAGAGCCCCAACAAGGAAGGACAAGTCGGTCATTAAGTTTAATAGTGAGAGGTGCTACTCCCAATGCCACCCACTGGTTCTTGGACCCATATATTATTGTTGTAGTGGAAAAGCACCAAATATTTGTCTTTGGTTCACAGTACATACTGCATCTACAGAATAGCACACCAGATCAGGTTCCCTAAGCTACAAAACTGAATATTTGATCGACAAATTCAATAGGCTACTGTATAAGGCAAACTACTTTCAAATGATGGCACATATGAGACCTGTGATCCCACAGGCGTCAGGCTATTGCCTTATTTCACTAAAAAGTCAACTTATTAAAAGTAACGTTTTGAAAGAGAAGTTGCTAATGAATGAAGTGTTCATTATATCCATAGATTGTGCTGCTTGCAGATGTATATTTGTCAGGAAAGGCAAATTCAAATCCAAAGTAAATACCCATTCCAATGAAGACAAAAACTGCCCCTTCATGAAGAAATGTACTCTTCCTGACACCAACTGCCTGTCTGGTCTGCCTGGAGTTGGGGACCACATTGGAGGCTCATGTCTAGTTACTACAAATGTCAAGTTGGACTTTCAGTGGTGGCAATAGTCAGGCCAGCCTTGGGGAGGGCAAGTCCATGCATAGGTTCTATTTGTCTCAATGTGACCACTTTGTTTACGTGCTCATCAAGAAAGAACAGAGTGTCTCAGGGAATGTCCAATTTTATTGCAAATATCTTATTTATGAGGGTAAGTTTGTGAATGGAGTCCTAAAGACAGGTGTTCAATCTCTACTAGGACCCAATAGCTAGTCAAAGCTAGCTAGGAGAATTATTACTTGGCCGAGAGAATGTGCTTGTGCTCAAACACCCTACAGGCCTCTGTTGTGATTGTACATTAAAGTTTTCATAGAGTTTAGAGAGAATTCTAATCCACTACAGAAATTTTGAGCCCTGTGGGATTCACGAGGTCATAAATGCCAAGTAGCAGAGCTGCCTGCAGTGAAGCTTGAACTGTCTAGTCGTCACAGGTCCCAAGTCCCACTCAAAGCTTGGAGCTTTGAATCAAAGAAGCACACCTCTTCTCTACGTTGCTTCCAAAGTCCAGTGAGGCCTGTCAAGTGTTCTGCCTCTCTCTGTAGAGGTATCACATGCAAAGTGTATTAACTTGTCCTTCATATTTACAAGGATATTCCTATGTGCTTCAAACAAGTGGGAGGCCCATCTAAAGTCACCACTACCTTCTATTCTGGGTATTTTCAGCATGAAGAAGTATCGTATTAGACTAGCATGAGGCCCTACAAAATGGTGAGACAGTCAGGTAACGCTATGGTCCAAACTGTGACACAGAGTTCAAGAGCTGTTGCAATCCTGAGACAAGATAAGTATACTACTGCTCCTGCCAAGTGAAAATAAATTCCTGATGTTCCCTGTTTATTGAAAAAAACATTTGCCACGTCAATAGATGCAAACCAAAACCTGCTTTTATTTGCTCCAGTAAAGAAACTAAGTCTGGACTGGCCACTATGATTTGAAAAACAGATTAGGTTTATGACAATCAACTGGATGAGAACGGTTATGAAATATTTTGGAGTCCTAGGTGATTTCTGCATAGGCCAAACAAGCTACTTCTGAGTCTTTAAAGTCTTTGAAGGGAGAATTTAACTTTGTATCTCCACTCTCCCAGCCTCCTCCCAAGGATATGGTATGGCTTTTGATTTACATTCTGACAGGGATGGGGAGTTCTAAGAGTTTTCTCTGATCCTCCCTACCATGATAGCTAGAGTGACCATATAACTGATCATCAAAACCAGTTTGGTTTTGATAGCGAAAAGGAGTAGTACTAATAATTATGCCAGAAAAACAGATACAAACTGATACTTCAGAGACCAGGAATCCAGTGTGGGGATTTGGCCATTTGCTGAGGATATCTATACTGATACTGCATTTAAAAACCAGAAAAATGACCATCAAATAGATTCAGGAACCCACTGGGCCTCCACGATCTGGATTTTTTCACAACTATATTCATTACCTGAACTCTTTCGGTTTTCATTCCAACTAGTGAACCACATTGAGAGTCAACGCCATTTCTTGGAATTAGTGTTAGCTCAGAGCCAAAGTCCAAATATCCCTGAAAGGTCTGGGTAGTTCCCTTTTCCCAGTGCAGAGTTACACTTGTAAGTGAATAATTTCCTTTGAGGAAAGCTAGGAAGAAAATCACGGAACATATTGACGAAGTATTACAATGTCCTTTCTTAAATGCATCCTGCATCATCTCAAAGATCTAGGGATGTCTGTGTAGGGACTCAGGTCTGAGAATTAGGTGAAAAGCTGTGACTCTGTTGTGGTAGCTGAGGGCAGGCCTCTTCAAGTCTAGAGAGGTCTTGTTGTTGTTCTAAAAATCAAACAGGACCTCTGGTGGCTCTTCTCTAGGGACTCTAATTATAGGCCTGGAGGCAATTGGGGTCAGTGGAGGTCAGACACATGGACTCGGATTTCCCTTGTTTGATAACTTCCTCAGGTAAGATTATTACAGGGTCTTCAAGCAAGGCAGTTATAGCCCTATCCCCAAAGGGAGAAGAGATTACCCTTTGAGACATTCTATTCCTTCCAAATATCCCTATTCCTATTCTTACAGATCAACTCTCTCTCAATAACTGCTCTAATTTTCATACGTGAGACTGGGAAATGCTGTGGATTTTATTGACAGTATTCAACAACACTTTGGGTCAAATTGTGAGGTTTCTTTTTTTTTTTTTTTGCCATTTTAGCTCAGTAACTTCAAGGATAACAGGTTTTGTATGTTTATTTGCTTGTTTTTTTTTTTAAAGCACTGCTATAGAAGTCTGTTATTTATAAACTTCAACTGTCTGGAACCAACCAAAGCAACTACTCCATCCAACTTTCCTTGATCTTTCCATTTTAGGGTGGACCTAGGGTTTATCATCCACACCAGGACAGTTTGGAGAGTGAAAGGGGATGGTATGCTAATGAAAATTATTCTAGGACTAATAGCCAAGACATGGAAACAACCTAAATGTCCATCAACAGATGAATGGATAAAGAAGATGTGGTACATATATATATAATGGAATATTACTCAGCCATGAAAAAGAACAAAATAATGCCATTGCAGCAACATGGATGGACTGAGAGGTTATCATACTAAGTGAAGTAAGTCAGAAAGAGAAAGACAAATACCATGTGACATCACTTATATGTGGAATCTAAAATATGACACAAATGAACTTATCTACAAAACAGACTCACAGACATAGAGAACAGACTTGTGGTTGCCAAGGGGGATGGGGAGTGAAGGAGGGATGGATAGGGCGTTTGGGATTAGCAGATGCAAACAATTATATAGAGAGTGCATAAACAACAAGGTCCTACTGTATAGCACAGGGAACTATATTCAATATCCTGTAATAAATCATAATGGAAAAGAATATGGAAAAGAATGTGTATGTATATACAACTGAATCACTTTGCTGTACAGCAGAAATTAATACAATGTTGTAAATTAACTATACTTCAACAAAATAAATTTTAAAAAAAGAAAAGAAAACTGTGCTGGGACAATAGACATCAAATATCCAGGAGAAACTGGACATATAATCACTCTAGTCATGCTCTTTAGATTGTTTTATGGTATTAGCCATGAGGTTGCTCAAAGTCCTTTCTTTAATAGATATTTCATTCTAGATGATAATTTGATTAAATCTGAATGAATAAGCTGACAGAGTAGCATGCCTTAATATTAGCTTAATTTTATTGTCTTTAAGTCCAAGCATACCAGATAACCAATCCCAGATTCTTTGCATTTCCATCAGGGGCTGTTCTCAACGTTTCCCTATACTCACTCATCTTACCAATTTCTTATCAGTCAGGGTTCTTAGTTTCATTTGATACCTAGCAGAGAGTGTTGCGCCATCTGGATTCCCACTAGGTAACTGTTTGCTTTCTAGGATGGCATGTTCTGGAGCATCTGGAAGATCCGATGTACGCTCAGTAGAATCGGATGCCAACATCAGTCACCACAAAGACAGCATAACAGCTCTCCTCCAGTTATATTTTGGACATCTAATTAATCATGTGTTCTAGTGGGCTATGGCCTATTCAAAAAATTTTACACTAAAAAAAAAAGTTACACTAAGCATTTGCTTTCTACATTAATGAGCACATACTACTCAGTCCTTTAAATGGGTGTTTTAGTCAAGGCAGCATATTTGTGTATTTTGCAGAGCTAATACACAAAAGTCTTTCATCACCCAGAATAAATGAGTGATTCCAGTGTGTGGAACAAGAGAGTAAAGAACAATCCCAATGGAATGGCAACTGTGGCAAAAAGTGATCATTTTCATGATTTGGAGAGGGGAATTAGGACGGAATCCTCTGGCATTAGGACAGAATTTTGTCTCATCAATAAATCGAGAGTTGGATTGGGTGAACCATATAGGAGTTTCCAGTTCGTTATTCTATAAGTTTATAGAACGCCAGCTTGGAAAAACACCTGAATAATTATATATCACTCAGTGATAGAAAAGGATAGGCATAGGAATTCATGAAAATGTGTATGCTTACAAAGTTTAGAGTGTTTTTTTTCTGTTTTTGTTCTTCCTGCTTGCAAGAGTGGTGAGCTGAAGGGAGAAGAGCTGCTCCACGCTTATTCCAAGCTTCAGCAGAAGGAAATCACTCAGCCACCAGTCTGGAAGATCCTGAAAAGAGGCTCTTGACAAGACTGTGAGCATGCTGGGATAAAGAGAACCACCCACACGGACACTGCAGATTTCAGTTTGGCTGTGGTGCTGTTGACTCTCTCTTTTTTGACACAGATTACACCCCTTACATGCCAAGTTGGATTTCACGCCTTCCCCACTATGGGACTCTCTACAATTTGCAACGAGGTATACATTTCCTATGTGGCTACAAGAAGTTTTGCTTTGTGAAAATAAATGTGACTCATGTCCCAAATATTGCAATCCTGAAAATTAAATGATCCTTCATATTACTATTTTGAAAAGTCTTTTGACAGTTATTCATATGACCTGTCTTTCTACCTTTGATGCCAAATAATTGTTACCTTCTTTTGGATGTAAATTTTGTTAGATAGTAAATATTCCCCAAAAATATAATTTAAAAAAGAAGCTGAAGAAAATAAATATTTAGAAGAAGGTTTCTTACAACTACTCCTGTGATTTAGAGGCAAGCACAGTTCATCTTGTACCATATTTGTTTGTTTTGTGTATGTGACTCTTAGATTTGATGAAAAAACAATACTGTAAGATCAGGAAAGCATAGATTTGTTCTTTGAAAGTCATTTTTGTCGAATCCCTCAAAACTACTGGAATTATACTTATCAAGTAAAACTCTGTGATTTGATGTTCCTTTATTTTGAATCCAGTTTTCCCAGTTAAAACTTTGGGCTTTGATCTTTATCTGTAAATTACTCAACATAGGCCTCAACATGTTCAATTTTGTAAGAAATTATTGTGCTCCACTTCTGGAATGAATTTCCCCGGGGCTTCGTTAATGGTTTGTGCTTTAATGCATGATAATTTAAAATTTTCTCCAATTTGATCAATTCCTTTTAAATTTAAATGAGATTCTGCTTCTCCTCCTGTACTCAGATAATGCTATTGACTGGCAGTCAGTAGGGCATACACTTTGAATAGATTTTGTAGTTGTGGGGATGTGAATCTATCCAGACTTGGAGACTCTCAGCCACTTCTCCTCTGACTGAAGATTCTGACTGGTTATGATACTGGTGTAGCCTCTAGCTGTGGAACAGAGTGAAACCTGGAAGTCCACACCAGGCTCACTCTTAGCCTGGGGCACCTTGTCAGCATCTTCTAACCAGCAGAAGTAACTGTCAGCCAACAATTACTTTCATCTCTGAAGTGTATCTAGGCTTTTGCTGTCTTGTTTTCTCTTTCCATTTCCTTAGGTTGGAACTGCTTTATTTGCTACTATTTCCTAGCTTAGGTTGAGTTTCAAGCCAAGGAGATTACTGCAAGAGTTGCAAGAATAGAAAATCCATACCATATTGATTGCCAGTGAAAATGATTATGAATAACTTCAATCACCTCTTCGTATTTAAGCCTCATTGTTCTATCTTCCCCATTTATGGCTTTATGAGTTTTTATAATGAAAATGTTGTGATTGAAACACAGACTTAGAAAAGAAAGTATCATATCTCTACAAGTTTGTAAATTCTTAAATGGTGTGCTTTTCTTTTTTAATCTTTCATCATGGACATAAAAAAGATGATTTTTTTTCTTCTTAGGGTTTTTAATTAGAAAAGTATCATTTTCTTGGTCACACTTATAATAAAATGGTCATGTATAGCCTGATATAATTTAAGGTAAAGACATTGACCTGTCCAAAATAATTTTGACTCAGTTTCAGTACATTGAAAAATATACCATTTGTATGATGATGTATTTATTTTAGATCAAACATTTCTTTCAAACTTTGAGCATGACAGAAAAAAATTTAGCAAACCTATTAACTTAGAAATGTTTTACATTTTAGGGAAATCACAGAGAGCTAGGTCAAGGTTTAAGCATTTTGGGGCTTAGGAAAATGTATTCACTAGCTGACAGAAAGTGGGGTGGGAGGAGGTTAAGATGGAGAAGTCCACGGGGCTTGGTGAGCTCCTGGAGAATCCTGACCCTGCAGAGAGAGGGCAGCTCTTCGGGGCTCTCCAAACTGCAGACTCAGGGACATTGATCCTGACTTTACCTTTGGGAAAGTTGATTCAGAAAAGAGCCCGGAATCTTGCTGTCATCTTTCACACTGAGTCACTTAACAATACTGGTTGTAGGCAACAGAAATGACCTTAGTTATTGAAATGAAAGAGGTAATTCACTAGAGGGATACTGGTATTTCCAAGATGCAGGAAATACTGAAGACACAGACTTCAGAAAGGACTGGAACCAGAACAGCTTTGGTGATCTAAGTGTCCATTGAAGTCCAGACTGACAAATGAAATAGCCATCAGTTATTTTCAATCTCTTCATTTCTTGTTTTGAGATTCAAATTCTGGGATAGAGGGAGGACAATTTACCTGAGCCTAGGGTAGGCAAGACTCTTTGATGGACATATTGCTATGTCTTTTTTCTTGGAGGATGGGGAGGGATCTCAAAAGCAAACTAGGAAGCTATTACCAGAAGAAAGGCAAGAAAAACCAACAGATAATCCTTACAGGCAGTATTTTTCTCACCCTAACATTTTAGGACTCGTCATAATCATTGTCCCAATACCCTCTTCTTCGTAGCCCTACACTCTCGACACTATCTTCACCTTTTCCATTGTGGGCTTATCTCTGATAAAGAATTGTAAAACTCCAGTTCAGCTTTGAGAGGTCTGTGCATTGAGGAGCTCTTAGTTTGGCTCTAGAATAGGCTCTGCCTTGTTCTTGAGGTCCCGTCTCCTTGTTTCTGGGATTCCAGTTCTAGGGACTAGGACCTTGTCTTATTTCCCGGATCTGAGTTGGACTAGGACCCTGCTTTGCTTCTTGCTAGTCCCTCATTTCCACCATAGGGTTGGGTGCTTTCCTTCACTTCCATTGGGTGCCAGTGTCCTACTATCAAACTCCTCTGAGGCTCTCTGTCTGATTGCTTCTAGATTTCCCAGCACCACGCTTCTTCCATCAGAAGACTTCTGATATTTCTGGTGGGATCCTAATGATGCCAGCTGACTGTCTGCCAAATTTTCTCTCTTTTCTTCAATTTAGAAACACCTCTTTATGCAGTTCTGGCTCATCTAGTATTCCCTTCTAATTCTACCTTTTTTTTTTTCTTTTCTTTTCTTTTTTGTGGTACGCGGGCCTCTCACTGTTGTGGCCTCTCCCGTTAAGGCGGAGCACAGGCTCCGGACGCGCAGGCTCAGCGGCCATGGCTCACGGGCCCAGCCAGTCGGCGGCACGTGGGATCTTCCTGCACCAGGGCACGAACCCGTGTCCCCTGCATCGGCAGGCAGACTCTCAACCACTGCGCCACCAGGGAAGCCCTAATTCTACCTTTTAAGTTTTAGTAAATATTGAATAGATCCCAAATCCTAATTATAATATATGTAAGGTTTAAAGAAATACCAAATAGTTTCCAACGTACCCACCACCCAGTTTAAGAAACAGGAAGCAATGTCGTTCTCTCTTAAAGGAACTTTGCTCAACTGGTTAGAATGGGTCCATTTCACTCTGAAGTCAGGGAAGCTGTGTTAGAACTTCAGCTCTAATATTGCCTGTGTGATCTTAGGTTCTGAGCCTTAGGTTTAAATTAGATGAAAACATAGTTAGCACTCCATAGGTAGAAACGTACGTCCTTTATCCAAATGCTTTCAGTGACTATCTAGTACTCTGGCCCCTTTCTTATGCCTACTCCCCATAGCTGTAACCAACCTGCTTAAGTCCATTTTGTCCTGAGGTAGGATGCTCACTGACAGTTGAATCAGAGATTCTTAAATCCTTTTCAATTGAATACAAGATGAGCCTTAGAGCAGAGCCCAACAGAGACTAGGGCTCTATGACCATGGGAAAGAAGGCTACACAGAGGTCCACACTTTTTGAGGATTCATTACCAATACCCCTAAGTTACAAGGTTACATAAGGAACTAAAGGTATCATAACAGGAAATTATTCATCCATAACCTGACCACTTAAACATCCAGCCCATTTAAATATCCCTCCTGTCTTAACACCAGTGTTTATTCCAGCCTACTAAGTCATCTTCTTTGTGGGTCAGCCTTTCCTGAAGTACATGTCTCAGTTATAGAATTTTTTATGTTAGATGGTTATTATGTGTTTAAATGTCTCCCTTCACACTACACAGAGCGCCTTAAACGTAGTGATCTTCCTTACTTTTCTTATCTTTTGTCTTCCTGTACTCAGTACCATGACTGACTCTTAGTAGGTGCTCAATAAATGTTTGTTTCAAGAAAGGTGTAGAGGCAGAGTTCAGCCTTGCCAACCTTTCTTAACATAACTTTGATGTAAACATAGCGTTTAAGTACTACACCTGCAAAGAAACTAGATCCAAGATTGCTGCTTTGATACTTAAAAAGAACCAATAATCGAATTTGCACACACAATTCATGGAAACATACAACAGTGCCAGATTGCCTTTTTGTATAAACTTTAAAGCCCTTAGCCTGTATTCCAAACTTCTATTTTATTATTCTAACATTAACTACTCCCCAATTCAGAGTCTCTGTTTCAGGCTGGCCTTGTCTGTTTCTGAGTGGGCAGGGAGAACACTTTATATTCAGTCTGAAGCAGAGAGCAGGAGCTCTTAATGGGAACACTGAATCTTCACCACACCTCATACCCCACACTCGCCACCCCCAGGATGCTAAGTATCACATTATGAGTGTAGGGAATACTCTATAAATGCTGGCAGACAGAATCACACCCATAACTTAGTTAATTTCAGCTTATATGGATGTCCAAGTGAATTGCCACCCACATCTGAAATTCCCTGGTTTTTATAGTACAAGTTTTTTTTTTTTCCTTAAAAGAAACCCCATTCTGCTAGCAATAGAAATTATTCAAAATTTCAACAATTGTGACATTGTCTTGCAAAGATCATCAAGAATCTTTTAAAATTCATCTTAGGAAAAAGTCTATAAATATGTAAAATGTTGCATTTGATTAGGAAAAACAACAGAATTTAACATAGATTCTCAGGAGGACATAATAAGTACTTTAACAGTTACTGTGTGTGGGTTGATTCTGCAGTGGCTGAACAGCTCAGAATATTGAAAGAACAGTATTTCTATGCGTGGGTAGTGGGCAGGAAGGGATGTCCTATATGCAGGCAGCTAAGCAGCAAATGTTTATGATTGCACCTCAGGGGGAAACATTGGTAAAGCTTATGACCATAAAACAATTACACAGAGACTTCCTTGTCAGCCCACATGCATTAAAGCAAGGGGTCAGCAACCTAGAACGCATGGTCTAATTCTGGCTCACTATGAGTTTTAAAAATCCTTGGTCGAGCTCTCACCAGCTCAAACCAGATCTGACCAGACATATGTTGGCAGTTTGAGGTGATGTAACTTTCCTTCTTCCTAACCAACACTGTACCACTCAACTCCATTCCAGTTTCCTGAATTTAGAATTCAACTGGGGTTGGTTGGCTTTATATGACTATGAAGTAGCTAACTCACATTTTGATGAATAAATTCCAAAATCCATCATTCTTAAAAATATGAATTTCTAGTTTTTTTTAAGGCATACTGTGATTTTTTCTATTATCAGTTCTTGGGAGTTTAAAGGCCTTAAGAAAGTGAAACTTACTTGTTTTGGGGGGCGGGAAAGATAAAATCGCCTTCAAAAGCAACTTGAAACCTGGAAGTCATTTTTAAATAAGAATAATAACTAGTAAGTTAAGTGCAGTAGACAAAAGAACAGTCTGAAAATGAAACAGCCACGACGTAAGAAACATCGGTCAAATAACAACTTTTAAATACAAAAAGGGCCTGAAAATGTATGGGGGCAGGGTGGGAAAGAAGAACATTTGCCAGTTGGAATCCTCTAGGAAAAAGACGATACAGTTGACCCTTGAACGAAGCAGACGGGCTGGTTCAGGGCACTGACCTTGCGTGCAGTTACACGCAGTAGAAAATCCGCATGTAATTTATATTCAGCCCTTCACATATTTGATTTCTCCATGTCCAAGTTTCCATACCCGTGGATTCAACCAACTTTGGTTCCTGTAGTACTATAGTATTTACTGTTGAAAAAAATCCACATATAAATGGACCTGAGCAGTTGAAATCTGTGTTGTTCAAGGGTCAACTGTACTCTTAGGAAAAAGACAATTTGGCATGCCAGTAAACGCACTCATGAAGGCGATGGGAACCAACACTTTCAGTGTTAGAACTCAGGAGCTATGGAAAGGTTTGTCTGCAACAAAATTCTCGCCCACATTTTGGTGTCTCCTTCCCTTAAAATTCCTTTTGGAGAGATCCTGGGGGCAAGAGTGTGGGGTTTTGTCCAAAAGTATCATGATATAAATTGCAAATATTCCTGAAGTGGTAAAGCAATACGTTATTATTAATGCTGAGTTGTTTTATCGAAAACCTAAAGGAATGGAAATTCAGTGAGAATGAAGAGGGAGGATAATTTTGGATTAGGTACCACTGACCTAGGACTCTGAGAGCACAAAGTTGGGGTTGAAATGATGGGAAGGATTCTGAACGTGGAACGTGGAATGTGGAAGTAAGGATGGTGGGAGTCGGAGGAGTGCGAGAAGACATTTTATTTAAATCACATTTTTTTCCTGGGATAAGACTATTTTAGTTTTAGTTTTCTAAAGTTAGGACAAGGATGATGTTTTACAGTATCTGGCAGTTTCTTTGAACACCAGATAAAATTTAAAGCGGAAAGAATGCAAGCTTTAGAGTTATAATCTAGTTTTAAACCGCCCTCTACTTCAGGCTTGTTACTTAAACTCTCTGAAGCTAACTGGGCCTAACGATATACCCAGTGGACATATATTGATTGCCTATCTGGCATTCAGTTCTCTTGTCCCCTCTCCTAAGAAAATCCCCTATTTCCCAGCCAGTGGCATTTTGGGAAGCATTGAATCCAACCCTAACTCTAATAGTTGACTTTGATGCGTACAGGTTAATCATTTCATCCAATTTAGGCTAAAGCTGCATGGAGAGACTTTTGGGGGGTGGTGGTGGGGGGCTTCTGGGATACATGCTAACTCTTCTAAACGTCTGCTATAAAAGACACCCTTTATTCCTATGTATGGTGTGATGTGCTGATGTGAGTCGTGGAATGACTGCAGCTATTTTGCTACCATGAAGGAAGCCAGCTGAAATTGAATCTGATACACAGAAGAGGGCAAAGCTGAGAGAACTACAGAGAAATTCAGCCAAAGCAATGTTGAAATTGTACCTGAAGACTCACCTACTGTTGAACTTTTTAGTTATACAAGCCAATAAATTCCCTTTATTCCTCAAACTAGGTTTTGATTTACATTTTCTATTATTTGCCACCAGAAGATTGCTAACCAATACATGGATCTGATAGGGTTTTTGTGAGGATTATGGCCGAGCATAGTGCTTGGTGTATAAATATTAGTTCAACTAACACTTCTCTATTAGTTTCTTTTTTTGTGTGTGTGTGGTACGCGGACCTCTCACTGTTGTGGCCTCTCCCGTTGCAGAGCACAGGCTCCGGACGCGCAGGCTCAGCGGCCATGGCTCACGGGCCCAGCCGCTCCGCGGCATGTGGGATCTTCTCAGACCGGGGCACGAACCTGCGTCCCCTGCATCGGCAGGCAGACTCTCAACCACTGTGCCACCAGGGAAGCCCTATTAGTTTCTTTTTAAAATTAATTTAACAAATATATGGTAAATATCCAGAGTGCCATTATGTATTACACATGGCACCAAGTTCTAGGACCATGAAGATAAATGACTGGATCCCTGCTCTCAAGGTGTTCATGAACTACTAAGTGGTATATACTAGTCTTTCGATAATATTTTGGATATCGCTAGAAAAGTATAAGCAAGCAGAGACTGGGTCCTTTCATCTAGAATAGAAAGTTAGGTTACCTAGAACTGAAAGTTAATTTGTGAATATAGAAATATTGACTATAATGTTAGGTTATCTGAATATATTAATATTGACTATAATAAATAAGGCAATCTAATCAATCCTCTCTTTAGAAACTGATAGATAGCATATAATCAATGTTAAATAGGTTTTAGTTGTGTTTTCACTTCTTTACAAATATCAATAACTGTTAGGGTTCGTTTTGATACCATTTAAAAATATAAACATACTTCTGTGATTCAAAGAGTAATCTAGTAAGTACATTACAATTTCAAATATGTCTTATTTAAGTAAATTTATTATAGCTCAGAACTTGCAGATCTTCATAACACAGAAGTATTTTTTCCAGGACTTCTAGCTGGACTTCTGGTGCTGCTTCTGCTACTGCTGCTAGTATTTTCTGAGTGGAAGAGTGCTATTTTTAGAGTCAGAATACAGATGCTATTATAAGCTTTCTTAAGAGTAGTATAATACTCTCCAGTGACTATTACTTAAAATTTGGTTGGCTTTTGAAACGATTTAGATTTGCTTCTTGATAGTGTTGGGAGTAATACCTGGTATATGGTTATGATTCTACCTTGAGCACTTCTTACACTAGCATCACATTGAATTGGGTATTATAACGATTATCTGTGCAGTATAACTTTGCGAAGTTTACCATAGTCATTTCCCTCTGTTACGTCATTCTTTGCAAAGGGGAGCACCTACCCTGAAGTGAGTGGATCATTCTCAAAAGTGAGTTAAAACATACTGATAAAAAGTTTAAAAATTATTAATGATATAGTAATTGGACTTGTTTCAAAAATAAGAACCACTGGACACAAGTTATGTCTAAAATCATTTTCCCTGTTATTTCAATGCAATCCACTTCAGCCAAAGGATGTACTGCTCTCTTTAATAACATCAAATGTTGGCCTATTTAAGGAAATTTCAATAAGGAGTTTCAAAGAACAGTATCTGATTTCACTTTCACAGGCAGAAGTTGACCAATAATGAGCGTATGGAATCAAAATACTTTCTCTTCAAGGTAGGAAATAAATTCATGTAATGCTTCCTAAGGAAGCAACATGTATTTTCTACAAATGATTAAAAAGAAAAAAAGGAAGATAAGGTAGCAAGATAAGAAACAAACATGTTATTGCTAATTACCACCTTGATGTCTCATTCAATCTATGACTGATGAATGATAAACTGTTCTTTGCTTGTCCAATAGTTTGAGCTAAACTTCCTTTTGACTCTGATTGACAGTACAGTTGCTCTCCAACTTTCACAAATTTTTCACAATCCATATAATTAAATGTTAGATATAGAAAACTTTGCTTTACATTCAAAATATGAAGCAGAGAGATAAATACCAAGAAAAGACAAGCTGGCCAGCACCTATTACAAAGGAAAGACCTTTGTTCCCTGTTTCATTGTTGTTTTTTGCCTCTTTGCTCATTTGTGCTGTATCAGCTTGAGGTCAATTCCAATGATGAATGGCTCTGTCTCCTCTTCTTCCTCATCTTCATATTAAATCCTTGTCTGCTTATGTAGAATTCAAGTAATTCAAGACCTTCTGGGACTGAGTCAGTCCTTGTGCATCTATGATTAAAAATGAAGGTCACTTCCAAACAGGGTAGGATGGTGTAGACCTGTTTTTCTCGCTCCTCCCTGCTAAGTACAAATATAAACCCTGGAAATGGTGCAAGAGACAACCAAAGGAGAAATGTGAAGTGTGTTTAGAAGAATGCAAGGTGGTTTGCGACCCTAAGATTGTCAGAACAATATAATTGTAGGAATAATAGAATCCCCCTACCCAACAAAGGAAGGCCACCCAGACCCACAGTTCCTTGACTTTCAACCTAGCAATAGAAGACAGCCCAGGTAGGCTCATTCCTTTCCCAGACTCCCTCTGACAATACCACATGAACCTGACATCACCAGCTAGTGAGACGTATTGGGAACACTGACAGAAATAAGTGACCAGGGGAGCTACTCTCCTTCTCTGCCGGGCCTGAGACTCCCATTTTCCATTGAGAGATACCAAGGTAGGCAGGCAGAAGTAGCAAGAGAGACCTAGAACAGTAGCATGCATGGTCTGGGAAGCCTCTTTGTTCTCACAGGCCTGAGACTCTCCTCCCTCACCCAGAAACATCAAGGCAGCAGGTGGAGGTGGGGGTGGGAAACGGCAGTAGTGGTACTTCTTTTAAAGATGAATTAACACCAATTGTACACACTCTCTTCCAGATAATGGAAGAGATAAGGACACTTCCCAACATATTTTATGAGGTCAGTATTACCCGGATGCTAAAACCAGACAAAGGCAGCACCAAAAAACAAACAACAAATGTTTAGACCCATATTTCTCATGAACATAGATTCTCAACAAAAATCCTCAACAAAATATTAGCAAACCAACTTCAACAATGTGTTAAAAAATTATACCATGACCAGTGGCATTTATTCCAGGTATGCAAGCTTAGTTAAATATTCAAAAATCAATCAGTGTAATCTACTGTATCGACAACAAAATTCATAATATGATTTCAATTGATGAAGAAATGCTTTTGGCTGCAAAATTCAATACCTGTTTATGATGAAAACTCTCAGCAAATTAGGAGTAGAAGATAAATAACACAATTTGGTAAAGAGCATATAAAAAGCCTGCAACTAATATCATACTTAATGGTGGAAGACAGAGATTAAGGCAAGGAGGTCTACTCTCACCATTTTAATCAACATATTACTGGAAGCTCTAACCACTGTGATAAGGCAAAATAAATAAATAGAAGTCATATAGTTTGGAAAGGAAGAAATAAAACAATCTCTAATGTCAGATGACATGACTGTCTACACTGAAAATACCAAGAAATCTACAAAATAAAACCCACAAATTCCTAGCACTAGTAAAGGAGTTCAACAACATGGTTCAAGAGCAATACACAAAAACCAATCACATTTCTACATACAAAAATGAACATGCTGAAATCACAATTTAAAACACAAAACAATTTATAATTTCTCCAAAGAAAATTAAATACTTAGATTTACACTTAAAAAGTATGTACAGAATATGTATGCTGAAAATTATAAAACACCGATGGAGGAAATCAAAGAAAACCTAACTGAATGGAGGGAAATACCATATTCATAGATTGGAAGGCTCAATTGAGTAAACGTGTCAATTTTCCTCAAATTCATCTGTAGGGTAAATACAATTTGTACCAAAATTCCAGCAAGAATTTTTGTAGTCATAGATGAGCTTATTTAAAATTTTATATGGAAAATCATAGACCCTAGAATAGCTTTAAAAATCATTACAAAGAATAATAAAGTGGGAAGAATTACTCTTCCTGGTATTAAGGCTTGTTATATAGCTGCAGTGATCAAGAACGTGGTATTGGCAGCGGGATACACAATAAGTCAATGGAACAGAAGAAAAAAACCCAGAAATACACCTGCACAAATATGCTCAACTGGTTTTTGACAAAGGGGCAAAAATAAATCAAAGGAGGAACGGTAGACTTTGACAGATAATGCTGGAACAGTTGAACAAGCAATTGAATAAGTAAAACAAAACAAAACAAAAAACTCAAACCTAATACCTATACAAAAACTCACTCAAAATGAATCATGGCTTAAATGTAAAATGTGAAACTGTAAATCTTTTTTAAAAAATAAGTTATTTATTTTTGGCCGTGCCTCACAGTCTGTGGGATCTTAGTTCCCCGACCAGGGATTGAACCCGGGTCACAGCAGTGAAAGCACTGAGTCCTAACCACTGGACTGCCAGGGAACCCCCCAAAACTTTTAGAAGAAAATAACAAAAAACCTTTAGGATCTCAAGCTAGGCAAAGACTTCTTAAACATGACACCAAAGCATTTTCCATACAAGGAAAATTTGATAAATTAGACTTCATCAAAATCTAAAAATTTGTTCAGAGAAAGACCCAGTTAAGAAAATGAGAAGACTGTGGAGACTGGGAGGAAATGTTTGCAAACCACTTATCTGACAAAAGACTGTTATCTACAATATATAAAGAACCCTCAAAACTCAATAGTAAAAAACCAAACAATCCAGTTAGAAAGTAGACAAAAGACATGAACAGATATTTCACCAAAGAAAGTATATGGATGGCAAGTAATCACATGAAAAGATGTTTAACATCATTAGTTTTTAGGGAAATACACTTTAAAACAATAATGAGATAACACTACACACCTCTCAGAAGTGCTAAAATAAAAAATAGTAACAACACCAAATGTGGGTGAGGATGTGAAGAAACTGAATCACTCATACATTGCTGATGGAAATGTAAAATATTTCAGCCACTCTGCAAAACAGTTTGGTAGTTCCTTAAAAAATTAAACATCTAACTACCATACGACCTAGCAATTGCATTCCTGAGTGTTTCTATCAGAAAAATGAAAACTCAATCGCACAAAAACCTGTACTTAATGTTCATAGCAGCTTTATTCATAATAGCTACAAACTGGAAGCAGCTCAGATGTCTTTCAATAGACGAGTGGTTAAATAAACTGTGGTAAATATATAGCATGCAATACTACTTAGCAATAAAAAGAAATGGACTATTAGGTTAAAATTAAAGTTGAAGAAGAAGAAGTAGTAGTAGAAGGAGAAGAAGAAGGAGTACAAGTGGTGGAAAAACAGGAGATATCTGTGAGGAAGGAGAAGGAGGTGAAGGAAGAGGTGGGGGAGGGGGAGGGGGAGGAGGAGGAGAAGAAGAAACACATTAAGGAAGAACCGCTTTCTGAGGAAGAACACGCACCAGCACAGCAATTGCTAGTCCAGAGAAAAAGTAGAAAAAGAAAAAAAGAGTTAATGAGTACTGGGCTTCCCTGGTGGCGCAGTGGTTGAGAGTCCGCCTGCCAAAGCAGGGGACACGGGTTCATGCCCAGGTCCGGGAAGATCCCACTATGCCGCGAAGCGGCTGGGCGCGTGAGCCATGGCCACTGAGCCTGCGCGTCCGGAGCCTGTGCTCCGCAACGGGAGAGGCCACAACAGTGAGAGGCCCGCGTACCGCACAAAAACAAAAAAAGAGTTAATGAGTACTAATGGAAGGAACTATTCTTTCGAAGATTTCACAATTGAATTACCTGGATACATCATGCTTAAGATTCAGTCAGAAATATACCAGAGATGCTCTCTAAAATAATCAATGGGAGGTTGGATGAAACAAAATGATTAATCATAAATAGCATTTCATACCTTGTTGTGTCTTGACCACTTCAACTCTGTTCATTTTATTATGTCATCATTTTTTAGAATATTTGTTACAGAAATAAAAATATTTTCTTTGTATCTTAAAAAAAAAAAAAGGACTACTGATAGATGCAACAACTTGGATGAAGCACCAAGAAATTATGTTGAGCAAAAAAAAAGCCCACCCCAGTGGGCCGTGAGTAGAGAACATGGCCGCTCCCTTTCCTGAGATCTCAAAAGTGACCAGTGATGGAAAAGCCCAGTACTGGTTGGCCTATGGGCCTGTAAAGAGAAGAGAACGGACCCGGAACCAACTGTCCTGACCAAACAATAGCAGACAGCAGCAAGATGGCCTGGACCAGCCTGTTGAAAATAAACTTCAAGAACGCAGAGATTGTGCTGCTCAGATTCCTTTTTTCCTAGTATGACAACATGGATCAGAAGGGCCAGCAAGTTACCTTAGAATTTACTCAAGTATCTCCTTGGAAACCACACATCTTTAATCCTGCTGTGGAGCAAGAGGCAGCTCAGGAATCCAGGCTTTTCCTTGCTGGGAGCGACGTTCTGCTCTGGTCAACACAGACTTCTTATGTGGAGGCTGAAGCGGCTCAGCACACGCACCTGTGAGGACTTTCCAGGATGTGAACCCAGTGCAGGCCAGAGGGTGCCTGTTAATTGGCAATGCTAGAAAGGTCTCCACTCTTGCCTTTTCTATATAAATCACTTCTTTTTGTGTGGTGACTAACGTATCAAAATTCAGGTGAAGACATTTGATAATTTGAAAGAAGAGAAGAGTGTTAAAGAGAAATATGCACTATTCTAAAATGTTCTCAAAGAGACTTCTAACCTTTAGTCTCAATAGATAACTCTGGTTCCTCTATTTTTCTCATGGGACACATTTCAATCAGAAGCTGGCATCACGGAACCTGAAGTTTTACCCATCCAAGTTCAAATGCCACTGTTTTAAAAAAATTAGAAACTAGAGCGCCTAGCCTTTTCCCAAGCACACTGACATCTCACACTCTTTGGGTTTATCCCTGCAATGGGTTAAATTACTTTAAATCCTCAGAAGATGGGGGTCATTGTTAATTTCTCATCCAGTGAAAAACTGAAACCTATAATATTTAGAAACAGTTTTATCCTAACCCATGTTCCTTTACCAAGGGATGAGATGGTGACCAAGCCTGGCTCATTTGCTAATCAAAATGGCTGTGAACCTTAAGGATATCTGTGGTACCTCCTCCCCCTTCCACACACGTGTTCCTGCTATCCATGGCAGTGGTCTTGAGTCTCCTTATTGGAGGGGGCTGTAGGGAAGGCCTCAGCGAATTGTTTAATGGGTAATTCTGCTGAGTACTGGTATTTTAGGAAGCAGTCACAAGGTAGAGCATTCCAAAAGGGTGTTTTTCTAGTTAGGACCCTTGAGCAAAGAGAAGGGGACACTATTCAGTGTGTCAGATGGTTCCTGGCTCCTTGGTGCTTTCCCAGGTGTTCATTCCTAGGCCTGTCAATTAACCTCCTGAAGCATCTATTCAATGAATGTTTTATCTCTAGTGGGAATGGTAATGTGCTGTAAATTCTCGGTATGAAGTTTTCCATATCAAACTTATGTTTGCCTTAAAAAAAAAGAGCCCATCCTGAAATTTACATACTGTATGATTCCATTTATATAACACTTTTGAAATAACAAACTTTTAGAAGTGGGGGAAAGAGTACTGGTTGCCAGGGATTAGAGTGAGGAGGGTACTTTTGAGGACAAGGTGGGATAGAGATGAGTATGCTTTAAAAGGGTTATTAGTTATTGGTCTAATTTCAGATGCTGAAAAACATGGACAGAATAAAATAATTTGAGATAATTTTACATAGACGATCTATCCACAAGGGATTCCTCTAGGTAATTAGGATATTCATCACTACCCCTAAGCTTTAGGGGAATTCATGCTCTTCTGAAAGTGTCCTTTGATGCCTCTGAAATTTAATATATTATTTGGAAATTAGTTGATATCATTTCCAATGTCAGTGACTGCCAATTTTTTGAGGTGTTTTTGAAGGGAAAATTCCTATATAAATTTAAGTTCCTCCAAATATTTTTAATTTACAAGGAGTAATCTCCCATTATATTCAAGTTTTGTGTTCTTTTCCAGAAAATAAAATTTTTAATTAAAGTATAAATTATAAGGCGAACATAGCCTATACTTCAGCTATATTCCTTTTTTTTTTTTTTACATTCCATTTTTGTCCTGAACCAAGTCATGATGTAATCCACTGGGACATTAAGTTCTCTACACTGCCAATTTTATCCTTTTATAATAAATAAGGTCATTGTAAGGAATGTATAATATAAATCATTCCAAGATATACAAAATATCACCTGTCCAAAGCTCCTTTTAGCACATTTTCAAGAGTCTTCCTATAAGCGGCTTTCAAACATGAATTTTTAGTGTGATGCTTTATAAGATACTTTATCTTCTGTTGTCCCCTTTAGTTTGGGTAGGAAGAGAGCTGAAAGGGAATAGATTAAAATATCCATTTGTGCTAACATTCTTTTTTGCTCCAGAAGATGAATATACAGAACTGCTCAGACCACAAATAGATAAGCTTATGCCCGACACTATGCCAAATAAATGGCTTTGTATGTCAGTATGGTTTTCACCACGATGTGGTAACAATTTTCACTTGGGCTTAGTCCTGAGGTGCTGGTCTCATTCATCTCTAGCCTATAGAAACTTACTTAAGGGTTTAAGTCTAATCTGGGGTAGGTCTATGGTGGCAATAAGGATCCTAAGACCACCGTTGACAGCAAGATTAAATTAATGTGTAAGAATGCAGTGGAGTTAATTCAAACCCATAAGCAGACCAGAAATTACACGCCTAAAAGCCCTTCAATTTGGACATGGTCTGAGTCAGCAAGAATTCCTTGGGCACTCCCACCTCCAAGAGTCAGTGGAAACCAGATCAATTCTCTGAAGCATGTATGTAACTGGAGTGGTGGGCATGTTGCCAATACAATCTCTCCACGGTGATCATCTTGTTATGACAGCAACCATAGAGAATTGTCAGCCCATGAAAGACAAAGCAAATGCAAAGGGATGTTTTAATACACAAAATGCAGAGAACTTGGTTAATATTTTAAAATATATATTAATATTAGATATTTTGTAGTTGTATTAATTTTATAGGTTTTATAAATTCTATTACTATTTGAACTTTTAACAGTCATTGTATTACCTCTTAATCTTTCCAAAATATACTCCATAGCCTTTAAACTCTTGAGAGTTAATTAAATTACAATTAAATGGTATCCTCACCAGCAGAGAACAATTTCACTAATTAGAAAAGTAAAACTAGGGCTTTATTTTCAGGATTTTTGTTATAAAAGGATATTATTAAAGGAAGGATGATTTTGTGATCCCTAACTGAAAAAGAGTAAAGGAAAAAAACTAATCTTGACCAACATCAATATCCAGAACTTTTTCCTATAACCTATATTAACACCAAGAAATACCCTTATTATGGTAATGAGGCAGACTGAAACAGTGGTGTGGTGGACAGCCAACTGTTAAATAATGAGGAATTTTTGTAAGATGGCTGATGTCGCACTGGTAGCTTGAAATTGGCCATGGTGGGAATATTTACTTTATGGAAATTAGCAGATTCTACAATCCATAACTCTCCTCCCCAGAGAGCCAGTTGTTAAACATTTACTAGCATACCACTGGAGTTAACTCATACTGGTGGAGAAAGTGGCTTCTTCATTTGTGATTTTGAGGAGGAACTGAGGAAGGTCCTACCCATCTTATAGTAACTTCTTAACTAGTTTACCACAGTAATCATTAGGCCACTGTTAGATGGAAATTATATCCAGAAAGTCTGTCTGATAGCGAGTTATAACCTAGAAAAGTATAATAAAATTCTTGCATGTAGTCTTGTACAGTCTACAGAGCTCTCAGCACAGTTGGTGTCATTTGAACTTTAACAACAATCTTAGAAAGTGGGTTTCATTATTATTCTCATTTTATAGGTGTGGTAACTGAGGAGCAAATGGATTTAGTATCTTTTTTCAAGGTTACACACCAGTTGTGGAACTGATAAACTTATACCCTCTATCTCTAACTTTAGAATACCTTCCACTATGTCATGTTTCAGAAGGAAAAGTGCACTAAGTTTGGCACACAGGCTGGTTGGTCTGGAAGGGGAAATCTAGGTTTGAGAAGGGTGGAGAGCATGAACTGCTGCACCAATAATGGGTCAAGTTGTCCCAAGCACCCGGGGAGAGAGAGAGAGAGAAAGAGACAGAGAGAGAGAGAGCCAATTTTGAATGTCAGTTTAGCCCCAGGGGGTTGCTTTCATCTCAAGTGCTGCTTTAGACCTCTATCTGTCTGTACGCAGTCAGGGAATGAGAAACCACTCTAGGTATTTCAAACATAGGTGATTTAATTAAGGTGTTTTTTTAAAAAATGAAAATATTATAAGATCTGGAAGATAAAATAAGAAAGGTGATATCTAGGAATCAGTAAGTGCAGGAAGTTGCTCTCACTCTTAACCTTGAAGATATTTGGAGAGCTAGCTTTATTCAAGAGTCCCCTTAGCAATTCATATTTTTCTAGTTAATTGGGGGGTTTGTGTGTATATTGAGGTGGGTCTGGTTGGAGAGTAGGGAAGGTAAAAAAAAGAGGCCAGGGAGAAATTATCCAAGAAACTTTGTTCTAATGTAGGCAAAAAGACCCACAATGAAGATTATTAGAACCAAAGAATGATTTTGGAATTAGCTCGGGGTCTAGAAGTGGGATTAAAATGGAATTAGCTTCAGCACACTTAGATCTGTTTTAGCTTCCAACGACAGAGGTACCCTTTGCTTCCTGTGCTTTACTCCCAGTAACTTTACCAAGCCAGTCTTCATAATCCAGTCTGAGAGCACATGACACTCTTCAGGATCTGCTTCAACGTGATCTAGAAGTCTACAATTTCAAAAAAGAGATAGAATTCAAGGTGAAAAAGAGCCATTTATTTCACCAGAGATCAACAAAACTTTACTCTGCAAAGGTTGTGGGTCCAGAAGTGTTTTGGAGTTCATTGTGGTTGAAATTGTTTGCTCATATGAGGTGACACAGAGCCAATGTCACTAAAAGTGTCTGTGAGCTATAATAGTAGGGGTGGATGGATAATATACAAAACAACTACTTATCTTTCTGTTGTATATCATGTACCTAAACGTATTTACATATTATATACACTACTTAACACATGTTATGTCAATTATATATTACCCAAAGGCATATTATCAATATATTATACACATATGCACACATTTATAATGTAGATAGCTACAAACTCACAGTGACACCCTTTATGACTGTCCATCCCACCCTGGATCTTGTCCAGTCTTGCCCAATGGTGTGGCGGCAGTCTCATGCCTCATTAGAGAGTCCGTAAAACACACAATCTACTTGCAGACAGTAGAGAGACATCTGGGAAACTCACATTAGTGAGACTACAATGAAGATATCATAAAGGGAGAAAATATGTTTGAGGCAAAAAGAGGGTAAGAATTAGCTCTTTGGTGGAACTGGAATGTCTACCTCATCATGCTAGGTCATTTGAAACACATTTTGTTTTTCAGGAGCTGAAAATTTGGTAACTCACAATAGATTGATTTTAGTCACGTTTCTTAGGCTTGAGACCTGACAAAGATTTAAGCTGTTCTCACATTTTTACTTGAGACTTTCCAGGTTGTTAGAATCCCTGAAGCTTTATTTACTTTACATGTGGAAAATCTGTACTAAGTAGGGGAAGGCATATAGAAGGGGAAAATCAAGAAATAACTAAGAGGTTTTAATTTACTTCTAAGTTTTTGGCTCCCTAACATCTGTTCCCTCTTGTTTCTCAACACAGAGTGTTCGATGATCTGCTCAAAAGAGAACTGACATGGCATTCACCAAAAGGGAACACAAAGAAAAACGTGGCAATTTTCTCCAGCTCTCCCCACAACGAGATCACACCCCTTTGTTGGAAGGCAGCCTCCCTCGGCAGCATCAAATCACCAAACAAAAGGCTCTGGCCATGGACTGGAAGGATAGGGTAACGCTAAATTCTGCTCATTTGCCATTTGATAACCTTCATTTAGCCTACTGAAAGCTAGTCTTTGAGAAAGAAAATTGTGTACCATAACACTCACACACCTATATTAATTAACCTATATTCTGAATCTCACACCTCTCTGCACCTCCATTACTACTTCTCTGCTCCTAGTCATCATGTTGTGTCTGTACTGTTAAAATTGCTTCCTTGGGGCTTCCCTGGTGGCACAGTGGGTGAGAGTCTGCCTGCCGATGCAGGGGACACGGGTTCATGCCCCGGTCCGGGAAGATCCCACATGCTGCGGAGTGGCTGGGCCCATGAGCCATGGCCGCTGAGCCTGCGCGTCCGGAGCCTGTGCTCCGCAACGGGAGAGGCCACAACAGTGAGAGGCCCGCGTACCGCAAAAAAAAAAAAGCTTCCTTAATGGTTGCCCTTTCAGCCTAACCTCTTCATAGCAGGCAGAGAGACCTTCTTCAGATGTAAATCAAATAATGCCAAGCTCCTTGTTAAATCCCCCAGTGGCTTTCCTTTACATTTCTCATTTGTAAAATGGACTTAATGAAAATGCCTGGGGTTCTGAAAATTAAATGAGATGAGTATATGGTATATAGTAAGCATTCAATAAATGTTCAGTAGTATCATTGCTAATATTATTATATTTGTTCAATGTGTAATGAGTTGACAGCTATTTGCTACTTGAAACATTTTTTGAATTACTAGCGATGGTTCAGTTGACAATTAATTGGGAGAATCATTAACCATCACTAAATAAGTAAGTCCCTGTTACTACACATTTTGGAATAATATATATATAGAATACACATGTGGAAAGCAGCTTCATATGCAAATGATTGCCTGTTCTTGCTTCTTTGTTTGGGCTTATATTTTAAGATACCATTTTTTTCTTTGAGTAAAATACCTTAATTTAATAACACTTTACTCCTAATTTACAGTCATTTCAGTCTTGTTGTACCTCAGTTTTGTCTGCTCCAGAAGATGAATACATTTCTCTTCAAGTTGCCCCTCAGGAACCCCTGGTATGAGATTCAGGAGTGCCACATTTAGGTCACAATAACCCAAATATACTCTCCAAATTTGGAAAAATACTAACAATGTTCATGCAATATGCTAAATAAATAGACAAGCAGAATCTTAATTTTTTCACATATTTTCTGTATTCAGTTTCATTATTAAAGGAGCCAAGGCAGTTTACAAAACTACTTACAGTATATAACAATATAAAAGTAAAAGGGGGAAATAATGTATGAAATAAGATTATCCCAGAGTTGGTTCCCAACGTGCATGTCGAAAGGTATGTGGACTACCTAGAAATAGGCTAAAAAGTTGGCTCTAGGCTTCCTAGAAATCAGCGCTGGAAGTAAATATGAGTTAATTGATTTATGACATCTGTAAGATGAAAACAAACCAGCTGTTTAAAAGAACCATATCTCTTCCTGGTATTGTAACATAAAAGGAATTTATTTCTTGGGTCCTCATGTAAAAGATATGATATGATATAGTAAATATTATCATTAAAGTATTCCTACAGTAATTACTATAATGAGTTTCATAGGGTTGTTTCTTAGAATGTCCCTCAATGAAAGCAATATCACGACAGAAAGGAAGAGTTTGGTAAAGCAAGTCTATGAAGGTGTGTTTTGGGGGGCAGTAGAAGAGACACAAAAGAATGCGGGCCAGATACACCTGACTAAATCCAGTGATAAATTTGAGAGTATCTGTTGCAATTGGACTGCATATTTTTTAGCAAATCCTCCAAAAATATTTTTTAAGATGAATTTTCAGTATCACGCAACAAGCAGCTTAAAGTTATACTCTCAAACACGTCTCTCTTGCTAATTAATGGCAGACCTATTAATTAGATGGACATCCTCTTATCAAAGCTAAGCCTAATCTGGACATGTTAGAACAGATACTACTTAATTTCAAACAATGTAACTTGCTATTGAGTCCTCAAGGATAAACTAGTTGAAAAGAATGCCTGGGGTATAGAATTGTTAGCAGTTAACAGTTGGAGAATGTTTACTAAAAATAATTATTAATAACTATTTGTGTACTTACATGGCTGAAAAGACCTATATACATAACGAAGCCAATTGTACGCAGGTAAATATTGGCTCTTTGGTTTAATGATCCTTTCACTCATTGGGACTTGACATTTGGAATAAGAGTTGATTAAGATGTATTTGACTACAGACCATAGTAATTCTCTGACTGGTGCTGTTTTCTGTGAGTGCTAAAATCCTTGAAGCTGTGCTTAGAAAGAGGTCTTGGTTTTTCTTCAGCCTGTCCTTTTTTTTCCAGCCCTCTTTCATATGAATACTTATAGTTGCTCTAGTTCAGCTTGGTATAAATCACTAATTTAGGATCCTCCTTTTTCCCCCCTTTCTTTCTCCCTTCCTCTTTCCCTTCCTCCTTCCCTCCTTCTTCTTTCTTTCTTTGCCTAAACAGGTTCAGTCTAGAGGTCTGTATTGAAATTTTAGCTCTGCCATTCACTAGCTGAGTGATCAGAACGTTGCTTAAACTCTGAGTCTTAATTTCTCAACTACGAAAAGGAGAAAAGGACACTTACCTACAACAAAAGGATGGTTTTTAGAACGTGCCTGACACTCTTTATTCAGGCACTCAGTAGTTGTTAGTTTCAGTCTATCCTATTTATTATTATGTAAGGCTTGTAGGCAATACTGATAAAATTATACTAACAGTGACATTTGTAAGTGGGTCCTTGTCTTGGCAACTGGGGTTAGGCTCTACCTCCTTAAAAAGAACTCAAATCCTTCTATTTGACTTGGTGCCTGTGGTAGGCAGAATAATTGTCCTCCCAAACATGTCCACACCCTAATTCCCCAAACCTATGAGTATATTATCTCACATAGCAAAAGGGGTTTGCATTAAGATTAAGTTAAGGATTTTGAGACCAGGAGATTATCCCGGATTATGCCGGAGAACTCAATGCAATCACTGAGAGAGGAAGGCAGGAGAGAATCAGAGGAGATGTGATGATGGAAGCAGAATTTGGTGTTATGTGATGATGGATTTGAAGGTGGAAAGTGGCCATGAGACAGGGAATGCAGGAAGCTTCTGGAATCTGGAAAACATGAGGAAATGAATTCGCCCCTAAAGCCTCCAGAAGGAACATAGCCCTGCCAACAAAAAAATTTCAGCTCAGTGAGAACCCTTTTGGACTTCTGATGTCCAGACCTGTAAGATAATAAATTTGTTTGTTTTAAACCACTAAATTTGTGGTAATTTGTTACACAGGAATAGGAAGCTAATATTGTGCTGTTTTCTGCTTGTCTCTTTTCCAAAGGCTCTGTTATTTGTAAAGTGTGGGGACTAAAGGTAATCATTGCAACTGAATTGGGCTTGTTTCTGCACCTTTTCAATGGACGGAGCTAAGACATATCTATATAAGATTCCTGTGAGTTCATGATGATATTTCCCATCCAAATTCAGGATTATTGGCTGTTTAGTTGGTCTCTTCTTTCATCTGTATCAACATCAGGGATGGTAGAATAAGATTCCATAATTATTTTGCTTTATCCCACATTACACATATAACTCTCAGAAAAACAACAAGACTACCACCAACAATATGATTACTGAAAGGTTAAAAAAAAAAGAAAACTTTTTGCGTTGTTTTTTTTTTTTTTTGTCCTTAGGATATAACCTATGAGGGATATATAGTCAATTTACTATATTTTAAAGTCCCTTGGAATTACAATCTTTTAAAAAATCATTTTACATGTACAGGATAAAATCATCATTCTTTTCCTCTATTTACCAGTCATCACTCCAATATCTGCCAGATAATTATTTCTATTTCTTTGGACAATGTTTTAGCCTATTGAGTTCAGTAATAATTAACATTTATTATAACAATCACATACAATTGGGTTTTTCTGATATCTGGAAATGAATCCTAAAGCCAGATTCTATTTTCTTTTTTGAAACCTTGATCATGACTCTGTTGCCTTTTCGACACCACTTATAAATTTCAAGTGAGATATCAATGTCTGGTTTAAAGGCATGCAGGAGGAAGCTGAAGACGGTAGCTTTGGTTTGGAGTCCAAACACTCCACAACTAGATTCTCTTTAGTATTCCAAAACCAGGATTAAGTTGATTAGATAGCTTGTAAAAACAAGGGGTACCCCATCACTAAGTACTCAAATAGCTATAGTAATTTTAGACTACAGAATTTATTCCACTGTAAAGAGACCAAGTTGATATCTCTTTGCTGATACGAGTCCAAATCAGAAGAGCAGAGGTAATATACGGAAAGGCAATGAGATACAGGATGACACTGGCTTTCATTGTCATGAATATAAATTGACAAATACATACTACTATGTAACAGAGTAACAGTTCTAGAGAGTAGCAAGTACTGGCATTTGGTTGAAGTTTATTCTTAGTTAATATCAAGTCACCCAAGCTGGGAGAAAACAAAGCATTAAGTCACAGTCTAGAGGGTTAGGTCTGCAATTGGCAGGGTTTCAGCCAGAAGCTTAGGTAGAGGTGAAATACAAAGCTTTGACAGGGTGTGGCCAGCTCTGTCAATTAGGAGAATACAAACCTGAAGCCAGGCAGTCTCGCAACAACAGTAAGATAGTCAGAGATTATACTAGGGCGAAGCCAAAGACATGAAGCGGGACTGAACTACAGTTTGGAATTCAAGTGTTCACGTGGACACAGAGCCAGGCCACAAAAGAAAGAATACAAATAGGAGAGACAGGGGTGAGCTGAACCAAAAGCCAGGAATGAAAGCTTAGTGGTCCGGATTCTCCAGTTGCAAACGATAGAAACTTGCTCTGCTAATGCAAGCAAAACAGAATTGAGTGAAAGGCATTGTGTGTGTGTGTGGCGGGGGGTGGGATGGGGGGGTGATAAGGGTGGTCTAACAGAGTTAACAGGAAGCTGGAGGTCCAGGTTTGGGCAGAATCCAAAATGCTCCAAAGGCTGGGAAGTAAGATCATAGCCACTGTCCTAGAGCAGAAACTGTAGGGTCAGAATGCTGCTCTTGGATGGAATGCAATTCCAACTGTTTTCAGATTCCATGTCCCTCTGCTCAAGATTCAAATTTAGGGGCAGGGCATCCATTTGGCATTGTTTGGGCAATGTGTCCCCTATCACTCTTCCCCACCTCATACCATACCTACAGGAAGCCAGAGCCCCAGGTCAAGGAATACAGTGAGATGGAGAAAATTTATCAAAAGGAAATCTGGATGCCCTTAAGAAAGGGTAAACAGATGCTGGACAGCCAATCCACCGTGAATGTCCAAGTATACATGGTAAAATAAAGAAAAATAGGGCCTGGAGCAAATTAAAATACTGATTTGCTCTGAACCACTAATCCAGTTCCGTAATTCTTGGACTTTTAAAGCTATGGAACAGCTTGGGACCTGATATTTTCAACTATTGATTATCATTCATGTTGAATTAGAAAATGAAGGTTCTTAGGGGTCACATGGTAGCTAACAATGAACATACATTTAGTGCTTTCTATATGCTAGACACTGTGGTAAGTGGATATATCATTGCATTTAATCTTCCTGATATCTATATGATGTAGGTATTACCAGTTCATTTTACATATGAGCCAACTGAGGTTCTGACTACTTAAATTGTCCAAGGAAGGAAAATAGAAGGAAACTGAAAAATGGTATAATTCTAATTATAGAAGAAGTAGAATGAGAACTAAACGGAAGTGAGGTTCTAACTAAGGTATCCTCTCACATCAGTTTTAACTTTTGTTGACCTTGTGATCTTGTCCAGTCAGATATGGCATTGGTAGCACGATAGAAACAGGTGGGAGGATGAAAATGTGTCAGGAATTTAGCAGTACTGCTTGGTGAAGAGAGTGATGAAGTTAAGACCAAGAATGACCAAACATGACACAGACTAAAGAAACATAATTAAACACAGATTCTGACCCCAATCAAGGTAGTCCTTTGTTCACTGTCCAAAGGGCACAGGAAGTTCAGGCATGGCTTAGATGAGCTTTGGCAACAATGTGGTACTATCCGGAAGAAGGATATACTAATCCAGTAAGCCTAGTCAGTGGGTGATATCTGAAGAAGTTTAGTAGTTTGAGCCTCAGAGCAGGACCTTAGCCAGTGACCTAGGGTCTAGTCAGAACTTGGACTAGTGAATAATTTTCCAAACCAAGTTTATACCTTCTCTATATTGGATGGGGTTCTGGGAAAGGCTACAGTTTCAATTAGAAAAGGAAACCAAAGGAGAAGTCCAATGCTATAGACTGGGAAACCATTATAAGGAATAACAGATAGGGGAGTGGCACAGTTGGAAGGCTACACTCTAATCCAGAGCTCCTACTTGGCACTCTGCTTCTTCAGCCAGAGGACTGTATGATTCCTGTAGGTGGGGCTGATGAGACAGACAGTCTTGGTCAGATGTAGCCCATGAGCTAGGATGGGCTCTTGAGGAAGATATTGGAAAATATAATTATGGAAAGCAAAAGGAGACCAGGGGAAGGAAAATGGAACAGGGACCAATGATTATGGCCATCTCTAAACCTTAGGTTCATATACGATCCAGAATTCAAACTGTTCGTGAAAACATTACCAAAAAAAAAATCACAGCTTTAGCCAACTCTTCCATTTATCACAAAACAGCATCTTTCAAACAGCCAAACTTTCATAAAAGCAGCCAAACTTCAGGTCTTTTAATGGAAAAAAACCAAAAATCAAATTGCCTACTTAGAGATTTAACCACTTTTTTTGGCAAGACACTTTTACACTTTTTCATGGTGTTTGTAGCTTTTCTCTATAAACAGTTTTCTTTATTGAAGTTCTTTCTCTTAGGATGTATTCTTTTCCTCTATGAGGTTTTAATGTTATGTTATTTACAATTGTCTTTCCTTATTTTTATTCTGTCTAACCTTTAGCTTCTCTTTCATTTATGGATGACATACTCTCTACATAGAAAGTATTCCTGGGCTTCCCTGGTGGCGCAGTGGTTGAGAGTCCGACTGCCAATGCAGGGGACACGGGTTCGTGCCCCGGTCCGGGAGGATCTGACATGCTGCCGAGCGGCTGGGCCCGTGAGCCATGGCCGCTGATCCTGCGCGTCTGGAGCCTGTGCTCTGCAACGGGAGAGGCCACAACAGCTAGAGGCCCGCATACCGCAAAAAAAAAAAAAAAGTATTCCTTTGAGGAATGCTGTGGACTGAATTGTGTCCCCCCAAATTTCATATGTTAACCCCCTAGCCCCTAATGTGATAGCATTTTGAGATGAGGCCTTTGGAGATAATTAGGTTGAGATGAGCTCATGAGGGTGGGGCTGTCATGATGGGATTGGTGCCCTTTTAGAAAGAGGAAGAGAGAGAGAGATCACATGCATTGAGGAAAGGTCATATGAGTACACAATGAGAAGGCAGCTGGCCATCAGAAAGCCAGGAAGAGAGCTCACACCAGAATATGACCATGCTAGCACCCTGATCTCAGACTTCTAGCCTCCAAAACTGTGAGAAAATAAATTTCTGTTGTTTAAGCCACTCAGTCTATGATATTTTATGTCAGCCTGAGCTAAGACAAGGAGTCTTAAAGATGTGATTATAAAATACAATATTGGAGGTTATGATAATAAAATACGATAAATCCTCTCAGAAAAGTTCTGTGATTCTTCTACTTTTATTTTTGCCAACTACAGAATACTTAAAATCGTCCTTCCTGGGATGTATAAAACAGTGTCTTGACCCTTTCTGGCTTTACTCATGTAACAATCTGAAGGAAAGCTTGCTAAGTGACAGCTTTCCCCAAACCTGACCTAGCTGCTGTCTGTGACTGGCTTTCTCCCAGAATCCTTCCTTTGCCTCACCTGACTGCAGGCTTGACTGGGGAAGATGTTATTTTCCTAGTCTGAGTAAAATGTGCTGCTTTGCTCCCAGTTACAGTGTCTCATTTTGCATTCTTCCTGTTTCTACTTGACTATCTACTTCTTCTTTTCCTCTTATTATTATTATTTTTTAATGTTTAAAAAAATAAAAATTTTTGAGGACACGTACCTTAAAATTTTTTTCTCTTCCAGTTTTGTTGATATATAATTGACATAGGGCACTGTATAACATGTGTACAGCATAATAATCTGACTTACATATACATCATGAAATGATTACCACAATAAGATTAGTGAATATCCATCATCTCATATAGACACAAAATAAAAAGAAAAAAATTTTTTTCCATGAGATGAGAACTCTTAGGATTTACTTTCTTAACTTTCATATATAACATAAAGCAGTGTTAATTGTATTCATCATGTTGTACATTACCTCCCTAGCAGTTATTTATCATATAACTTCCAGTTATAAGACCATTTACTTTTTCCTAATTACATCTGTCCTCCAGGTGAATGAATGTTTCCTGTGTTTTTATTTTGAAAAGTTTTGGTAAAGATTTTAATCACATAATTTTGTATTTGACATTTAACAGGTTATCGCTTATATCATCTTGGGCAAGTCAGTTCATCACTTTGAGACCATCCTTCCTCTTTCCTAACACGGAAAAAATAATAATGGCTGCTATATTACTTCATAGGTTGTTGTCAGAATCAGACAGAATCATATAAATCAGAGTTTGTGCAAATGTTGGTTGTTACATTGTTAGTTAGGAAATATCTGCCCGTATTTAACTCAGCCAGATTGGCCACATAGTTGAGTGTAGATTAGTCTTTGGTGCTTATTTGTATTTTTAGGGTATTTCTTTTTTTTTTTTTTTTTTGTGGTACGCGGGCCTCTCACTGTTGTGGCCTCTCCCGTTGCAGAGCACAGGCTCCGGATGCGCAGGATCAGCAGCCATGGCTCACGGGCCCAGCCGCTCTGCGGCATGTGGGATCTTCCCGGACCGGGGCACGAACCCGTGTCCCCTGCATTGGCAGGCGGACTCTCAACCACTGTGCCACCAGGGAAGCCCTTAGGGTATTTCTTGACCAATCTGTGCAAAACAAGTTTGGCTTAGGAGAGTATTTTAATGGTATGAATGAGGGGTGGAGGGGAAAATGATTATAACACAAATCTATGTGTTAGTGCTCATAATCTTTAATGGTACCCTGGAAACTTGTATTTATCACATTTCTCTTTTGATAAATGCTTTCTTTTCATGTCCTACAAGTGCTTTGCTTGAGAGAGAGATTGATAGGTATATTTTGCAGAAAGTAAAGCTGGTCATTTTTTCTTTTTTGGTAAGCAGTACAATTTCAAGGGCTTCCCTGGTGTCGCAGTGGTTAAGAATTCATCTGCCAATGCAGGGGATACGGGTTTGAGCCCTGGTTCGGGAAGATCCCACATGCCGCGGAGCAACTAAACCTGCGCACCACAACTAGTGAGCCTGCGCTCTAGAGCCTGCGAGCCACAACTACTGAAGCCTGTACACCTAGAGCCTGTTCTCTGCAACAAGAGAACCCACCACAATGAGAAGCCTGCGCACTGCAACTGGAGAATGTCTGCACAAAGCAACGAAGACCCAGTGCAGCCAAAAATAAATAAATAAAATAAATAAATTTATTAAAAAAAAAAGATTTCAACTGGGAGAAAGAAAGAAATGGAATAGTTTTCCTGCTCTAATTGAAGATCTTATTCCTACAGTCTCTCCACTCTGTTTGTATGGGTGTGTCTATGTGTGTACGTTGGCATGGCTGGGCAACCACAGTGAGTGTGCAGAAGGGTGAGAAGAAGAGAAATAGTAACAGAAGTAAAGAATCAAAAGATGTAAGGGAGATATTGGAACACTTACACTATCTCAGATATGCAATTAAAGGCACCCAGAAATTTTACTTTCTTTTTCTTCCCTTTTCAAATTTCCACTTGATAAATTGTTTTTTTCCTAAGGAATTCATGATAGTTTTAGACTGAAGTCATTTTGAAGTAACTCTCCCACCCCCGCTTGTTTTAATAGAAATATATTAGTAAAGCTTCTTTTGCTTTTATCTTGTTTTTCATAGTAATCATAACAGTTGTTGCAGGCCCAAATGTTGGGACAAATATTTACTTATATCTATAGAGATATAAATTCAACAGAATAAAGTTCAGGGTGATAAAAAATATGATACTGCTTTGGGAAACATGAAAACATATTAATAGTATATAAACACTTGGAGAGTAGCAAATGCTAGGAAATATGGGGTGACACAAAAAATTAACTATATCTGATGTACAATATAGCAAATGGAAATTATGATCTGTCTGCTTATGTTGAGACATCACGCTACAGAACAAAGAGTTTTGATTGAGATGCAAGTAATTTGGTCTTTCCCTCTTTAACACAGGCTGTTTTCATATTGCCAGTTTTTTCCTTACAAGTTAATACAATGACATGAAATTTTATTGGCTTCCTACCTAGGTTACCTGTGGATTTTAATCTATAGGAGCGTCTAGGTCAAATTTTAACAAAAAGCAGCCTTTACTGAGGTGTTTAAAAACATAAATATTTATTCCTATCCATATATAATTTAAAAATGTGATTTGATGATCTATTTATAAACTTGTATTTCTTAAACATTTATCAGAACTTTGAGGGGTCAGTAGAGGTGTTCTTGATCTAAACTGAGGTTTTTGAGGTGGAGAGTATAAAATGGTTTGTTGGTCATTGATGACAATAGTTAGAGTTCCCAGTATTGTAGACATTTCTTCTCCATTTAGTGAGATAGGGTTAACTTTGTTTCTTGTCTAGTTTCGGGTCCTGGGATATATCAGAAAAGTGGAGATGTTTTATTTATTAGGCAAATTATTCTCCATCCTGAGCATGCACAAATCTTCATTGCTTTTGGGTCTCTAACAGAAAGATCGTAGTGTGGTAAACACAGAAGCAGTCCTTACTATCACTTTCCTCTAAGATGGATGATACCAGTCACTTCATAACCTTCAGTTTGAGAAAGCATGAGAGTAGAGTTACAAAAAGGCACTGTTGTATTACAAAAACGGCATCTTTCCATACTAACTACCCCCTGCAGATTACACATCGACCCTATCATCAGTCTGCTAAAGTAGAAATGGAGAATGAGATAAATCCTCAATTATTTTAAAGTGCATTTGTTTCACTGGAGCCTTTCAAATTTTTCGTGTGTGTGTGTGTGTGTGTGTGTGAGAGAGAGAGAGAGAGAGAGAGAGAGAAAGAGAGAGAGGGAGAGAGAAGAGACTAAATACTTCCTTGACGCAGCAAGTGTACTGAAAATATAAAAATATGTTTGATAAATAAAAATTTAAACATAGCACCAGACTATGATTTTTCTTCATGCACACCTTTATGTCTGACTTTTGAAAGGTCTTTAGACACAATTTTTTTTAAATGATAGTTTCAGAGTCTTCTACAATGCCTTCATGGTGGATCGATTTCCATACAGGTCTTCCATAGTAACATATCTTCATCCCAGTTAACCAACCATAAGAGAAAGAATGTAATCTTCTGCCTCCCCTCTGTGGGCAGAGTGGACTGGAGAGTAGAGTCAGAAAACATCGGTTCCAATTTGTGTCTACAATTTGATGACGTGAGTGATGTTGGGCCTCTAGGAACTTTAGAAGGTTCACTAGAAAAACCGAGATAATAGCTACCACATTATATAGTCGAGAGGGTTACCTGAGCTCACAAACGAAGTTCTCTATAGACAGCAAACGGAATGCAAACGTGAGCCACACTTTATATTTCTAAGTAGCTGAATCCCTGATACAGCCCTGGATTTACAAGAAAGTGGGGGAAAATGTCAACCCAGCGAGGTCACTCCCTCTGGCCGGGCCCTAAAATTCTTTGGCACCTGAAGGGCTGTGCTCTGTACACTCGGAAAAGCCTCGGCACCCCGACTTGGCACAATGGCGCCCTTAGGCTCCTGCTCACTCAAGCAGCGGGGAACTTTTCGTAGCTCCTCCAAACCATGGGAGCGTTTTCTCCCAGCTCTCTCCACAAACCTCGCCAAACGTCTCCTCCCAAGGCCTCACCCAAGAAGACATCGCGCATCCACAATTACTCGCTACGCTCACCGCCGGTGCGGAGGTGGGGAGGAAGGCGTGGCTTCGCTTTTATAAGCCTTGCCAGCCAATGAGCGTGCTGCCTTTCTTCCGGTCGGCGAGCCAACCAATCCTAGCAAGTCGGTGTAACCTTCGGCTCTACTCGGCTCTTTTCGCTGATGCGGGCAGCTCGAGTGGCCGCCGCCGCTAGAAAGACGCTTTCCTTTTTAATTTTTTTTCCAAGCGTTCACTTCCGGGTCCGGCGCCGATCCGGATGCCCGAGGCAGAAGGATGTTTGACCTCCGGATAAGCGAGGCGCCGCTGTGCATTCATTCCCAGCTGCATTGGTGGCGACAGCCGCGGCCCGGGCGGCGACTCTCCGGCCAGAGGCGGCGGTAGGACGCACCGGCAGTAGTGCGGCGACCGAGTCCGAGCTGCGTTATTTCCCTCGCTTGTTCCTTCCCCCCTACCTCGCTCGCTCCCTCCCTGCGTGCCTCGCTTTCCTCCTCTGGCCGCCGGCGGGTGCGATGTGCCGCCGCCGCTGCCCCAGCCGCCGCTGACTGACGGACCGGGGGGCGCCGCCCGCGCCCGGGACCGACCCGCCACTTGCGGCCGCGCCTTTGAGGTAAAGCCCTGTTCGCATTGGCGCCTGGCTGGGAGGCCCCGGCCCGGCGGCTGCCTCGGCGCGGCCGCGGCGCCTTCCTCCCCGGGTGGGGCTGGGCGGACTGGGGTCCCGGGCTGGGTGGGGTGGGGTGCGGCGGGGGCGGTGCCGCCGGCGGGGGCCCCGGGGAGGGGTGGGCGAGGACCCGGGCGGGCGGCGCGGAGGCGCGGGCTGGAGGCGGCCGCGGCCGGGGGGCGAGGGCGCCTTGGGCTCGCTGGGCAGGGTGGGGGCCGCGGGCGGCTGGCCGGGCTGGCCGCAGAAGTTGCCCGAGTGGTGCGGAGCGAGTGGGGACGGCGGGGAGGTGGGCGAGCTGGGAAAAGGCAGAGGCTTTTGGGGGGAGGGTTGAGAGGTCGGGAGTGCAGCCCCCAGCGCCCCGCGATTGTGTCCAGACAATTCCCTTCGGAGCGGGGATTTTAGGCAGGCCCTTCGGAGTGGGGATTTTAGGCAGGAGGGAGGGAGCCGTCTGTCGGCTGGAGGAGGTGTCAGGGGTCAGCATTCATTTCTGGGAGAAACTTCCTGATGGGGTATTTGTTTTAAGGGGAGGGGGGTAGGGATTTACCTATTCGATAGAGCTTTTGACTTAGCTCAGAACTTATCCAAGGCGTTAGTCGGGGGCTCAAAATTACTCTGATGGTTACTGTTAGGGTGCTGCTTTGTTTGTTTCTCCCACTTGCAAAGGGGAAGTGACCCACAGGAGCGTCGGCTCTCTTGGTCCACAGCCCCCGCGTTTCTTTTCTGCGGGGTGGTGATGGAGATGTGTGTTTGCTCCTGGGGTGAGGGTAGTTAGGCCTGTGTTACGATCATTCCAGTTCTCCCAGGGAAGGAGGAAAAGTTAATGGGTGGGAGTGTGTGTGGGAGATGGCTACTGTTGCTACTCTGTGCGAATTAGTTTTAACTCTGTTGTAATGAGTACCAAGGCTGGTCAGCAAGTGACCCTTTTTTAACCTTTGGTTTTAGAACATCGACTTTAATTGGAGAATTAAAAACCTACTGATTTTTAATAAGTTAAGGAAAGAAGTTAGTACTTATTTCTTTTACGTTTGCAATTACTTTTTGTGATAGGAATGACATTTGCCCACAGATAGTAAAAGAGGTTAAACTATATCTGAGTTGGAATACTTTTTAAAATTAAAAATATCTAATTAGTAAAACCATGTATATATTTTTGAAGAATATTTGCTTTCCCTGTAAATAAGCAGATTGTGAAAGAAAAATATCACAGAAGTTATAAGATGTGAGGCCAGTTTAAAAAACATTTCCCACCAAAAATGAGATCTGGTTTGTGACATTCTTAATAACTTTTTTGGCAGAGGGGAGTGGAGAGTTGTGTTTAGTGTATTTTGTAATTATTCCCAAACTTTGCTCCAACTGTATTCTGAGTTAAGATCAATTATTTTCCTATTTTATATACGTTAGCCTTTATAGTTGCACAAAAGATGAAAATCATATTTATGGGAATTGGAAGAAAGGTGTAATAAGATAAATTGCATGGCTTTGGTATAAATTTGTAGCAGAGTGTATAGACACTTTTGCATTCAGGGTGCTTGCATTTCTGAATATGCCTCAGGTATAAGGAGTAAGTACTTATTAGAACGGGGGGACAGAAAGTTTAATTTTGATGTTGATATGTATGAGACTTTTGGGGGAATCTTGGAAAATGATTATCTTTTCTGATGGTTTATTGTGCTTACTGACCTCTTCTGCCATTCATCAACTTAAAAACTAATGCATTATATAATTATTGACATTTTCATTGTTAGATTTGCAAGCATTAACTATTAACAAAATCTTCAGCACACAGAAGTCACTTATTCCTTCAAATAAAAGAACTAGGATTAGAACAAAGGAATAGTTTAGTTCAACCTGAACCTTTACTTTGTGTAGGGGACTTTTACTATGTGGTGAGGGTGGAAGAGTGGTAGAAACATGAGGAGGACTAAGAGCCAGGACTAAGACCCTTAAGGGAGAAGCAGACATGCACAGAAATAATTGCAACACAGGACTCCTGTGGGGTTTATTAGAAATGTATGGAAGCATGCGTGTGTGTGTGTGTGTGTGTGTGTGTGTGTGTGTGATACCAATTTTGACTAGGGAATTATAAACGAGGTTAGAGCTGGTAATACTCCATTTGGGGCTTAAAATATTTTAATGGTCAAAATGGGTCGGGGTGTGTGTGGGGTGGTGTGGGTAGTTTTGTAGGTGAAGGGAGCAGTTGAGAACCAGCATGCTGGTTTGCTATCGTGGGGCCTGTTGAGCTGCACCTAAGGCTGCTGTGCCAGGAGGTCTCTGGGAATAGAAGCTGTAAAATTAGGTGGGGATCAGTCAGTCCATGGACATCTAGAATGCCTTGTATTTAAAAGTGAGTCAGTTTAAGGTATGAAGGTCCAAGTGTATAGATTCTATACTGATAGCAAGTAGGTAGGCAAATAAGGCTAGTAAGTTTAAAGGAAACAAATTAGAATAGTCAGTTTGTTATCATTCATGCTAATGGAGGAAAGCAGAAGAGCATATAATCTAAAACAGTTCCTGCATGGCTTTGTCATATTTCTTTGCTTGCATTTGGATATGAGTGTGTGGTAACCTGGTAATTGGTTTTATATGAAATAAATCTAGATTTTAAACATATGACTTGGGAAGAAATGGGAATCTTTCCCTTTTCTTCTCTGGGTGCCCTCTGTAATCCCCTTCATGCTGGGAATAGACCATCATTCTGGTGTGGTTTATTGGTTCAGATTTTTTCAGAATGGAACAAGTAGTTGTTTAGTTTCAAAGGGCTTCCCAAAAGGATGTATCAAACTAAATAGTGGGAATCTGAAACAATAAATAACAAAATACAGGTCATTGGATAGTTATATTATTGTTAATACACTTTAAGGTGAGATTTGCTATGGATAAAGTGAAATGTGAAGAATCTACATAGGAAGAGAATTGACTATACCAGTAAGATGACAACATGAGAGACTACCACAGTTATGGATAAATATATACAGGATTTTTAGTCATCTTAAATATTGATGACTCTAAAAAAATTGAATCCCAAACTTAATCATTATCAAAGGAGTGCTTAGAAAAATATCACCCTTATGACACCATTGTTTAATCATCTAGTCATGTAACAGGGGAGATTGTTTGATAGATTTTTACTGACTATTCCCCTCTTAGTGTTCAATAAGGATTTACATTATAACTGAATTTGTATCTTGAACCTCCCGATAATAACAATACCTATTACAATTTATTACGTGCCCACTTGGTCTAAGGACCATAAATGATAACTGTTAAGACAACTCTGAGTTAGGTGGTGTAAGCCTTGCTTTTGACAGTAGGAGGCAGAGTTTTCTAGAATTTAAGCAACCTGTTTAAGATATATCTTGGAAGTAGCAGAGTGCATATTTAAATCTTTTTCTTTTTTTTTTCTGACTTCACAGTCTTAGACCGATGATGTCTTCTATAATCTTCCATATTCTTCCTTTTTGTCTTTTCTCATGCAGTTGGCACTTAGTGGTATTGATTAATGTTGTTAGTATGTGTTTGGGTGTTTGTTCTTTAAGATATAATTTCTTTGGAAATGGCGGTTTTGGGATATCTGTAGTTCTCTACTAGTAGTGACTCTCTAGGAGCAGAAGATATGGTTCTAGTAATGTAAGCTACCTTAGAGTATCATTTTTGTGCTGATCTGTAGGAAAGAACCATACATGAGATTGTTAATGTGTGGAAATCAAGTGTGTATTGTCTATTAATGTGAAGTGACTTTGGAGAGCCTCTGAACTAGTTAGAAAACATGGAATGGGACAGATAAGCGGGGATAGGTAAGTTTTAGAGACACAGTGGAGACTGCTGTTAGCCATGTTTTTTCTAGCTCCCTTCTCACAGCTGAGATTTAGGAACTATAAATGTTTGGGTTTCCTTCTATAATGGGACCTATGGAAGGTGCATAGTGATTTGTTCTTAAACTCTCCTATATTATGTTCTCTCCTTCTACTCCCCGCCAATCATCCTAGTTCTGAGGAAGAATTCTTAACAGTGAACTTGAAGTACTTGTGTATTTGGTAGATAAGACACACATTTTGATCATTTTCTTTACTAATGATATATCACATAGTTATAATGTAATTAAATGAAAATCTATAGCTAAAACCTATGTCCACATGACTGTATCACGTCCACATTTTTTATAGCGTTTACTGTAATTAGTAAATTCTCATGATGTATATACTCTTTTTCTTAAACACAAATTTCTAATGCTTTCTTCTTCAGTGAGGTAATGCAGATTTTAACTGTATTCAAATTTATTACATATATTTAGTTGATTTTGTGTTGAACTACTTTCCTTAGCTGATAGCTACGTTGGAAAAACAAGGGGGCGGGGGAGAGGGTTTCTCTGCCATTATATTCTTCATCCCGATTGAGAAAATTCATATAAAGTGCCATGATGTGATGCCTGGCACATAGCAGGCACTATGCAGATCTTCTCTTAAATTTAGGGGTTGCTGATATATATGAGTTGTCAGAGTGTTGATTGGTGTGTAGAATGAGCAAAGACTTTTGGGGATAGCCTATTACAGGAGAATCTCTGAGCTCACCTCTCTTTAACCCACTCAAAAGATTAAGTTATACTCTTCATTCATTTACTACTTGATGTCCATGCTACATTAAATGGCAGTAGACTACCCTCTAGTTTGTTCTTGAACTTTTATTCCTACCGGTTATTGTATACCGTGTATACCTACCAAGAATCATTTGTCTGTGTACCCAGCAAATTGTTAATGGCAGTTGTACTTGTTGTAATTATATAGTTTAATGAGATGTTATTCAGTGAACTATGAAGGCGAAAAGGTGTTTGTGTGAGAGCCAGTGACTGCTTTGGAAACAGGTGAGTAGCTGAAGTCACTTCCAGTTAAAATCGGTGTAGGTGAAATTAAATGACTAGGGAAAAAAACCCTAAAAGTTGTAGATTTTGCAATAAGATTCTGCAATAAAATTGCTTATAAGTGTTTGTGAGATGTCTTTCCATGTTTAAGAAACAAACTGGAAATCACAGGTGATGTACTATGGGTGTGGTTTTCGCAAGAAAGATAAAGTAGAACTATAATCCATGGATTCATGCTTGAAGGAAAGGCCTTGGCCCTGCATTAAAAGACTGTCTTGTGGACTTCCCTGGTGGTGCAGTGGTTGGGGGTCCGCCTGCCGATGCAGGGGACGTGGGTTCGTGTCCCGTTCCGGGAGGATCCCACGTGCCGCGGAGCGGCTGGGCCTGTGGGCCGTGGCCGCTGGGCCTGTGCGTCCGGAGCCTGTGCTCCGCAACAGGAGAGGCCGCAACAGTGAGAGGCCCGCGTACCGCAAAAAAAAAAAAAAAAAAAAGACTGTCTTGTGATTGTATATTTTTGTGTTTTAGTTGCATTAAAATGTTTAAGGTAGATTCTTTTATGATTCCCCTTTTTAACTAAGTTATGAACTGTTGGTTAATAATAGTATATTAAAGGGGTATCTACTTCTAAAGTAACACCTAATTTATACTCTCTCATAGAGATTTGTTTAACAGCATCCTCTTTTAAAAAAGAGAAATACTGGTATTCCTGAACATATAGTCATTCATATGTTAGGGGGAATTGTTTAATTATTAGGTCACATGGTTCCCACATGTTTCCTGATAGGATCCCTTGTCTGATTTCGTATGTTACCTTTCAGCGTTTATTACAGCATCAGGGTTGGAGAGAGCCTTCTTGTAATTCCACCATCTCCTCAACCTGAGTAGGGACTGCAGGAGTGAATTGGTAGAGGAAATTGTCCTTTGGAAGAGGAAATGCCATACCCAGGAGCAGTTGAGCTTGGTGCAAAGGGTGCTGGTCTAACAGCTTACAGTAACTACTTGCCTTTCTTGTCTAGCTCAGCCCAAAGGCAGAGGAAAGCTTATAGGTGTTGAAAAAGGAGGTCGAAGTTGGAGAAGGAAAGGTAGATGGGGTATACTCTTTATCTTGGTGTCACCACATTACAACACCTGAAATGCAGTAGCTGAAATGGAATGCTGAAGTATGAAGGCAGGGTTAGTTTTTCAGAGCTTTGGTTAGCCTCTGTGAAATTTACTTGGCTCTGCTTTCCCATGTGTGTTGGATTCATCCTCAGACTGGTAGCAAGATACTGGTGCACTGGCCAGGACATCTTTTGCGCAAGCCTACCAACATATTTTCCCCTTCATGTTTCATTGACCGGAATTAGGTCACGTACACTTCCAAACCAGTTATGACAAGGGGGACAGGGTTATCATAGTGAGTTTCTACCAATCAGGATATATACCCTTGCAACTGGCGATGGGGTCACATTTCCCTGAGTTACATGGTGGAGGGAGGATATTTTAAAAAATTGTGGGAAGGAGGAATATAGGGGAAATGGATGTTAGAGAGGCAATCAATAGTGACCACCACATCTACACGTCTGCTTGTTTTAAGGATGAAAATAAATAATGCATCTAAATGCACTTTGAACTTTAAAGTGTTGTACAAATGTAACGGATGAAAGATTAGAAGGCTGCTTCTATATGACTATCTTAAATATGCTCAGGTATGAATATTTTAGGAACTGAAAACACTGCTAGTTTTCTTATTGACTAACTTTGAGTCAGTAAAATCAGTTAAAGACTATACTTTTTTTCATGGAACTCATAAAGCTATTTTAACTTTAAATTAAACATTTGTACTTGTAAACTTATTTAAATTTTTACTGTGTTGCTACCCTCCTTCTTGGACAAAACTTGTTCACATCTTTGATCTCATCAGATTTCTTTGTCATACCTGGAGGAGAATAGATGCTTTGAGGAAATGGGAATTTATCAGTCAGAGAAATGGTTTATTTTGAATCAAGGAATCTGATTGAGGTAGGAGGGAAACGTGTTACATATCTTGAATACAGCAAAAAAATAAAAAATAAATAAAAATTGTGGGGGCTGGGGAGAATCACAGACTTTTAGAATTGAAATGAATTGTGGGAAGGTTGAGTGAAATGCTTAAGTCACACACCTGGTTGGTAGAACTCTCCTATCCTCATTGATAGTGTAGTGCTCTTTCTGACCAAAAAGTGGGAGGCCATGAAAAGTTTTGTCTACTTTGCAGTTTTGCTCAGGACCATGGGCTAGTTACGTAAAGCAGTCAGCCAAGTACCTTTAATACAGATATCTGGGTTCTCAGGGTTTGGAAATTTGTAGCCAGAGTTGGTGTGTGTGTGTGTCTGTGTGTGTACGTGTTTAAGTAAAACAAGCAAACAGACAAATCTTTTAATCTTCTCTCAAGCAGTCGACAAAAACAGCATGCATACACACATACACACACACAGTAACCTCAAACCTGGACTGCTGAAACGAAAATGCAGAAGCAGAATGAGTGCTTGGAACAATTCATATATTTTTATTTTCAAGAAAGTTGTTATCTTAAAGATTTCTTTGTTTTCAGTATATGTAAAAGAAAATTGTGTGTGTGTGTATGGGGACATATATGGAGATACACGTATGTATGAATACATAATTAATATACAGAATTAATTGTTGTAATTCTAATTGTTGCAGTGTTCTTATAAATATACAGAGTAAATCCATCCATCCCCTGGAAGGATATTTACGTTAATGACAGATATTTATAGATTTGGAATGATTTTTATACTTTTTATACTTCTCTGTAGTGTTTGGATTTTCAGCTATGATTATGCATTATTTTTACCATTGGGAAAAAATATTACTTTTTTTTTTTTGAGGGAAGAAAATAAAATTCTGGGGTGGAATGTTTTCTACCAACCTAGAATTTAACATATAATTCCGCTTTCATTGTATATTACCTTAAATAGAGTGTGCCTTGAATGCACTGATACTTTGTAATAGTATTTATTTTAAAAATTGGACTTATTACAAATTATATATCTTAAAATTTTAAGTTGAGGGGCTTCCCTGGTGGTGCAGAGGTTGAGAGTCCGCCTGCCGATGCAGGGGACACGGGTTCGTGCCCCGGTCCGGGAAGATCCCACATGCCGCGGCGTGGCTGGGCCTGTGAGCCATGGCCGCTGAGCCTGCGCGTCCGGAGCCTGTGCTCCACAACGGGAGAGGCCACAGCAGTGAGAGGCCCAAGTACCGCAAAAAAAAAAAAAAAAAAAAAATTTTAAGTTGAAATTGGCCGTATGATACCATTTGATACAAGTATATTTTATGAAAGTGGACTTCTGAATTTTTCTAATTATTAATTTGTTATCTATTTTTTTAACTTGTTTGGTTTTGACTTCAAGTGGTATACTTGGCAAGGTACCAGAGTATGATATATTGGAGTCAAAGTTATAGTCAGAGTTTCCTGTAGTAAAAAGGGAAGTGAAAATGTTTTTTTTCCTTACACCCAGTCTGTGTTATGTTTATTTTCTATTTCTGTGAAATACTTATTATATATTCTAGCAATGAATACTTTCAAATGGCAGGCAAATATAGTAGGTAATGTTATAGGGAGAGAAAATTCCCATAAGACTCTTCCACTAGTCTAACTGTGTGTGTACACATGGCTATAAGGCCTTTTCATAAAATCCTAATTTGGTGTGCAAAAATAACCTAGTATTGTTTTGGAGGTGAAACTAGTAGGTATCAGTTGTTGATGACATTTGAAAAAGAAACTGGTATTTGTAGATGCATATTTTTGTAAAACATTATTTTCTCCTTTTGTTCCAAGGATCTGAAAACAACATGAACACCGCCACCCCCCCCACCCCCCAAAAGAAGTGTAAATCTTAAAGATGTGGAATCTTGTAATGCCAGTTTTTATTTTAAAAAGTGGTAGATTATTTACTGAGCTCTTTTTCTATCATATGATTGTCGGCATATTATGGCTAATATTTCTTTATATATTTGGGATTCTGAAAATATTTGTAGTTAAAATATCAAAATGTAATCAGCTCTTTAAACTCATTCTCTTGAGTATTTTCTGATAGTCTGTTGGAAGTTGATAACTGGAATGTGTATTGTGTGTTTATTGTATACTGTTACTCTAAATACTCTACTAATGAAGGTTGTTTTTTGAAGGCTGATTGAAAAATAAAATCCTGAGCACTGGGAATGAGAATTTCAAATAAGTTAAAATAAATTTTACCATACCCACTTTAAAAAAAACCTTCCAACTGAAAATTAGTAAATTTTTTTCTGTGACAGAGTAAACGAGAGAACAAAACTGGGCAATTTTAATGTCAGTGCTTTCAGTCCTTGCTGTAGGGCTGGGAGTGCTAACTTATTAGTAGATGAGAAAAAAGGATTTGTGGAGAAGGCAGCTTGGACCAGTGGTTCTCAGCCCTGACTTCACATTAACATTTTCTGGGGAGCTTGAAAAAATTACAGATATTGGGATTCTACCCATGCTACTTTATATTTGAATCTGGGGATGGGGCCAAGGCATTGATCTATTTTAGGATTTCTACAGGTGATTCCAGTGCGCTTCAGGGTTGAAAATGACTGATTTCTCCTTCTTTTTATACACATCTCTTAGCTTTTTTTGAAAAAACGTCTTCCTTTTACTTTCAAATTCTCTTTTTAATCAGAGATGGAGGTGTGAAGATGAGATAGAAATGCATAGAAAATATATGCAAGAGGACCAGGTTAATGAAATGACTTCTCTTCAGCGTTTCATACTCAGAATGCTTAGTGAAGACACTATTTATTCCTTGTTCATTAGCAGCTTTTGAATAGTGTAGCACCAAAACTTGAAGTTTGGAAAATTTGTTAAAGGGAAATTTATCTAGAATAAATTAAGGTACCAATTCAGATGCCCCTAGAAATCTTAAGAAACCTAAGTGATGAAAGCAATCCTGTCTTCAAAGTTAGTATAAGAATGTTGCTCATCAAAATTTGATTAGTTTTAGTTACCATATTTTATTAGTTATATTTATCATATTTGCAATATCATTGAGTTGTATTTTTCATGGAACGTAAGGATGGAAGGGGCCTTAATGGTTGTTTAGTATAACTGTACTTATACCGCTTTACTCTCTTTTTTTTTTTTTTTTTGTGGTATGCGGGCCTCTCACTGTTGTGGCCTCTCCCGTTGCGGAGCACAGGCTCCAGACGCGCAGGCTCAGCGGCCATGGCTCATGGCCCCAGCCGCTCCGTGGCATGTGGAATCTTCCCAGACCCGGGCACGAACCCGTGTCCCCTGCATTGGCAGGCGGACTCTCAACCATTGTGCCACCAGAGAAGCCCTTTACTCTCTTATACCGTTGTTGATGAGGTACTGTCTCTGTTTTTCCCCTTGGTAGAAATAGTTTAGTAATTAAGTTATAGTATATTGTGGGTATAGTATATTGTTTATATTGTATGTAGTCAGTAAATATATACATATAAATGCACTATGATAATAGGGTTTTATGATTATTGTGTCTTATCATTTATGGCAAATCAGGGTCCATGGTAACTTATTTGCTGCTGCTTCCTAGGTCAGGAACACTCTTACCAGTTTTAGCATTTTTCTTGTGACAACATAAGATCAAGCCATTTTATGAGTTCAGTACATTAAATTCCATTCAATGAACATTTTTTGCATGGTGGCAAAATTGGATTTGCATTTCTTCTATAAATTTCAAGGGTTAGATTTCTGTAAACTGCCCTGATAGGAGAATTTGTGTTAGAGAAATTTAAGGGTGGATAGAGTGTAGAGGGCATATTATGTGTGAACCATTGGGAGACTTTTCGAATTATTTTGAGTTCATCAAAATACTACAATAAAAGCACATGATAAAGAGGTTACCAGTTACATTTTGCACATATAATTAGTAATAGAGTAATGGGTACTGTTCTATAGGACCACAGTTCCTTATCAACAATTCTGACATCTAAAATGCTCTGAAAACCAAAATTCTTTTTTTGTATGTTTGGCACAAATTGGTTTTCTTCACAAAACCTGTTGTGAACTGTTTGTCTTTATTTCATGTATTTGTAGGTTTCACTGCAGAAATAGTAAACGTTTAATCATGGTGTGCTGTCCCAGACTTCTCTGTGCCATTACAGCTTTCTCTATGGGTGTTAAAAAGTATATGGTGTTTACACACTGTATCACCTGTCAGAAATGCCCTGAAAGGGCTTCCCTAGTGGCGCAGTGGTTGAGAGTCCGCTTGCTGATGCAGGGGACAAGGGTTCATGCCCCGGTCCGGGAAGATCCCACGTGCTGAGGAGCGGCTGGGCCTGTGAGCCATGGTCGCTGAGCCTGCGCGTCCGGAGCCTGTGCTCCGCAACGGGAGAGGCCACAAGAGAGAGGCCCGCGTACCACAAAAAAAAAAAAAAAAAAAAAAAAAAAAAAAAGCCCTGAAATTCTGAATTGCAAAATGTTTAACTGCAGGAACTGTGGAACTGCATTAATTTGCTTCTGCCATTTATTTCTTGATAGAAACTACTCAGCATCTTAGTCCTCTGAGATGGAGTTTGAGTAAGATCCTGGTAAATTTCTTTTGCCTCTTCTAAATATGTATATACCAAGAGGCACTTTATTTTAATCTGTGTTTATTTCTTTAGCAGTTGAAAGTTTTTCTGGTTTTTTGATACTGGGCCTTGTGGGGCCCACTGTGGTCCCAGAAGCATTGTGTAATTAGGATTCTTGAGATGGAAAATGTTTCAGGTAACTTTGGCATAGCTGAGTATTCATCACACTCTCTTTAGTCCTTGGGGTTATGTAATTTTACCTCTGTACATGGTAACTTCATGCCACAACACCTGCAGGCAGCCCTCTTTTTACATATCTTGGCTTCCTTTTTCATAACAAAGAAGAGGTGTGGTTGCAGTGCCTCTATTTTAGTTTCCTTAAACTTCCTTAATTTGTTTTTAAGAGTTCACTGCAAAAACCTTTATACCTACTCTGGCTTCTTTTTTTTCCCCCATCCTGTCTGTTTCTTTTTCTCTTTTTTTTTTCTTTATTACTTCCCTGCCCCCACCCCCTTTAAAATAATATTCCTCAGCCAGAGAAGTTCATACTTATGGTATTCTGTATCAGAAAAATACAGAAAAATGTTTGCTGGAAAGGTGACAGAAGTAAATCTGCATATTCTGGTATTTCTCTAAAGAGGACCTTTTGTAGGGGAGTGATGATTGTACTGCGTGTGCAGTGATAGTGTTCTGTGTATATGGTTTTTGCTTTCTTTCCATCCTTAAATACTGAAGGGTAATGGGGTCGTGAGCACTGTGGTACATGTATTTTTGTGTTTACCAAGATTCCAGGCACTTTAAGGTATAGATCCTAATGGGAAATTTAGACCTTATATGGTTAGGTTATGTGCACTTGCTATGTGCTCTGAAAGCACTATAATTCTCTTGTAGGACAAATTATACCTTGTATTATTGTTTGTTTAAGCTATGTGATGGCAGGGATTACAGTGGTCTTATTTGTATTTCCTGTGTTTGGTACATAATAGGCCTCTAATGATTACTAATTTGTTGAATGAATAGATTAATCATTTCATCTTTATTAGGGAGAATTTTAACATGGAAGAACCTTGATTACATGCCTCCTGAGGCACCATGCTTATCCCAAACCAATTTAGTTTGCATCATCACAGCTGTATGAGACAAATTTCAAACACATAAATTGGGCCTAATTTAAATAAAAGAGTAAACACAAGCCTGTGACTTATTTACTCAGGCTTAAAAGTAGAGAAACACATTCTAGAAAGATTTCTGAAATGAAATGCATTCATGGGCTATGAATTTAGTTAGAGGAAATACTTAGAGGAAATATTCTATTTTTTTGAGCATTTCAGTTAACTGTGATTGTATTGTAAGATATTTTTTATATTAAAGTTTTTCTTTTTTCTGTTTTTCACGCAGCAAAATTCATTCCCCCTCACAATCAAATTAGAAAACAATTTCATCACCTTAAAATATTCCCTCATGCTGCTCCTTTGTAGCCAACCCCTTTTCCCACTCTGGCCCCTAACAACCACTACTCTATCTTATAATTTTGCCAGATATCATATAACTTATAGGAATAATGAATCATGAATATAATAAATTATAGGAATCACGTGGTATGTAGCCTTTTGAATCTGTCTTCTTCCACTGTGCAGAATGCATTTGAGATTAATCCATGTTGTAGTGTATATCAGTACTTTTTTTTTTGCTGCTGAGCAGTATTCCATTATATGGATGTACTTCAGCATGTTTATCCACTCACCAGTTGAAGTATTTGTTTCTAGTTTTTGTGATAATGAATAAAGCTGCCACAAACCTTTGTGTGCAGTTTTTGTTTTGTGTGTGAATCTGAGTTTTCATTTCTCTTGGGGAAGTTTCTGGGGGAATTGTTAGGTCATATGGCAAGTGTGTGTTTAACTTTATAACAAACCGTCAAACTGTTTTCTAAAGCAGCTATACCATTTTGCATTCCCACCAGTAATGTGGGAGAGTTCTAGTAATAAGCAGTTTGTAAAATTTAAATTGGCTCTATTGAATTACTTTTTAGTAATTCGTTGGTTTGATTGCACTGTAGAATATCTTGACAGTAATATTAGTTCTGAACATGATATATTTATAGCTGTAGATCTGTCAGACAGAGATGTAATTTAGGGGAGCCTCACTTTTCAGTGAATGCAGTCTTCCATATGCTTTGGAACTGTTCTTTCTTGCCGAGATCATGCAACCCTGATCTTTGTAAGAAAAACTAGGCCTTAACTAACCCTGGTTCATATTGGGGATTCAGGTGCCTTTGGATCAATTCTGTGTTATCTGTCTTCAGGTTTACAGCACTTACTTTGGATTCTTGTCATTTGGACTGGGCAGAAGGAAATCCTTCCTGTGGAGAAGTGGTTGTACTTTCAGCTTATTTTTGTCACCTGTTGTGTGTTTCATTCCACAGTTTTGTAGAAGTCAACTTGCTTATTCATGGTTTACTGTCAATCATACTATTCAGTCCTTTCTATGTTGAGAGTTGACAATATTAGCTTCATAACTGAAATTTCCAAATGCTAATACCCTTGAATGACTGTTTTAAGTCTGTGCCCTTTGCCTATACTAGACTGTGGTTTGTAATTATGTATTTTTACAAATTAGGAAATAAGCATTGTAGTTAAGAAGAAAGGATATAACTTTGTTATGAGAACCATGCATGAAACAGCTACTGAGGTTCCTGAAGTATTTTCTCATTTATCTGGCATTATTAGGGAACAACCTGTTAGATACATTAGGACCTTGAATTTATACTTAAATATTTCCTTATTTAAATTTTTTTAAATGGTAAACTTTACAGGGTAGTACTGTTTTCTCAGTGTTTTCTAAACATACCATATCTTGCTGATGCAGGGCTCTCATTCTGAACATCAGTTATAAAGTATGCTATTATGCATAGATGTCTATGAATTTATTGAAGTCTATAAGGTTGTTTTCTGCCTGTTCTCTCATGTTTTTACTGTTCACCTCATATTTTCTCTTTTGATTTCCAGTGTAAACTTGTTAGAATTATATTAAAATTAAAATGGAGTTTAGGGGCTCTTATTTAATGAACAGAATATGCATTTTGTGACCTCCTTTAGTGAATTTTTTTCTTCTGATTCATAGCTCTTGGAAAGTTGAAATTACAGTATAAATGACCTTTGATTTGTGAGGTGTTATTCCACTTGCTTGTAGTATCTCTCAGACCTATAAATTGCTGCCTGCCCGCCCATACCTTTTTCTTTCCTCCTTTATTTGGAAAAGAGATGATCATATAAATTAACATTTTAAAATTTCTAAGAGAGTTCATTTGTTCATTCATTCATTTACTTGTTTCTTCAACAGAGTTTTAACCAGTGTCTGCTGTGTGCTATGTATTATAACAGATAATGGGGAGACAGAGTCGAATAAATTATGATCCCTGTCCTTGAGGACATCAGATTAAAAAATGGGCTATCTTAAAATTAAAGAGTAGAAGCATTGTCCCCTGTCTTCCCTGTAAATTGGTTGTGAGAAGTAGAGATTTGATCAGATTCAGTTTCAATTTTTTCTTCCATCAGGAATATCAAAGGTTGTTTTTTCTTTTTGTGATGTTAGTGGCAATTGATGATCCTTGCCTAGTTCCATTAATTCCTTAGGAGTTGCATAATGATGAGATTTGAATTCTGTCATTTCTTACTTTATTAGACTGGAATACATTTAAAGAAAAAATTTCCCTTCATCGATTAGCGTTGATTGGTATTATTCCCAGATTCCATATTTGCACATTTGTCTACTTGCTAAAATTTATTTGTAACCCCCAAATCAGTATCCCTTGTGCTTTGCCATTCATTAATGGACATGAGCTTGGGTAGAGTGGCAAAAACTTTGAGTCACCGGAGGGGCATGTTCCCAGCTGAAGTCAAACTAGGTGCTCTGCTGTCTTGTTTTGCTTTTAAGGCCTATTTAGTGCTTTTTGGGTGATTTTACTGTTTAAATTGGCCCCCAAATGTAGTGCTGCACTGCTGTCTAGTGTTCCTAAACCCAGAAAGGCTGTGATATGTCCTATGGAGAAAATACCTTAGATGAGCTTAGTTCAGGCATGAGTTACAGTGCTGTTGGCTGTGAGTTCAGTGTTAATGACTCAACAATATGCAGCTGACCCTTGAACAACAGAGATATGAACCATGTGGGTCCACTAACATACTGGGATTATATTCAGTATTAGTACTACAGTACTATACGATGTCCAGTTGGTTGAATCTGCAGGTGTGGAACCACGGACCAGGTGAGGGAGGGACTGTGTATATGCAGAGCCACCCACGAGTTATATGTGAATTTTCAACTGCGTGAAGGGTAGGTGCCCCAACTCCTGTGTTGTTCAAAGGTCAGCTGTATATTAAATAAGTTGTCTTTAAACAGAATCACACATAAAACAAGGATATGTATTGATCAGTTGATGAAAATGTTGTGACCAGAGGATTGTAGGAACCTAACCCTGTATTTTTCGTAGGAGCAATGGTTCAGTGTTTTCAACCTTTATAAAACGTTAACTACTGTGAATCAACTGTTTTTGGTTTTGCTGAGGTACAGAAGAATATCCTTTTTTAACTGATGTAAAAAATATACAACAGAAAGTTGTAAGTCATGGAAGTAGAGAGTCATTAAGAGGCTTGGTGAGACCTTTTCTGGGGAAGTTCATTGCTTCTTGGGTCATTTCTGTGCCTGGTACAGGGTAAATACTCAGTAAATATTTGTTGGATGTAAGTAAGTGTCGCCAAACAGAACATGATTTTCCTTGAAAGCTTGGAGTTTAAATTTAATATCATTCCTGTGATTGGGATTTGCAGTCAAGTTTGTGCTTAGAGGTAGTGAGATACCTACTCTTAGAGATTGATATTGGGAATATTTCAGTAATGTAAATTTAGTATGATGTCTACTTGATTTTTGATTTCCGTCACGTAGGAGATGAGGGTGATCTATGCTTCTCTCGTATTTATAATAAGTGCTTAAGGGGCTGGACATTTTCAAATTAAACATTCCCTTCTCTGCCAAATATTGAGACTCATTAGCTATGATAAGGGATATTACCAATGGGAGTATAAATTCACCTGGAAATTGAAAAGAGGAGGCACAAAAAGACATTTTGAGAACCAATGAAACAGTCATATCCTAGTTACTAGAGAATAGTCAGAGCTGGATAATTAGAAAATTTACTTAATTAGACTTTCAGTAATATTTATGTATGTTAAGAAAGTTTAGCTTTTAATACAATTCCTACATAAAATTGACTTAGTTATAACTGATTATAATATAGTGTGTTTTGCTATTCCTTTGCTATTATGTATTATACAGTAGCTTTCAAACTTAGAAATATTTTTGACTACAACTCATTGAAATACATTTACCACAACTTACAGAAATATATTTTACATTGTGACCTAGTGATACTTATGTATTCATATAAAGAACCCAAACACAATCTCACTAAACACACTATTCTTACTACATTTATGCATTCCATTTTCTTTCTTTTTTTGATACTATTTTATTTAAAAAACTGTTGAAGACTCACAGGAGCTGAAGCTTAGAGGCAGACAGTTGGTACTAGCTGCCTGGGCTCAGACAAATGACTTAAATGTCTCTGAGCTTCAGTTTGCTCACCTGTGAAGCGGGGCTGACACCACCCTGATCTCCAGGTTATTGTGAGAATTAAGGTATGTAAAACAACATCAGCATCAGCGTTAGGGCCTGTACCTAGGAGTCCCTAAGATTTTATTGAGGACTCATGAATTCTTTTAAGGTCTAGTAAAGCGAGAGAAGCCCTACAAACTAGTGTCTTGACAAGTGGAAGGATGAACGCACTGGGAACAGAGTGACTATAACTAAAAGAGGGAAATGGAGTTTTTTAAAAAAATTTATTTATTATTTATTTTTGGCTGCGCTGGGTCTTCATTGCCGCACGCGGGCTTTCTCTAGTTGCGGCGAGTGGGGGCTACTCTTCGTTGCGGTGCACGGGCTTCTCATTGCGGTGGCTTATCTTGTTGCAGAGCACGGGCTCTAGGTGCGTGGGCTTCAGTAGTTGTGGCTCGTGGGCTCTAGAGCGCAGACTCTGTAGTGGCGCACGGGCTTAGTTGCTCCGCGGCATGTGGGATCTTCCTGGACTAGGGCTCGAACCCGTGTCTCCTGCATTGGCAGGCAGATTCTTAACCACTGCACCACCAGGGAAGTCCTGGGAATGGAGTTTTAAGAAAAGAATCCCAGTAATCCAAGTCTGTTTTTATCAAACAGCTATTTATGCCCTGGGTTTGGGGACATAGGGGCAGTGGGGGTGGAAAAAAAAAAAAAAAACTGTTGCTTAAGACCCATTAAGTTGGTTTAAAGACCCAATAATGGGTCATAGTCCACATGTTGGAGAACACTGCTTTCTTAGTAGGAATATACAAGGGACATCACTGAAATCAGGTTTCAAAAATGTAAAGTGTTGTAGATGATAGTTACTAAACATTTCTGAGACAAAATAAGTTTCCCTAGTATGTAATTAGAAAAATTGATCTCCATTTTTGACATTACAGTTAATGATTTAGCTTTTAAAAATAAGTGTTTAGCCTTTTCTTAGACAACCAGAGTTGAGCTCATGCCAGAAACCAGTAACTGGGACACTTGCTGCTGATAGAAGCATGTGATGTAACGGCTAGCCATCACATCACAAATATCCTTACTCATTTAAATTTTGGAGAAGCTTGTAGACATGTAGTGTCATTTTTATAGAGACTGCATAATGCATTTGAAACACCGAATGGCTCATTTCGTGTATTAAAAATGGATTTTTAAATTTAAGATAACAAAGCAATGAGAAATCAATGCTGAGGCAAGTAACTTGTGAAAAAATTAATTTAAAAATTTCCATTCCTTGTGATTTTCTATTTACAAAGGACACTGAATAGCATGCTGAACATGAAAAGATACCTATAGAAACTTTTAATATTTAATATCACAGGTACATGAAACAATTCTATATTGATTGCAATAATATTTTGGAAGATAGGTAGAGTACTAATAATTATTTTAAAAAATTTAGAACTGCTCATTAACGTTTACTTGAAAGCTTTAGCTAGCTGTGGTGGAGGTAGAACATACATACTAGTATGTTCTCAGACTACTTTGATTTATCTAGTTGCAACTTCAAGGAGGTCAGTTGGCTCTGTAATGTCCTAAATTATTGGGCCACGCAGATTAGAGAATCTGATTTTCTGTTTTCTGTTTTGAAGATTCATCAGTGATCATCAAATTAGACGTATGCCTGTGGCCTACATTTCTACTCATATAATCAGATTATATCTAATGTTTTCTGTATTTAGCAGCTCATTTTTATCTTTATTAGTGAATGATACTCCATCAAAATTGTAATTGTTTATGAAAGCAAAGTAATTGATTACTTTAGATAGGATAGATGAATAGATTATTCATCTATTCTCGAGGATAATTTGAAAATTCATCCTTTTGATCAATTACGTCTTTTTAATATAGATATTTAAGTAAGTCAGTGTGCTGAGAATTATGATAGAATCAAACATAATTTTAAATATTTTGTTACCATTTGTGTGCATTCATGTCAATTTAATCACATTAAATACATGTTTATTCTTTTTGGTTGTGTATAATGTTTAAGGTTTCAGTTAAAGAGGTAATATCTCTTATAAAAATTAAAATATCCTTAAGCCCTGTAAATCACTACTTTGTGTTATAAGAAATTGTAAGCCAGGCATATTTCTATGAAACTGTCTTTTCTCAATAGTTTTTATTTCTATGGTTGTCTAATTTTTAAGTTTTCAAGCTGTATTTTTCTATTCTCTTCCTTGTAATTTTTGAATTTAAAGCTTCTGAGAGAAATTTTCAGTTATTACTATTGACTGAATCTGTAGATATAATACAGTACTAAGATTAATTATGGTCTTTTTATCAACTGGTATAATTTTCATGGGCACTCTGAATCTTACCTACTCATATTTCTGTTTTTGCTTCTCTACTAGAAAGTAGAAAAATTAAGTATGGGTGCTGAACTGCATGTTTTCCATTTCCAGTTAGTATTACATAGTTTTATTTCTAATATTACTTTACTTCCCTCCTGATTTCTTTACTTAAAACTGTTCTCAGTCTTTTGGTAGTGTGTGTGTATTGTAAACTGCCCTATATACTTTTCTATAACAAGGTTGGCTTTTAAATTAAGTACAGATGTTATTTAATTTTAGGATACATTGTTTCTAAGAATATATTTATAAAGTAATACAGTGAGAAAATAACAGTTTACTTTTCAGTGGTTCTTAACTTTTTTAGCATCATACGATCTGTTGAAAGCTATGGATTCTCTCTTAAGAAAATGCTTAGGAGGTCCATGGATTTCAGGTTAAGAACTCTACACCTGTCTTTAGTATTGGTGGACTCTATTATCATGCAAAGCAAAAGTAGGGCAAATCAAATCAAAACAAAAACTATAATTCATAGAAGTGCTTAATACTTTACTATTCAGTTATTTGAAATATTCTTATCAAGTTCTGACAGTATTTTTTAGTTATTTATTTTAGGGTGAAAGTTACCTGTTCATAGTAGAGTTAATGCTTATATATGGTAGAATATTAAAATAATACAGAAATAGTCTCTTGCCTCATGTCTTTGAATTTTTCAGTAGATGAAACCACTTTTTTTTTCCTTGAGGAAATATTAAAAGCCTGTCATTAGATGATAAAAGAAGAAAAGAACACTACTTTGAATAGGACCATTTAATCAGGATCCTAGATAGAAGAAAATTTGATGTTTAAAGGATGGGTCATTTTGATATTTTTCAGAGTACTCTAAAGTGAAAAGGAATTTATTGTTTTCACAAACTTTAATATTTAAGTATATAGATTGTAAACTCTCCCGTGTCTAGTTCTAGAATCCTTCCTCTCTCCCAAACTCCATATCTAAACTGTCTCTAAGACTGAGCATGTTTGAAACCACTTTTAATTACTTCACTTTTAAATGCTTCAGGTGGTTACTAACATAACTTAAAATAATGTGCATACAGTGTTCTCTTTGATTCTGTGTCAAGTTTTGCATTCTTTTTTTTAAACTAATTTTAACTTTATTTTTCCAGCTTTTTTGAGGCAAATAAAATTGTATCTATTTAGAGTGTAAACTGTGATGTTTTGGTGTATGTATGCATTGTGAAATCATTATCAATATCAAGTTAATTAACACATCCATTATGTCACATGGTTACCTTCCCCACCCCCATGGTTAGAACAGTTAAGATCTACTCTGTTAGCAAACTTAAAGTATACAATACAGTATTATTTACTACAGTCATCAGGCCAAACATTAGATCCTCAGAACTTATTTTTTATAACTGAATGTTTGTATCCTTTGATCAGCATCTTCCATTTCTCCCAGCCCCTGGCAACCACCCTTCTACTCCTTGTTTCTATGAGTTTGACTTTTTTGTTTTTTTTTTTAAGATTCCACAAACAAGTGATGCCATACAGTATCTTGTCTTTCTCTGGCTTATTTCACTTAGCATAATGCCTTCCAGGTTCATCCATGTTATTACAGTGGCAGGACTTCCTTCTTTTTTTATGACTGAATAATATTCCATTGAATAGACCATATTGTCTTTATCCATTCATCCTTTTTCATCATTGCTTTGGCTATTTGGGTCTTTTGTGTTTCTATCTGAATTTTTTGGATTTTTTTCTATTTCTGTGGGAAAAAAGCCATTGGAGTTTTAAGGATTTCATTGAATCTGTTGATCACTTCTGGTAGTATAGACATTTTAACAATATTAGGTCGTTGAATACAAGAACGTGGGATATCTTTTGATGTAGTTGTGCCTTTTCCAGTTTCTTTTATTAATGTCTTACAGTTTTCAATGTAAAGGTCTTTCACTCTTTGATTAACTTTATTCCTAAGTATTTTATTCTTTTTCATAAGATTGTAAATGGGATTGCTTTCATAATTTCTCTTTCAGAGAATTCATTGTTAGCGTATGGAAATGCGATTGAGTTTTGTATGTTGATTGTGTATCCTATAACCTTTACTGAATTTGTGTATTATATCTAATAGCTTTTTGGTAGAGTCTTTGGAAACATATTGTACCAAAACTTATGGGATGAAGCAAAAGCAGTTCCAAGAGGGACATTTATAGCAATATATGCCTACATTAAGAAAAAAACAAAGGCCTCAAATAAACAAACCTAACTTTACACCTCAAGGAACAAGAAAAAGAAGAACAAACTAAGCCAAACGTTAGAAGGAAGGAAGGAAATAACAAAGATCAGTGCAAAAATCAATGAAATAGAGCCTAGAAAAACAATAGAAAAGATGAATAAAACAGATTTTTTCTTAAAAGATAAAATTGTCAAACTCTTAGCTAGACTAAGGAAAAAGAGAGAAGACTCAAATGAAATCAGAAATAAAAGAGGAGATATTACACCTGATGCCGCAGAAATACAAAGGATCCTAAGAGACTACTGTGAGCAATTAGATGACAACAAATTGGATAATCTGGAAGAAACAGATAAAGTCCTAGAAACATACAACCTACCAAGACTGAATCAGGAAGAAACAAAATCTGAATAGACCTGTAATTGCTAAGGAGATTGAAACAGTAATCAAAAATCTTCTAACTAACAAAAGCCCAGGACCAGATGGCTTTACTGGTGAATTCTACCAAACATTTAAAGAAGAAACATCAGTTTTACTCAGACTCTTCCAAAAAATTGAAGAGGAGGGAACACTTTCAGACTTACTTCTCGAGGCCAGTATTACCCTGATACCATAGCCAGATAAGGGCATTACAAGAAGAGAATATTACAGGCCAATATCCCTGATGAATATATATGCAGAAATTCTCAATAAAGTATGAACAACGTGAATTTAACAGAACATCTGAAAGATTATACACCATGATCAAGTGGGATTCATCCCTGGGATGCAAGGATGATTCAACATACACAAATCAATAAATGTTATACATGACATTAATATAATGAAGGATAAAAATTGTGTGATCATCTTAATAGGTACATAAAAAGCATTTGACAAAATTCAGCATCTCTTTATGATAGAACTCTTAACAAATTAGGTATAGAAGGAATGTATCTCAACATAATAAAAGGCCACATGTGACAAGTCTACAGCTAACATCTTACTTAATGGTGACAGGTTGAAAGCTTTTCCTCTAAGATCAGGAACATACAAGGATTTCCACTCTCACCACTTCTGTTGAACATAATATGGGGAATCCTAGCTAGTGCAATTCAGCAAGAAAAAGAAAGGTACCCAGATTGGAAAGGAAAAAGTAAAATTGTCTGTGTTTGCAGATGCATTATCTTTTGTCTACTGAGGGATGAGATTTTAGCTCACATACTACCTCTTCCCCTTCTGTGTTTAAACGTTTGGATGGTTATTATGTTTACTTCATCTTTTGCTCACCTTTTTTTTGTTGTTGTTTTAGCAAATTTTACATTATCTCATTAATCTGAATTTAGTAAGGCGCAGATGTTCATATCCCTGTCCTTCCCTCTACCTCTTCTACTCCTCGTTAACAGCTGAGCGTCTGTCAGTTGTAGTGTTATTTTAACACTGTTAAGGTTGGAAACATTTATATTTTTTTCAGTAACATTTATCTTGTTTTTGGGGGGGATAAGATTGACTCTAAAAGCTGAAAATCAATTAACCTTGCTTACACTTTTAGGACTTAACAGTAGAATGCCAGGGTTAGTTTTGTTTCTAGATTAGCCCTCTGGACCGTTTTTGCTATAGCTCAGGAAAAATTTCTTTTTCTTAACTTCCTCTGTCCTTCATATTAATTTCTCTTATTATTTGGAAGTTGGAGGTATTGGATTGCTTCTATCTGTCTCTTTTCCTTTATTTTTTTGTTTCACATAATAGGATCGTTCCCCACCTTGTCTTTGATTATTCCATATAATATAGCATTATTTTCTTATTCTGTGTATATATTACTGTCCTTCTCAAAAGTGTCTGAGGATTTTTTTTTTAAGTTTTCATATTTTTTAAAATTTGCTTTTTTGGGGGTATTTTTCTTTCATATTGTTACCTTTCTTCATAAATCTAGCGATTCTTGATGTCAGTTCATATTTGTGAAGGAGTGATAGGTTAATATTTCTGCGTAAATGGCTTGGGTTTTCTTTGCCGTTCTGTTTGCTTTGCTGTTTTTTTCTTTATCAATCTCTTGGATCTTGTTTACACAGATGGGGCTTATTGATTGGCACATTCCACATCAGGTATGCACTCAGGGAATCAGTCTTTAGGCAAAGAGTTCTTTAAAATGTCAGTTCTGTGATGCCAGCAAATACTCCCCCCTCCCCCCCTTCTTTGGAACTTCCTTTGATTTCTTTAGAGATTTATTTTTCTTTTTGTTTTGTGTTGTTCTTTTACATAGGAGACAGTAACAACAGTTAGTAGCAATTATCCACCTCCCCCATTTTGTCCCTGCCTCCCTTCCCTTTTTCACTCCTGCTTATTACCTTTTCACCTAACTTCCTTTAGGAAGCCTTTTGGAAGTCTGTTTGGCAGATCAGCTCCTTACTCTGCTGTGGTCTTCTCCAGCACTTAGTTTGAGCATTAGCTTCCTTCATTGCTTCATCTGTCAGTATATGCTTCTGGGCTTCCCTGGTGGCGCAGTGGTTAGGAATCTGCCTGCTAATGCAGGGGACATGGGTTCGAGCCCTGGTCCAGGAAGATCCCACGTGCCGTGGAGCAACTATGCCCTGGTCCGGGAAGATCCCACATGCCGTGGAGCAACTAAGCCCGTGTGCCACAACTACTGAGCCTGCGCCCTAGAGCCTGCAAGCCACAACTACTGAAGCCCGCGCGCCTAGAGCCCATGCTCAGCAACAAGAGAAGCCACTGCGGTGAGAAGCCCGTGCACCGCAACAAAGGGTAGCCCCCGCTCACTGCACCTAGAGAAAGCCTGTGTGCAGCAACGAAGACCCAATGCAGCCAAAAAAATAAATAAATTTATTTATTAAAAAAATATATATACTTTTCTTCCCATCTTCCAAAAGTTTTTTTTAGTATTTCTTGTATCCCTTTAAGCCTTCTTATTGATAGGGAAATACAAAGTTGCAGTTGTTAACTCAAAAAAATCTAATATCACCACAGGTGGGTGTATCATAGTAAGAAAACACATTGCGGTTTTGTGGGTTATTGTTTCTTTTGCTGTTGTGTATGTATATTGTCTTTTTGTTCATAAATGTCTCAGAGCCCTGTGCACATGCACGGGGCTTATTGACTGGTGAGTACCCCCTCCCATCTCCTTTGTTGGCTCAAATTAGGATCTGGCGACGTTGAGGTATTGTAGAGAGAGACAGTATAGGCTGGCAAGAAGGGACAGAGTGATGCTGCTGATCCAGAGAGAAGGGCACAGTTCAGACTTTGGGAGGTCAGAGAATTAGCAAAACCATCACCAGAGGTAAAGTGGGTAAGAATATGAACTCAGGAGTCTGACTCTTTGTAGTCATATTCTCACTATACCATTTACTGACTTTATGATGCAGGTCAAGTTGTGTAACTTCTCTAAATTTTAGTTTCCTTATTGGTAAAAATAGGGATTGAAATAGTACCTTATAACTGTGAGAACTGATGAGTTAATCTATTTAAAATACTTAGCACAGTAAGTGCTCAGCAAATGGCAACTAGAGAGATTTTACATAAAATCCAGGTTTCTGGATTTTCTTCAAAAATTTGAACATCTGGGCTTCCCTGGTGGCGCAGTGGTTGAGAGTCCACCTGCCGATGCAGGGGACACGGGTTCGTGCCCCGGTCTGGGAAGATCCCACATGCCGCGGAGCGGCTGGGCCCATGAGCCATGGCCTCTGAGCCTACGCATCCAGAGCCTGTGCTCCGCAATGGGAGAGGCCACAACAGTGAGAGATCCACGTACCGCAAAAAAAAAAAAAAAAAAAAATTGAACATCTGATGTTCCTGAATGGCAGCAGTTGTTTACAGCTGAGTAGTAGGTGCCTGTTTTAATTGGGGTATTTGCTTTCCAGTTTGCCATACCCCCAGTACTCCTTATTGTCTCATACTCAGTTTGATTCACTCTTTTTATGGTACCTTCCTCGTCTTTTTGGGCATTTGGATTTGTGACTTCTGATGTACTGGTATTAGCTGTAGCTGAAAGAATATCTGCAGTTTTCAGAGCTGATTTTTCTTTGGTGTTGGGATGAATCGGTACCGAAGGCACAAACATAGACCATATTAGAAGAGTAATTCAGGCAAGGGAATGCTGTCACATACTGGAAATTCTTGGGAGTACTTGGGAGTAATCACACTGGTTGGTGAGGTTCAGTGATGTGCTTCAGGTGAATGAAGAGACTGATGTTAGGGGGTGTGGTGATAAGTAACTGGGAGGGCTTTAGGTAGGAAGCCCACAACTAAAACCTAGAAATGTTTAGAGATAGAAAAAACTCATTTTTTAATGTATAATATCTATTGACTGTCCTAGGTGCCTGGCAGTGTGCTAGGTTCAGAGATCACCAAGTTACATATAACAAGAGTCCTTGTCATCAAATACAATAGGCAGTTATAATAATGTGTATAATATAAGAATATCCTCAGAAATCTCCTAGTCTAATCCTCCTATTTTATAATTATTAAAATAAGCTTAGACAGATTAAGCCTTGCCTAAGGCTTCACGAGTAGTTGGGACTCTTAAGACTTCTTTTTTCTAATCCAGTGCTCTTACTAGTACATAGACAAGGCAGGCAGCATCAAAGAGGTTTGGAAGCAGATGGCAGGGATTCCAAGACCTGGGAGAACGGGTGTATTGGAGCAGGGTACAAAGATTGGGATTTAACTGTGAGAGAAGGTTATGTTGCCTTATTTAAGACTTACTCTCAAAAGATTGGAGCTAGAGATTTTTCTTAGGGGCATGAAGAAGTAAGTGGCCATGTTGGAGAAGTCCATGTGGCGAGGAACTGTAGGCAGCTTCTAGGAACTGTAGATACCGTGTAGGACTTGAGGGTGGCCTGTGAGAGCCAGCTAAAAGCTGACGCCCTCAGTTATACACTGCAAGGATATGAATTCTGCCTGCAATCTGAAGGAGCTTGGAAGAAGATTCTTTCCCACTTTCGTCTCCAGATAAGAATGTAGTCTAGCTGATACTTTGAATGAAACCTGTGGAACCCTGAGCAAATGACTCAGCTGAGCCGTGCCCAGACTTCTGATCTACGGAAACTGTGAACTAATAAATGTACTGCTATAAGGTGCTAAATTTTTGGTAATTTGTTACACAGCAATAGAAAACTAATACTTTTGGTCATGTCCAAGTATATTCTTTAGTGTAGTTCCATTACATAATAAACACAGTGCTTTGCCATCTATTATAATTTGAAATACATAATCCAGACTTCACTGTGCCTTAAAAGCATGAAAATCACTGTAGTTTGTGATGCTCTGGGCAGCACTGTGAAATGATAAAGAGTGCCACATATGGTCTCAAAACTACTTTTCTCTGGTAGTATGAAGCAGCTGTAACAATGCGTAAATGAGTTAGCATGGATTCATTCTTATGCAAGTTTATTTATGAACACCAAAATTTGAATTTCATATAATTTTCATGAGTCACAAAATATTATTTTAATTTTTTCCCCAAATATGTAAAAATGTAAAGACGATTCTTAGTTTGCAGACTGTACATAATAGACAATAGGCTGAATTTAGCCTGCAGGCTGGAGTTTGCTGACCATGGCTATAGACAAACTTGTCGATACTAATACTGTTTGATAGGTGCAAAACAGGGGAAGTACTAGCACTATTTAAGATCCTTAATAAAAATATTTTAATCAAAAATCCAACTTGTTAAATATATTTTAAAAAGTAAAAAAACGTAGCATGACAGGTTTTTGAACAGTTTCTTGAATGTGGTAAAAAGGATGGAGTAAAATACGAAACAGCCTCATTTCTCACTAACCACTACTTCTATACTTTGATTATTCTTTTTTCCCCACTCATAAATGATATCCTGGTCAGTTTCCATTGATTCTTGCCACATATTTATAGGAATAAGTTCAGTTTTGGCAAGACTTATTTTGGGGTGTTAAAAATACTTGGGCCATCTTTTTTGGGGGGGCATTAAAAAATTTTTTTTTAACGTCTTTATTAGAGTATAATTGCTTTACAATGGTGTGTCAGTTTCTGTTGTATAACAAAGTGAATCAGGTATACATATACATACATTCCCATATCTCCTCCCTCTTGTGTCTCCCTCCCACCCTCCCTATCCCACCCCTCTAGGTGGTCACAAAGCACCAAGCTGATCTCTCTGTGCTATGTGGCTGCTTCCCACTGGTTATCTAGTTTACATTTGGTAGTGTATATATGTCAGTGTCACTCTCTCACTTCGTCCCAGCTTAACTTCCCCATCCCCATGTCCTCAAGTCCATTCTCTACGTCTGCACCTTTATTCCTGTCCTTCCCCAAGTTTCTTCAGAACCTTTTTTTTTTTTTTAAAGATTCCATATATATGTGTTAGTGTACGGTATTTGTTTTTCTCTTTCTGACTCACTGCACTCTGTATGACAGACTCTAGGTCCATCCACCTCACTACAAATAACTCAATTTCTTTTACGTTTATGGCTGAGTAATAGTCCATTGTATATATGTGCCACATCTTTTTTATCCATTCATCTGTCGATGGACAATTAGGTTACTTCCATGTCCTGGCTATTGTAAATACAGCTGCAATGAACATTGTGGTACATGATTCTTTTTGAATTATGGTTTTCTCAGGGTATATGCCCGGTAGTGGGATTGCTGGGTCAAATGGTAGTTCTATTTTTAGTTTTTTAAGGAACCTCCATACTGTTCTCCATAGTGTCTGTATCAATTAACATTCCCACCAACAGTGCAAGAGGGTTCCCTTTTCTCCACACCCTCTCCAACATTTACTGTTTGTAGAGTTTTTGATATTGGCCATTCTGACTGGTGTGAGGTGATACCTCATTGTAGTCTTGATTTGCATTTCTCTAATGGTTAGTGATGTTGAGCATCCTTTCATGTGTTTGTTGGCAATCTGTATATCTTCTTTGGAGAAATGTCTATTTAGGTCTTTTTCCCATTTTTGGATTGGGTTGTTTTTTTGATATTGAGCTGCATGAGCTGCTTGTATATTTTGGAGATTAATCCTTTGCCAGTTGCTTCTTTAGCAAATATTTTCTCCCATTCTGAGGGTTGTCTCTTTGTCTTGTCTGATATGAGAATTGCTACTCCAGCTCTCTTTTTTTTTTTTTCTGCAGTATGCGGGCCTCTCAGTGTTGTGGCCTCTCCCGTTGTGGAGCACAGGCTCTGGACGCGCAGGCCCAGTGGTCATGGCTCACAGGCCCAGCCGCTCTGCGGCATGTGGGATCTTCCTGGACCAGGGCACGAACCCGTGTCCCCTGCATCGGCAGGTGGACTCTCAACCACTGAGCCACCAGGGGAGCCCTCCAGCTCTCTTTTGATTTCCATTTGCATGGAATATCTTTTTCCATCCCCTCACTTTCAGTCTGTATGTGTCCCTGGGTCTGAAGTGGGTCTCTTGTAGACAGCATATATATGGGTCTTGTTTTGGTATCCATTCAGCCAGTCTTTGTCTTTTGGTTAGAGCATCTAATCCATTTACATTTAAGGTAGTTATTGATATGTATGTTCCTGTTACCACTTTCTTAATTGTTTTGGGTTTGTTATTGTAAGTCTTTTCCTTCTCTTGTGTTTCCTGCTTAGAGAAATTCCTTTAGCATTTGTTGTATAGCTGGTTTGGTGGTGCTGAATTCTCTTAGCTTTTGCTTGTCTGTAAAGGTTTTAATTTCTCTGTCGAATTGGAATGAGATCCTTGCTGGGTAAAGTAATCTTGGTTGTAGGTTTTTCCCTTTCATCACTTTAAATATGTCCTGCCATGCATTGCTGTCTTGCAGAGTTTCTTCTGAAAGATCAGCTGTTAACCTTATGGGGATTCCCTTACTTCCTTGCTTTTCCCTTGCTGCTTTTAATATTTTTTCTTTGTATTCAATTTTTGATAGTTTCATTAATATGTGTCTTGGCGTGTTTCTCCTTGGATTTATCCTGTATGGGACTCTCTGCGCTTCCTGCACTTGGTTGACTATTTCCTTACCCATATTAAGGAAGTTTTCAACTATAATCTCTTCAGATATTTTTCTCAGTCCCTTTCTTCTTCTCTTCTTCTCCTGGGATCCCTATTATTCGAATGTTGGTGCGTTTACTGTTGTACCAGAGGTCTCTGAGATTGTCCTCAATTCTTTTCATTCTTTTTTCTTTATTCTTCTCTGTGGTAGTTATTTCCACTATTTTATCTTCCAGGTCACTTATCCGTTCTTCTGCCTCAGTTATTCTGCTACTGATTCCTTCTAGAGAATTTTAAATTTCATTTATTGTGGTGTTCATCATTGTGTGTTTGCTCTTTAGTTCTTCTAGGTCCTTGTTAAACATTTCTTGTATTTTCTTCATTCTATTTCCAAAATTTTTTCATCATCTTTACTATCATTACTCTGCTTCTTTTTCATGTAGACTACCTATTTTCTCTTCATTTGTTTGGTCTGGTGGGTTTTTACCTTGCTCCTTCATCTGCTGCGTGTTTCTCTGTCTTCTCATTTTGTTTAACTTACTGTGTTTGGGGTCTCCTTTTTGCAGGCTGCAGGTTTGTAGTTCCCGTTGTTTTTGGTGTCTGCTCCCAGTGGGTAATGTTGGTTCACTGGGTTGTGTAGGCTTCCTGGTGGAGGGGACTGGTGCCTGTGTTCTGGTGGATGAGGCTGGAGCTTGTTGTTCTGGTGGGCAGGACCACGTCCGGTGGTGTGTATTGGGATGTCAGTGAACTTATTATGATTTTAGGTAGCCTCTCTGCTAATGGGTGGGTTTGTGTTCCTGTCTTGCTAGTTGTCTGGCATAGACTGTCTAGCACTGTAGCTTGCTGGTCGTTGAGTGGAGCTGGGTCTTAGCGTTGAGATGGAGATCTCTGGAAGAGTTTTTGCCCTTTGATATTACTTGGGGTTGGGAGGTCTCTGGTGGACCAATGTCCTGAACTTGGCTCTCCCACCTCAGAGGCTCAGGCCTGACACCTGGCCAGACCACCAAGAGCCTGTTATCCACACTGTTCAGAAGAAAAGGGAGAAAAAGGAAGGAAGGAAAGAAGGAAGGAAGGATGGAAGGAAGGAAGAAAATAAAGTTATTAAAATAGAAAAATTATTAACAGCCTGAGGCGCAGTGTGTTCTCCAAGGGAAGTTGTCCCTGGATCACGGGACCCTGGCAGTGGCGGGCTGCACAGGCTCCTGGGAGGGGAGGTGTGGATGGTGACCTGTGCTCGCACACAGGCTTCTTGGTGGCTGCAGCAGCAGCCTTAGCGTTTCATGCCCATCTCTGGTGTCCGCGCTGATAGCCGTGGCTCGTGTCTGTCTCTGGAGCTCCTTTAAGCGGAGCTCTTAATCCCCGCTCCTCGCGCACTGCGGAACAATGGTCTCTTGCCTCTTAGGCAGTTCCAGAGTTTTTCCCGGATTCCCTCCCGGCTAGCTGTGGCGCACTAGCCCCCTTCAGGCTGTGTTCACGCAGCCAACCCCAGTCCTCTCCCTGGCATCCGACCTCTGAAGCCGGAGCCTCAGCTCCCAGCCCCGCCCGCCCCGGTGGGTGAGCAGACAAGCCTCTCGGGCTGGTGAGTGCTGGTCGCACCGATCCTCTGTGCGGGAATCTCTCCACTTTGCCCTCCGCACCCCTGTTGCTGTGCTCTCCTCCGTGGCTCCGAAGCTTCCCCCTCTGCCACCTGCAGTCTCCACCCGCGAAGGGGCTTCCTAGTGTGTGGAAACCTTTCCTCCTTCACAGCTCCCTCCCACTGGTGCAGGTCCTGTCCCTATTCCCTTGTCTCTGTTTTTACATTTTTCTTTTGCCCTACCCAGCTACGTGGGGAGTTTCTTGCCTTTTGGGATGTCTGAGGTCTTCTGCCAGCGTTCAGTAGGTGTTCTGTAGGAGTTGTTCCACATGTAGATGTATTTCTGATGTATTTGTGGGGAGGAAGGTGATCTCCACATCTTATCCTCCGCCATCTTGAAGGCGTGTCCCACTTGTGCCATATTTGAAGTTCAATTTTAAGCTAATTGATCACTTCTTCCTGCTTCTGTTTTCCCACCTCCTAGTTTCAGGCTTGGCCACTGGTTCAGGGATTTCTCTTGGGGAAGGAATTTGGCATTGTCTCTTGACTTTTCTTCCTGCCTCCTCAGCCATTCATTATGCTGGCCCTTGCTCCTCCAGGGTTCATGTGGAATGGTTGGGTATGAAAGGAAAAAGGCAAAAGTTTTTCAATGTATGATATGCTTTCAAATGCTGTTTCTTTTGTGAGGAAGTTTTGGTTCTTCAGAGGCTTTACACTGACCTCTTCTGTAAAACAAACAAGCAGACTTACAAATACTGCTAAATAAATATATGCATGCACGGGCATTACTAAAAAGGTCTGGGCCATAAAAAACAAATTGAAAGTAATGTTTACCTCTGAGTAGAGCAAGCAGAATGAGGGACAAGGGGTATGGGCATCTCAAGGGTATTTTTACTTTGTATTATTTGAATTCTTATAGCATGTGGAATGTATTTTGGATATTTGGTAAACAAAAAGCTATATATTGAAAATAACATGAAACATTGCAAATGGGAAATTACCTCCTTCTAAATAGAAAAAGTGTAGAAGGGCCCTTTTAAAGAAAACAGTCTAAAACAAAATATATGTTCATTAACTTTAAAAAACTGTAGTGTTTTCAGATGAGTTTTATGATAAAGTTATAACGGAAAAAACTTAGAGATACAGCTTTCATTTATTTTTGGTGTGGGTTGTTCCTAAAAATCATGTTTTGAAGCATCATCTACATATAATGTAAAACAGATTTTTAGTGTAGTTTGAAGAGTTTAGACAAATGTATACACCTGTGTAATCCCCTCCCAATCAAGATATAGAACATTCCTTTCCCACCATAAAATTCCCTTATGCCACTTTCCAAACTTCCCACCACCCTAGGCAACACCTGATCTGATTTCTGTCACCACAGCTTATTTTTGTGGATTCTGGAACTTCATATAACAAGAGTCATATAATATGTACTCACTCATTTGTGCCTGACTTACCTCAATCTCATATCTGAGAGATTGATCCATGTTGTTACATGTATCAGCAGTTCTTTCCTTTTTATTTACTGAGTAGTATTCCACTGAATGAATATATCAGTTTATATATCTATTCTCCTGTTATTAGACATTAGGATTGTTTCCAGTTTTTGGCTGTTATGAATAAGCTGCTATAAATACTGGTGTACAAATCTTTCTCTAAACATATGTTTTCAGTTCTCTTGAGTAAATACCTAAGAGTGGTATTGTTAGGTCATAGGATAGGTATATATTTTAATTACAATAAGCTATCAAACTTTTCCCCAAAGTTGTACTATTTTATATTTCCATCAGGAATTGCAAATTCTATTTATTCCTCATTCTTGCCTGGAGTTTTCTTTGTTGAGAGGTTTTTGACTACTGATTCGGTATCCTTACTTGCTATTGTTCTGTTGAGATTTTTCTTTTTTTTTTTTTTTCTTTAATGATTCCCACAGATTCCCTCAGTGATCCTGATGAGGCGAGACCTGAGTGGGCCTCCCAGGAAGCATCCTGCCATACCTGGGGAGCTGGATGTCCATCTTGGACTCTTGTTTTCCTGCTGGAGAAACCATAGGCTTTGGGGGTCCTGTAGGTGTAGTGCTGTGCTAGGCTTGGGGGAGGGACAGTGTGGTCAGAGTGTAGCCACTCCTCTTACCCTTCTCTGTCTCTCTGGTCCAGGAGGGTGCTTTAGCCTTACCCCCGGGTTCTGGGATTTTTTTTTTAGTGTTGTTGGTGGATAGTTGCTACTTGGTCGTCTTGTGAGGGGGACTGAAGTTGGGAATGACCTGTGTTGCTCTCTTGATGACGTCACCCTATAAGGTTTTCTGCACACACAGTCATGATGTCTCTGAATAACAACAGTTTTGCCTTTTCCTTTCCAGTTTTCATGCCTTTTGCATCTTTTCTTGCCTTATTGTACAGGCTAGTTCTTCTGTACAATGTTGAATAGAAGATCTGAGAGCAAACATTCTTGTGTTTTCTCCTAGTCTTGGTGAAGAGTTCAGTGTTTCACCATTTAAGTGTGATATTGGCTGTAGCTTTTTTTGTAGGAAAAACCCTTTTATTAGGTTTAAGTTTGATTCTCTTTCTGGATTACTGAGAGGTTTTAATCATTAACAGGTTAAATTTTGTCAAATGTATTTTCTTGTCTGTTGAGATATTTTCTTTTCCTACTAATTTGGTGAATTTATTTCAAATATTAAGTCTTACATTTCTAGTATTAAACCCTGTTTGATTATTATTTATTAAACTTTTTATATATTTGCTTATATTTTGTGAAGAACTTTTTAATCTATTCTTATGAGAAACACTGGTCTAATTTTCTTTGCTTCAAGTGTTAGTCAGGCTTTTTTTCAGAGTTCTGCTGATCTCACAAAGTAAATTGACAAGTATTCCTTATTCTTGTTTTTTCTGAAAGAGTTTTTGTAAGAAGAGTATTATTTTTTTCCTTAAATATTTGATAGATTCACCAGTGATACTGTCTTCATGGGAAGTTTTTTTTAAAAGAAATTCAATTTAGATTCAGAACTATTGATATTTTCTGTTTCATCTTGTATGCCTATGTTGTTTCATCTTGTATCCCTATGTTGGATTTTTCAAAGAATTTTTAAAATTTCATCTAAGTTATCAAATTTATTGTCATAAAGTTGCTCATAATAGTTCTTTATTCTTATAGTATTTATAAGATCTTTAGTAATATCCCTCCTTTCATTCTTGTTATTGGTTATTTGTATATTTTCCCTTTTTATTCTTGATCATTTTTGCTAGGCAATACCAATTTTATTGACTGTTTTCAAAGAGTAAACTTTGGTTTTATTTTCTCTATTGTATTGATTTTGCTCCCTGGATAATTTCTTTAGATCTCCTTTCAGGTTTGTTGATACCTTCTGCTTTATCCAGTCTACTTTTGAGTGTATCCAATGATGTTTTTCATTTCAGATATGATCCTTTTTATTCTAGCGTTTCTGTTGTTTGCTTGTTTTGTTTTGTTTCTTTGATATTCTCCTAGTTATCTGCCAAGAATTCCAATGTTTTCACTTGTTAAGACTATGTTTTCATGTAAGCCTATGGAATATTAACAATAGTGCTATTAAAGTACTTCCTCAAGTTACGTCTAATTTTTCTAACATTGTAAGGAGAAAATCTAGATCATTGATTAAATACTTCTTTTCTAATATAGGCATTTAAAGCTTCTAATTTTCTTCTGAGCATTGCTTGAGTTGCAACCTACAAAATTTAATGTGTTATATTTCCTTATTATTCTGTGAAAAATTTTTTCTAGTTTCCCATCTGACTTATTTTTCAACTCATGAGTTACTTAAAAGTGTGTTTAAATTTCAAATATTTGGGGATTTTCTAGATATCATATAATTATTGTTTCCTTATCTAATTCTGTTTTGATCAGAGAGTATACTCTAATGTTTGAGTTATTTGAGACTTAAATAATGACAGCATATGCTCTTTCTTGATGAATATTGAAAGGGAATATTATTCTTCAGTTTTGGATATTGTATTTTATAAATGTCAGTTAGTTCAGGGTAATCAATGGTATTATTTAGATCTCCCGTGTCAGGATACATACTGATATTTTTGTCTTCTACTTTATCAGTTATTGAAACAACAGTGTGTTAACATTTCAACTATGATTGTCTTTTTCAAACAATCATTTCAAACAAATCATTGTTTTTTAAAGTCTGCTTCATTTTGCTCATTTTTATGTCATTTTTATGATTTTTATGTCTTTCTGTTGAATTGATATTTTTGTTATTATGAAGTGGACCTCTGTATCTTTGGAGATACTCCCTTGTTTTGGTGTTTACTTTGTATGATAATATAGTCTCTCAAGCTTATTTTACTTGCTGTTTGCATAGTATCTCTTTTTCTATTCTTCCTTTTTTTAAAAAATAAATTTATTTATTTTATTTTTGGCTGCGTTGGGTCTTCGTTTCAGTGTAAAGGTTTTCTCTAGTTGTGGTGAGTGGGGACTATTCTTTGTTGCACTGCACAGACTTCTCATTGTGGTGGCTTCTCGTTGCAGAGCACAGGCTCTAGGTGTGTGGGCTTCAGTTGTTGTGGTGCACGGGCTCAGTAGTTGTGACTTGCAGGCTTCAGAGCACAGGCTCAGTAGTTGTGGCACAGGGGCTTAGTTGCTCCGCGGCATGTGGGACCTTTCCAGACCAGGCCTCGAACCCATGTCCTCTGCATTGGCAGGAGGATTCCTAACCGCTGCGCCACCAGGAATGCCCTCTTTTTCTATTCTTTCACTTTCAGTCTGTGTCTTTGTATTTAAAGTTGTTTCTTAGAGACAGCATATAGTTGGATCTTGATTTTCTAATATAGCCTTTTGCCTTTTATTAGGAAAATATGATCCATTTTCATTATATGTGTGTTTTTAAGTCTTTTCTCTTGCTGTTTTCCTTTTTGTCTCATATCTCTTATTTCTCTTCTTTTGTTTTAATCAAATGTTTGTCATTCTACTTTATTTCTTGTGTTAACTTTTTAGATATTTCTGTTGTAATTAATTTTTAGTTTTTGGTCTAGGTATCACAATATGCATTTTTAACTTAACATGGGCTTCTTAAAATTAATACTGAACCACTTCATTCTTAACAAATATAAGAATCTTAAAATAATATAATTCCATTTACTACCTGCCCCTGCCATTTCTCTTGTTATACACATATTTTATTTCCATATATGTTATAAGTGACACTAAGAAATTATTTGTGCTTTAAAGAGTAATTTATCTTTTAAGGAAATGAATACACATGCATTTCCCATTTCTAGTGTTCCTCATTTCTTCTTGAAGTTTCAGATTTCTGTCTGGTATCATGTGATTTAATTAAGCCTAATGCACTATTTAAAAAGTATTTCTGTTGTGCAAGTGTGCTGGTGACTAATTCTTAGCTTCCTTCATCTGAAAATGGCTTTCACTTTCAGTTTTAAAGACTAATTTTTATTGGATGTCATGTTCTGTGTTGAGAGTTCTTTTCCTCCTTTCATTGCTTTGAACGTATTCTCCCATTTTCTTTTGGGTCTCCATTGTTTCTGATAAGAAGTTAGAAGTTCACCTGTATGTTGTGTAGTTTTTCTCTGTCTGCTTTCAAGATTTTCCCTTTATTTTGGGGTTTTGGCACTTTGATGTACCTAGGTTTAATTTTCTTTGTACCTATCCTTTATGGGATTGCTGAGTTTCCTCATTTTGTAGGTTAGTGTTTTTCAGTAAATTTGGGAATTTTTCAACCACTATTTCTTCAAATATTTTTTTCTGCTCCAGTCTCTTTCTTTAATGTAATAGGACTTCAACAGCTATTTAGTAATTTTGAAGTCCTGTCTTCTAATGTCAATATCAGGGTCATCTTGGAGTCTGTTTCCTTTGATGGCTTTGTTTCCTGTCTGCATGTCACATTTACTGCTCATTTCCATGTCTGGACATTATGAATTCACCATTGTTGAAAGTCTGTTTTTGGGTTTTTTTTCCTCTAAGTGTGTCAAGTTTCATTCTGGAATGTAGTTAGTGTAATTGGAGGTATTCTTAATCCTATCTAGGCTTGGTTTTAGGCTTTAGTTGGGCCAGTGTATAGTAGTCCTTACTCTAGGGTATGGTCCTTACTCTAAAGACTTGGTCTTTCTGGTATTTCAGCTAAATTCTGGGATATTAATGAGGTTCCTCCACCATGACTAGATAGGAACTTTAAGATATTCTAGCATTGCACAGCCTTTAGTATCTCCATTCTTTATTTAACCCCATAGTAGCCTTTGTCTGCTAGCCTAGCTTCTGCCCTGTCACCTCCTATCCCTAAAACTGTACAATTGCCTCACCTTTAGTACTGTGAGGTCCTGCAAATTCCACTAGCTTCAAGAGTCCCAAACTCTGATCTATGATCACTGTGCACTGCCTGAGCCTCCATTTCCCTGTGCTGTAGTCAGAAAATTGTCCCTAGCTGGAGATCTTGGGTGAAGGTGGAAATCACCTTCTGTGTTTCTGTTTTCTCTTACACTGCCTGTTATCCAGTGCCGGAAAACAGGTGCTTCATATGTTTTGTCCAGTTTTATAATTATTTATAGCAAGAGGGGAAGTTCAGTATCAGTTACTCTATTATAGCTGGAAAGAGAGCAAACAGTATATGTAAAAATGATTCGATTTTACTTATACCAAACAGATGCTTATAGTTTCATCTGCAATATTGAGTATGGCAAATATAATAAGAAACTTTATAAATAGATTAGGTGTTAGGAATAATTGCATATTTGGTGGGTTGCTAAAAGCTGATGAGAAAGTACTATTTATTTCAACCCTTGTTATGATTGCTCCATTCCCATAGATAGTTATGGATAATATATACTTAATGGGTAATAAATATTTGAATAAATGAAGATCAAATGAGAATGTATATTTGAAAAGCCTTTGAAAATTATTAAGTGCATGAATATGTGGAAGATATTTTTATTAAGATCCTTTACTAATTTGCAAAATGTATTCTCTCTTTCTGCTTTAATTTAAATTGAAAATCTTATATTGATTTACTGGAATTCTTTGAGTATTTTTTTTTAATTGAAATGATTCTAAGTTGGAAGGACTTGGTTAGTGAATGTATATTGGCTTATGAAACACTCAATACATTTTTTCTTTTAAACAGTGATTTTATTTATTTTTATTTTTTCTTTATTTTTAGCCATGTTGGGTCTTAGTTGTGGCATGCAAGATGTTTCGTTGTGACACAGGCTCTTCGTTGTGGTGCGCAGGCCTCTCTCTAGTTGCGGCGTGTGGGTTTTCTCTCTCCAGTTGTGGTGCACTGGCTCCAGAGCGCGTGGGCTCTGTTGTTTGCGGCATACAGGCTCTCTTGTTGAGGCGTGTGAGCTGAGTAGTTGTGGCACGCGGGCTTAGTTGCCCCACGGCATGTAGGATCTTAGTTCCCCAACCAGGGATTGAACCCGCGTCCCCTGCGTTGGAGGGCGGATTCTTTACCACTGGACCACCAGGGAAGTCCCTCTCAATACATTTTTGTTACTTTTATTTATTTTTAAGAAGTAACCAAATCACTGATTTCTTTGTTTGGTTTTGTTTTTGTGATCCCTTTGGTATTAAAGTATACGAATAAAGGGTAATGATTAAGAGTCTACTGAGGTTAGATTTCAGTGGGCATCAACAAATAGTAATAGTCCATTGCCTAAACTTTGGTTATGTTATTAATTTCCCAGACATATGTTTTTTGATTCTCTAAGTTGACTGATTTTCTTTTCTTACTATTCTAGGTCACTATCAGTATCAGCTCACATCATTGAAAAGATAATTTTGAAGACATGTTTTGCTGAAAAGAAAACTGAGAAAAATTTTACGAATGGGATGAACACGCATCAGTTAATTGACTACCTACTGCAATTTGAATGTTAACATTACCCACCTGGTACAGTTACCTAGTGATGTACCTGTTCTCACGATACCCTATTTCAGTGTGGTCGTCTTGATTAAAGAATTCAAAGTGGAGTACCGCAAACTTGATATGGATAATAAAAAGAAAGACAAGGACAAATCAGATGATAGAATGGCACGACCTAGTGGTCGGTCAGGACACAACACTCGAGGAACTGGTTCTTCATCCTCTGGAGTTTTAATGGTTGGACCTAACTTTAGAGTCGGAAAAAAAATTGGATGTGGGAATTTTGGAGAATTACGATTAGGTAAGACTATTTTATTTATTCCATAAAGTTGGGAGCATTTTTTAAAATGAAAGATACTTTTTAATGAAGTGATTTAGTTACTTGTTTAGTTGTTTGTTGTGGTAATTTTAAAGAATATGGATATTAGGAATTTCTAATATACTTCTATTTTCATTTGTCAGTAATTCCCTAGTATAACAATGTCTGTTTACTTGAGATAAACCATCCAGAATATGAGAAAAAAGAAAGTAAATTAAAAAGCCCCAAGAGGCTGAAATAGATACCAGGAAAGCCTTTGCAATGTATTTTTTAGGAATGATATTTAGGCTACCTTTTCTGATTTGAAAACATTTAGTAACTGGTTACTTTAGGAGGATATGTATGGCTTAAAATCAAGGTAATATGCTGAAAATGCATCAAAAATCAGTGAAATTTACAGTGTTGTAATCTCTTCTCCCCTTCCCCCAAGTATATCCAGGGTAGTTTATGAATCTATATTCTTAATAAGGGACACAAAGTACTGACTCAGTTTATTCTTATAATCAGGTAAGTTTGGGAAACACTGGTCTAATTTAAACCTCCTAACTCTACATTTAAGGCATTTGAAACTCAGTGAGGGAAGGTTTCTTGCCAAATGTCATACAGCAATTTAAGATGGACTCGCGATCCAAATCTACATTTTTAACTCCTAGTGCAATAAAGATGTGGCTATCTTCACTGAAGAGAAACAAGAAGGAGGGTAGCACAGTTTTATGGGAGTCAATATTGAGGTACCCTGAGGGCTCTCTGGTCAATGCAAGAGTGTAAACTTTGGAAATAAAAAGAAAAAACTTGGCTTCACAATTTTCATTAGATTCAACCCTGGTGTTAGAAATATAAGCAATTGTATGTTCATCTACTCGACTACTTCTTTTTCATCGTGTAAACACTCTAATTTGTAGTTATTCCTTCATTTTATTACTGTTTTATGTAGCTAGTGTACATTAAATCTTTGAATGAAGCAAGGTAATAAAAGGCAACGACATATTTTGTACATTGCTGTTAAATGATGTGTCTGACAGACTCTTCTGCATTTTAGAAGGGATGCAAATATTTGAAAGGGTGAATGTTTTACATTTTATTTTTTGAAAGATATTGAATTAGATATTTTGAAATTCTTAAATTGTTTCTGATTTTGGCATTAGAAAAAAAACCAGGTTATTTACTTATCCAACCTTGAACTATTATACATCCATCTATCCATTCAAAATTTATTGCATGTCTACAGTATTATGTATGAGGCATGATTAGGCACTGATGATACATTAGAAAAATATAAAATTTGTCTCTGCCATTATGGAATACATAAGTCATTTAACTATGTGGGGCTTCAAATTTCTGAACTTTAAAATGGGATTATTTCCACTTCCTAAATTATTGTGAAATTTAGATAATAGTATAAAAGGACCAGCACTATACTTGCCTGTTTTAGGAAAACAATGATTGTTCTGCTCCATTAAAACGATATCAAGATATTTGTTTTTAATTAAATTATAGCATGTTATATGTATATTTATTTAAACTTATTTATATAAATTAGTTTTATAGCTATATATTTTGTCGTATATAAATATTTGTACTTCACCTGTCACTCTATCTCTCTTTGTGTATATGACTATAGTACCGCAGTACTTCGGCATTTTTTTATTCAAAATTGGTTTCATGTAATTTATTTCAAAATAACTACATATATATACATCTCTGTGTGTGCATGTATGTATATATGTGTGTGTGTATGTGTGGGTATACACACAAAACAATCTAGTGGAGCATTTTAACTAGGGCAATATGAGAAACTGTATGTACCCATATATACTGAAACCATATATGCTATGTACTGAAAAAACAGCAAAATAACCCTTTCTTTTGCAGTCTGTGAATGAGCAGGAATAGGCATAAGATGACTTACTAGTCCATCCATCCATCCATCCATCCATCATCTATTTATCTATCTCTCTGTACCTGATCTATCTATGGGTTTTTATTATATATTTGTGTACATCTATTTATTTAAATGTATTATCTATACATGTAACTGTGTTTTATGTGTACTTATGATACATGTAACATATACACTTGAAGAACTAATTTAATCATATTTTTCTCTTTTGATAGACTACTAAATAAAGGGACGTTTTATTCCTTTTTCTAAAGGTCCCAAGTGATTTCTCTGTACAGAAAAAGTTGTGTTAAGTATCATTCTTTCTGTACCTGGATAAGCATGCTAATGTTAAAAGCTGGTTTGAATTCTTAAGGTGCTTTCTTTAAAACCATGTTAATAAACATTTGATTTCTGGCACTGAAATTTTTGTGCTTAGTATTGGGTATAAAAGAATGTAAGGTATATATGTTACAGGTAAGGGATTTTCAACGAAGATGCTATTAACACCTTGGGCTGGACAGTTTTTTTTGTTGTTGTTGTTGAGGACTGTCCAGTGTACTGCATGGTGTTTAGAACTTCAGACTTCTTGGGCACTAAATAGGAGTTGCATCCCCACATGCAACCCCAAATGCCCTTCCCCCAACCTCCACTGCCATTTCTAAATGCCCCAAGGAGAGACACTATTACCCTCTGTTGAAAGTACAGAGAAAAAAAAAAAGTTGGACATAAAAATTGGACTTGAGATTAAAAAAAAATAGAACTTTTGAAATAATCTAAAATTAAGTAAATGTATTTACTATCATTTTTATCTGTATTTTTAATTGTAAAATGATGAATTGATATATTTTTGGTTTTATCTTTGTATTATGGTAAGGCTTGCATCCTGCTGCATGTTAGATATAGTTCTAGCTTAGACAACCAACCAAAACCCCTAGAAATGTTTTTAACAGGCACTGAATGAGACAAAACAAAGCTAGCTAAAATGTGGGGTTATACTGTATATATTTTTTATTTTCCCATGATGCTTTAACATCTTAAAAAAACTTTTCTGGTCAACCATATTTCAATTAAAAAAAACAAAAAAACCTGAGGTGAGACCTCTTACTGCAGATGTGTTCCAGAATATATGGAGTATCTTTCTGCTTTACAGTTCAGCCAACATAACATTGCTTTAATAATAAAAACAAAAAAACCTCAAAACCTTTCTAGCTGTGGAGAGACTGCTCCTCTACAGGCTAGCCAGTTCTTAAAGATAGCAAAGGACTCAACTGGGAGCAAGCCTTGATCTGCAAACTAAACAATCCAGAGCCATACCTCCTCTCTGGCCCATACACTCCAGAAGGCAATTTTCCTCTTCCTTAACTCATCCCATGGCCAAGTACAAGACAACTAGAGACTGCCCACCAAAGGCTAACAGAATTATTCAAATTACCCAGTCCTAAGCTGTTTACCCTGCCCCGCCTTGCCTTTCCTGCAGAAACACCGATGAAGGCCTTGGCCTAAGCTCTTCCCTTGTTCCTGTCTTCTATCACCTGACCAAAACATGATGCTTCTTCTGTGACCCCCTTTCTAGGACCTGGAGTATAATAAACTTTGTTTTCCTGAGCTTCTTCTGTGTCCCCTCTTGTGGCTAAACCTGACTGACCATGACGTAAAGGAACACAGAACAAGGGTGTTATATATTTGTCTATGAATTCCCATTATCTGAAATAGGATATTGTAAATTTTGATATAATTAAGTAGACCACAGGAGTTTTTATAACTTCTTTTATTTTTATTTTTTCTCCTCTTGTTCCTGTATAGCTTATAACTCTTCTTAATTTATTGTTTATATTTAAGAATTCTGCAGGCCTTACAGTATATATCAAGTAAATATACAGATTTGAGTGGATTCATCATTTTTATAAATGTTTATTGATTTTCTACTTTTACTAATTCAAGCTTCAAACTTATCTGAAAAATGTAATAATAAGGAATAGACTATGATGCTGTAATAAAGAGATCCTAGAATATAGTGGTGTTAGGCAAAATCGTTTCTTTCTTTTTCACATAACACAGACCAGAAGGACAGCACCCAGAGCTGTCAGGGTATCTCTGCATGCTCAATATGTGGCTTCAGTCTCTCTTCCAGCCAGCCAGCAAGAAGAAGAAAAAGGGCCAGAAGAGCACACGTTCATTCTTGGAAGTGGGGAGTGACATACCTTAACATCGACTCATATCCAGAACTTGATCACATGGTCGCACCAAGCTGAAAAAGAGGCTAGAAATTTAGTCTAGCTGGACAACCATTTTAAAACTCGGGCATTCTATTATTAGGGAAGGGGCACAGGTATATTTTGGTTAATTAGTAATCCCTGATATAAACATATATGTAGTTTCTGTAGAACATAGTTTTATAACAATGACCACCCAAATGCCACAAAATTGGTAAAACCATCTTTTCAAGTTCAGTGTGGCACAAAGCTCTGTTGGAAATGTCTTTTGAAATTGGATTTAAAACATCAGTTAACTGGAACCAGCCTACCTGGAGCCTTCTTTTAACTGCATTCCCTCTATACATACACTCCCTATCTTTTGCTCATATTTTACCCACAAACACATATTCTGTGCATTTTTAGTTCATATATATAACAAATATCGATTAAAAGCCAATTATTTAAGGCTATGCCTATGCAAGGTGACAAAAATGCATGGGTAGTGTTGTTCAACCTATGTTCATCTTTATAAATATAACCCTCAAAGTTCAGCAAAATGTCTAATGTTCAAAAAAAGGTGACGCTTTTAGGATTTTGTACTTTCTGCTGTGACTTAAAAGTAGACATTTGAACATGTAAATGCCAACAAAAACAGTACTTTTAGAAGTATATGGTTTATTTTGATTCTGTGGAATTTGTGTTTAACCTAACTTCTTGTCCTATGAATATTTTTCCCTGTGCGCTTGTGAATAAATATCATATACAGGATAATTATGAAAAGATGATAATGTCTTGAGGAAATATAAATTCCATATTTAAACTCAAAACACAATTGTTCCTTTGTTAGATACCAGTTTCTCAAGATTAAGTTTTTCATTGTACCATTAAAGTATTCACTTCAAGCTTACTAGAGGAAGACTACAATTTTATACATAACGCATTCTTGAAAATATATATGAAGGCACATCTGAATGCTGAATTTATTGGCTAAAAATATGGTATGTTTTCTAAAATTTTTTTATATTTATGGGCTCAGTGAGTACCTCACTATAGCTTAGCATTCACCACTTTGGGTCCTGCTATTGAGCTCCATCTTTGTGATAAGTGTGACGGGTTTATGAGACTCATGCTATTTAGCATTAGAATGAATGCTTTTTTTTTCACTCATTTTTATAAAATAAGGACAAAACTCAGAAAAGCATTATAATATTTATATGAACAAGCACTGCTGTACAGTGGTGGCAACAGTTCTAGGTATTTTCGCCATAAGTCTTTGCTGCAAGCAGTTTTACTGTTTGGCCATACAACTCATTGGCCATAAGGCAGTTTTGCTTTAAGGGTGAAATAACTGATTGACGATTTGGTTTCAATGCTGTAATAGATAAAATAACTGGTTGACATTTTGGTTTGACAGTTTGGTTTCGACTGGTTGACAGTTTGGTTTCACTTCTCCACTGATGCAGTGCTTTCATTTTTTTTTTTTTTTTTTTTTTTTTTTGGTACGCGGGCCTCTCACTGCTGTGGCCTCTCCCGTTGCGGAGCACGGGCTCCGGACGCACAGGCTCAGTGGCCATGGCTCACGGGCCCAGCCGCTCCGCGGCACGCGGGATCTTCCTGGACCGGGGCACGAACCCGTGTCCCCTGCATCGGCAGGCGGACTCTCAACCACTGCGCCACCAGGGAAGCCCAGTGCTTTCATTTTTAATTTTTATTTTATATTATTTTATATTATATTGATTTACAGTGTTATGTTTCAGGTGTACAGCAATATGATTTAGTTATATGTTTATCTATTCTTTTTCAGATTCTTTTCCCGTATAGGTTATTACAGAGTATTGAGTAGAGTTCCCTGTGCTATACAGTAGGTCCTTGTTGATTATCTATTTTATATATAGTAGTGTGTCTATCCCAACCTCCTAACCTCCTTATATTTTTATTTTATATAAATCTTAGGCCTCATAATGGTCTAAATAGCGACGACTAGCATGGTGGTCTTAAAATAGTGAATAAAACAACTACATATATTGACTTGATAGAAAATAAAATGATAAGAAAACTTACTAGAGGTATGACATAATAGAGTGAAAAGCCAGATTGCATACAGTACTAGAAAATGAGAACATCACTTTGCAGATCCTTCAGTGAACACAGTCATCCCTGCCACACCTCAAACCAAAAGCTTACCAAGCTATAGCAAATATAAAGAAGCAGCTAGTAACTCACAACAGTCATCCAGAGCATTAATTGTCAATTCTTTGGCTAATCTAGATACAACAGCTTGCGCTCTAATGCTGTCTTTATCAGATTTATCATGCAATATTAGAAGTTGGAGGCAAAAGAAGAATCAAGCTCTTCCTATCCCCCATAAAGAAATGGTTACGTGATTCCTGATGAGTGTAAGTTTCTTGAAAATGGTGAAATTTTTTGCTATTTGATAGTGGAGAACGTTATGGAGACAGAACTTTTGTATTTGGTACAGAATCTGGCTTAGATGATTTGGTAAAACATAAAGACTGGTCATGTGATGGAACATTTAAATGTTGTCTAGAGATTTACTACCAGTTATATAGGTTACATATATTGATAATAAATAGGAACATCCCTCGATTGTTCATTTTATTTCCAGGGATATCTGTGGAGACTTAGAGTTTTTTTATGTTGTAGAGAACTTAGGTCCAACATGAGATTCTGAATCCGTAATGATTGACTTTGACAAAGGAAGTATCACCTTTTCTCAGATATACCATAATACAACTATAATCATGAATCTATACACGTTTTAAATGTATTCAGATATTTTTTGTATTTTCATTTTGACAGTAGAATCTTTAAAATATTTTGTGACTAGTTTTTCATGTGTCATTGTGCCCTTTTTAATGTTCATTTTAAATTTTATTTTCATTTTAATTTTATATAAAATTTTCACATTTATATCAAAATATAATTTTCAATTTTTCCATCAAAATTGCCTCATGGGCAATTAGCTGTGCTGCGAAACTGCTTGTGGCAAAGATTCTTATGGTGAAAATACTGCTCACTGTGGCAGCATATCCAAGACTGAAATTTTGTCTAGAAGTTTTACTGCCATTTATTAGCTGTTGTATAAAATGAAGTTAGGTGTATTATGTTGGAAAAATCACATGTGTGAAAGTTGATGATTACCTATTTTGTGTTAAGTAGCCAGTGTGACCAGGGCCAGTTACTATCACAGTTAAAAACCACAACGATCAGTGTTCTGTTTTTCTTACTATAAAAATAGTACATGCTTATTGAAAGAATACTGGAAATCCAGAAATCAAATATTGTTCTATTTTTTATTCTTTGAACTGTACTTGTAAAGAAGCACATTAATTTCTGTATCAGATTTTCTTCATATACTTAATTCTCCATAGTATTTTACTTGAACTACAGATGTTGACCCCTTGGAATTTTCTAGATTATTTTCAACTTGCTGTTGCCAATAATTACTGTAATTCATTTGAATTCTTTACATATTAATTATATTAAATCTTTATTCTGATTTGTCTTTCACCTGTTCTTTGTATATGTTTTTTCAACTTACAAAAGTTTAAAATATTTTAAGCTATCAAATCTGTATAAAATCTTCTGATCTTTTAATCTTTTTCCATTTATTTTTAACGCTCAAAAAGGCTTCTGTATACTGGCCTGATAAATATTTTTTCTTGTTTTATGGCTTATATCTAACTCTTAAAATACCTGGAATTTAATTTGGTTATAAGGCAAGTTCTTAATAACCCTTCTTCCCCTCAGAGTAATTAACTAGTTTGTCAAAGCCAATTATTGAATAATACTTTTAAAATTTTATTTTAAAGGTATTCCACATTTTTTTCTATATATTTGATCTATTTACTAGATTACATATGAGCCCTATTAAGATCACATCCCGTAATAATGAAGGATTTAAAATGAGGTGGTGATCGAGAAAGGAATTTTGTACTCCAATTTCTATATAGGGTTCTAGTTTTGAAATTCAGTTTAGCATGTGTTTGCCTACTGATTACTTTGTAAATTGTATGCAGTATTCCAACAAAATAAGAATTTTTCTTTTTTTTTAAATAAATGGTCTAAAGTATTTATTAGTATTACTTTCTACTCTGAATCTAGGTGAAATACTAAATGTGTTATGGAGTTGATCATAAATTTAAATATTTCCATGTTATTGAGACTTCTGTTAAATAGTTGGAAGCAAAAACCTATGTTTCATTTAAATGTGTTATGTGCTTCCCCTGACCCCCCAAAGTACAGTTTTACATAATGTATCTTTAAAAATTCATTGCTGGTAGAATCTGACATTTTTCTTTTTTTTTCAAGGGAAAAATTTATACACAAATGAATATGTGGCAATTAAACTGGTAAGTTCATGTTTCTTATTTCTCTTTAATTATTTTCTTGTTATTTCTTTAATGATTAAGTTGCATTTTCACTACTTTTTTTTCATATCCTTTTAACTTGAGTGTTTATTGGGAAAGTGGTAAGTGTAACTGACCTTTTGTTATTAAGCTCCTAGCATCTTCATGCCCCTCAAGTGTATGATAATGTATATATAAGATATCTGTGTCTTTGTGTGTTACAAAAACTTAATCCCTTTACTTTGGCAGTATTATAGAACTGAATTTAAAAATTTTTGAATTTAAGGAAGCTGGTATATTGGCATTTTTTATTAGATAAAAGTTAGAATGCAGGATTTTTCTTCCTGATTCAAGCACTTGGACAAAGGTGTCCTTAGTATTCAGGATTACATTATTTGAAAATGTATTTGAGGTACCTTCCAACATCTCTTTTTCTGTTGATGTTTTTATATTTGGTAAAACTTGGCTATTGCTTGACCTTCAAGGATTCAGAAATTCTTGATGTAGGTGGATAGCCAGGCAAGCAGACTCCCCTGGGACTGTTTTGAAGTCCCAGATGTGCCTGGTATGACAGCTATAAGGCAGCCTTTTTTTTTTGAATAGTTGGGATCTGGGAATTTTTATAAGATATAACTTTCTACTGGCACATCTGTTCTATCTGTTTTGCCAGCCATGTTTCCTTGAGGTTGAGCATGGCTTGGTTTTCCCAGCCTGCCTGCCAGTCTCAATCTTGTCTCTGCCAATATAACCACTGTTATTAGGGTAATGTGACTTTAATATAGAAGGAGAGACTATTTGAGGAAGAGGCAAGTGGGAGAAATAAAAAAAAAAACGTTGGGGATGAGATAGAAAACTGTGCTACTTAATTTTAAGTATCCTGTGAGTGTAAACCAAGTTTCACTGCAACAAATGCTGTTTACTTTTACTGGGAAATAAAAATGCACAGAAGGGTTGTGGTGCCACCAGGAGAGACTGGCTGACTGACATGTGAGTTGGCACTGGCATTTACCTGGCATGAGTTCACCTAGGTTTAAGTTCCGGTCCTTGACTTTATGACAGAAAATCTGGTTAGGTTGTCTCATTAAGATTGTCACTGTTAATCAGAAGTGGATTCACAGTATTAATCAATTCATGCAATCAATCAAGCTCTCAGAGGTGTAAATATTTAGAAAGAGTTAATTTCTAACTTACAGTGAGGTATTTTACTATTATGGGTCCAGAATGCCCACATCAGAATAAATAATATGTTTTCTTTCTGTAGGCTGATATACATAGAATGCTAAGTTAAAATTACAAGGTTCCCTCCTGGGTGTGAAATCAGGACGGGGCGGGGGGGGGGGGGGGGGTTAGTTAGTTTGTGTGAATCACAATAGGGAGGCCCAGGATGCAGGGAATGTGGTCTGGGATCTAGATGTTGTACGGTGTTGGGAGTTGGGGTGGCACACAAGGATGGAAGTGTGGCAACACCCATGTTCTGTGTTATTGATGGCCCGTAGTGAGTAGCTTCAGATATCTATCAGATATTTAACTGATGTTAGGGCAAATAAACCATTGTGTCAAAATAGGAGCCCCTCTAGGCTGACCTTTACTTGTCCATTTCAGTCATTAACTGGTGACCCTTAGGTTCTGTTATTTTCAGATTTGGAACTTGTTTACCCTGTTGACATCTTTGATGCCTTAGTAAACATGTATTATGTCATCTTTTAGCCTTCTTATGTATACACACATAAGTCACTTTTTTTAGTTTACCTTCATGCCATATCACTATCCCCTTATTTTTCTTCTTTTTTTTGGTGGGCAGACATTCACAGTGATCAGGACTACATATAAAAATTGTGGTTATTTGGTATTCTTTGGGAGAACTGGGAATATTTTTGGATCCCTTTGTGGTATTTTGAGGTTGACGTATGGTATAGAGTCATGCTTGCCTCAGATTCATCCAAAAAATATATTGGCAGGGCAGAAAATTTTTCACATAAACTGTTGGACCATGGTTCGGTACTTAGTTTACTAAATATTTGTGTGTGTGTGTGTGTGTGTGTGTGTATGTGTATGTATTATATATATATAAAGTGTCCTTATATATACTTTTGTATCTTATGTTTGTATCTATTGTCTCTGTTTATAGAAAATAATATAATTTTGTTCAGAACCTGCCTAAAAAGTAACCACTTGAAAATGTTATGTCTGTATACCTTCAGTGCTATCTTATTTTTGTACGTTGGTACAAATAAAGGTATTATTTGTTGACAGTGGTGTTCAGAGAGCAAACTTCAGGGACTACTTTTAGCTCTGTTATCTCCTATAAAGGTTTTCACATTTATTTAATGTTACCCTAGTTCATATTGATCATTTGTTTCAAGGTAATTTGTTAAATTTGACCTCAGCCACCACCCTTATATCTTGTTGTTTGTAGTTACATAGTAACCCGTTGTTCATGAATAATGAAAAATTCATCCTGTGGTGAGGTGACTTTTGTTATATGGTGGCACAATAAAATTTTACTGCTAGTAAAGAACTGCCTCAACTAAGTTAGATCTGGGTTTCTGTTTTTACCTAGGGAATATTAGTGATTGAATAAGTTATGTATTTAATTTTACTTGTGATTGCCTGAGTGGGCATCTTTTATTATATCTTATGGTTATATACTTTTATATAGTTAACTGAAGAATTCCACTATGTGGAAGGAGCTATTTTAAGTCATATATATGTATATATAAACAAAATGAGAAAAAATATTCTATCCCTCTTTCGTAGATGAGGGAACTGAAAAGTACATAAAGATTAAGTAACTTGCCAAAGTCTCTACAACAGCTAGTAAGTAGTGAATTTAGGATTCAAACCCAATACAATTTAGTTTCAGTGCCTATGCTTTTAACTAGAGTTGTACCCTACCATTCTGCCTCTCAAGAACTAAGCTGATTGTTTTCTCTTATAATAATCTTTATGATTATAATTGTTCCACTGGGACTTTACAGGTTTTTATCTGAAGTCTGTCGTTGGTTCTTTCATTACGATATATCTTAGTATAAATATTTTAGTTATTCTGTTTGGGATTCACATTCCTCTTGAATCTCTGGTTTATCTTTCATCAGTTCTTGCATTTATTTCTTCAGTTATTGCCTCTGCTCACTTTTCTCTCAAGACACTTATCAAATGCATATTAGACCTTCACATTATATTGTCTGGATCTCTAATCTTTTTCCTATATTTTCTATTTTTCCTCCTTCATAATGCATTTTGTATACTTTATATAGATGCAGTCTACAAAATTTTCTCATTCTTCAGACATTTTTCTATCTCCCAATTTCCAAATTCTCTTTTCTGTTGTGTTAATGTGCTGGTAGATTAGTTTTAAATTTTGTTATTGTAGTTTTTTGTACTTCTTGAAGTTTTGTTGGTTTTGTTTAAATTTTATTACCTTGCTGTACTTTCCTGTTGAATCTTGTTCAATTTTCCTGTGTTATTACTCTGTTACAGTTTTGTTTCCTGCAAATATTTTCACACATTTATTATTTCTTATATGTTAAATCTATTTTGCTTCTGTTTATGTTCTCTGTGTGTGTGTGTGTGTGTGTGACTGTAAAAATCTCAAAAACATTATGTTGAAGGAAAAAAGCCAGACACATACATATAAAACATACATTGTATAATGTCATTTGTATGAAATCCAACAACGGACAAAACAAATCCAAGGGTGATAGAAGTCCAAAAGTGATTATCTCTGAGAGAAGGGTGATGGAAATGCTCTAAACTTTAGAGGCTAAAGGTTTTTTGAGATGGTGGTTGCAGAGATATATACAATTTACAAAGCTCATGGGCCTAATACTTAGGAACTGTGTGTTTTATTGTAAGCTGTACTCCAGCTAAAAATTAAAAAAATATATGTTGTTGCTACTATCAGAATTTTCCTATCTCTGTCTTTGTTCTTTCTTACTTTTCTGTAATTTCTTACTTTTCTTTACATTAGAAATATTTAGTTTAGAGGTGAATTCCTGGAAGCAGGAGAAATAGAATCAGGGCCACCATTCTAGTCATGAATGTTCACAGTATACTCTTCTTCAGGGTCAAAGAGTCAAACACAGATTTCCCTAATGCTTGATCTAATAGCCACTTAACCTTGTATACATTTATGGCATTAATTTATTTTACGCTGCGCTTAAAGTTGACTATCTGGATTTAACCTTAGGGAGACAAAGATGACTAATAGATTATTACATTATACAAGAGTTGAGAGTCCCTCCCATCAGGAAACCTGCACAAGCCTCCATGATAGCCTCATCCACCAGAGGACAGACAGCAGAAGCAAGAAGAACTACAATCTTGCAGCCTGTGGAACAAAAACCACATTCACAGAAGGATAGACAAGATGAAAAAGCAGGGGGCTATGTACCAGATGAAGGAACAAGATAAACCCCCACAAAAACAACTAAATGAAGTGGAGATAGGCAGCCTTCCAGAAAAAGAATTCAGAATAATGATAGTGAAGATGATCCAGGACCTCGGAAAAAGAATGGAGGCAAAGATCGAGAAGATGTAAGAAATGTTTAAAAAACACCTAGAAGAATTAAAGAACAAACAAACAGAGATGAACAATACAATAACAAATGAAAACTACAGTAGAAGGAATCAATAGCAGAATAACTGAGGCAGAAGAACGGATAAGTGACCTGGAAGACAGAATGGTGGAATTCACTGCTGTGGAACAGAATAAAGAAAAAAGAATGAGAAGAAATGAAGACAGCCTAAGAGACCTCTGGGACAACATTAAACACAAAAATATTCATACTGTAGGGGTCCCAGAAGGAGAAGAGAGAGAGAAAGGACCTGAGAAAATATTTGAAGAGATTATAGTTGAAAACTTCCCTAACATGGGAAAGGAAAGAGCCACCCATGTCCAGGAACTGCAGAGTCCCATACAGGATAAATCCAAGGAGAAACACAGCATGACACAAAGTAATCAAATTGGCAAAAATTAAAGACAAAGAAAAATTATTGAAAGCAGCAAGGGAAAAACGACAAATAACATACAAGGGAACTCCCGTAAAGTTAACAGCTGATTTCTCAGCAGAAACTGTACAAGCCAGAAGGGAAGTGGCATGATATACTTAAAGTGATGAAAGGGAAGAACCTACAACCAAGACTGCCTGGCAAGGAGCTCATTCAGCTTCGATGGAGAAATCAAAAGCTTTACAGACAAGCTAAAGCTAAAGAATTCAGCACCTCCAAACCAGCTCTACAACAAATTCTAAAGAAACTTCTGTAAGTGGGAAACACAAGGGAAGAAAAGAACCTACAAAAACAAGCTCAAAACAATTAAGAAAATGGTCATAGGAACATACATATCGATAATTACCTTAAATGTGAATGGCTTAAATGCTCCAACCAAAAGAAACAGGCTTGCTGAATGGCTACAAAAACAAGACCCATATATATGCTGTCTACAAGAGACCCACTTCAGACCTAGGGACACATACAGACTGAAAGTGAGGAGATGGATAAAGATATTCCATGCAAATGGAAATCAAAAGAAAGCTGGAGTAGCAATACTCATATCAGATAAAATAGACTTCAAAATAAAGAATGTTACAAGAGACAAGGAAGGACATTTCATAATGATCAAGGGATCAATCCAAGAAGAAGATATAACAATTATAAATATATATGCACCCAACATAGGAGCACCTCAATACATAAGGCAACTGCTAACAGCTATAAAAGAGGAAATCGACAGTAACACAATAATAGTGGGAGACTTTAACACCTCACTTACACCAGTGGACAGATCATCCAAAATGAAAATAAGTAAGGAAACAGAAGCTTTAAATGACACAGTAGACCAGATAGATTTAATTGATATTTATAGGACATTCCATCCAAAAACAGCAGATTACACTTTCTTCTCAAGTGCGCAAGGAACATTCTCCAGGATAGATCACATCTTGGGTCACAAATCAAACCTCAGTAAATATAAGAAAATTGAAATCATATCAAGCATCTTTTCTGACCACAACACTATGAGATTAGAAATCAGTTACAGGGGAAAAAACATAAAAAACACAAACACATGGAGGCTAAACACTACGTTACTAAATAACCAAGAGATCACTGAAGAAATCAAAGAGGAAATCAAACAATACCTCGAGACAAATGACAATGAGAACATGACAATCCAAAACCTATGGGATGCAGCAAAAGCAGTTCTAAGAGGGAAGTTTATAGCTATACAAGCCTACCTCAAGAAACAAGAAAAATCTAAAATAAATAATCTAACCTTACACCTAAAGGAACTAGAGAGAGAAGAACAAACAAAACCCAAAGTTAGCAGAAGGAAAGAAATCATAAAGATCAGAGCAGAAATAAATGAAATAGAAACAAAGGAAACAATAGCAAAGATCAATAAAAGTAAAAGCTGGTTCTTTGAGGAGATAAACAAAATTGATAAACCATTAGCCAGACTCATCAAGAAAAAGAGGGAGAGGACTCAAATCAATAAAATTAGAAATGACAACGCAGAAGTGACACCAGACACCACAGAAATACAAAGCATCCTAAGAGACTACTACAAGGAACTCTATGCCAATAAAATGGACAACCTAGAAGAAATGGACAAATTCTTAGAAAGGTATAACCTTCCAAGACTGAACCAGGAAGAAATAGAAAATATGAATAGATGAATCACAAGTAATGAAATTGAAACTGTGATTAAAAATCTTCCAACAAACAAAAGTACAGGACCAGATGGCTTCACAGGTGAATTCTGTCAAACATTTAGAGAAGAGCTAACACCCATCCTTCTCAAGCTCTTCCAAAAAATTTTGGAGGAAGGAACACTCCCAAACTCATTCTATGAAGCCACCATCACCCTGATACCAAAACCAGACAAAGATACTACAAAAAAAGAAAATTAGCGACCAATATCACTGATGAATATAGATGCAAAAATCCTCAGCAAAATACTAGCAAACAGAATCCAACAGCACATTAAAAGGATCATACACCATGATCAAGTGGGATTTATCCCAGGGATGCAAGGATTCTTCAGTATATGCAAATCAATCAATACACCATATTAACAAATTGAAAAATAAAAACCATATGATCATCTCAATAGATGCAGAGAAAGCTTTTGACAAAATTCAACAGCCATTTATGATAAAAACTCCAAAAAGTGGGCATAGAGGGAACGTACCTCAACATAATAAAGGCCATATATGACAGACGCACAGCAAACATCATTCTCAATGGTGAAGAACTGAAAACATTTCCTCTAAGATCAGGAACAAGAAAAGGATGTCCCCTCTTGCCACTATTATTCAACATAGTTTTGGAAGTCCTATCCTCGGCAGTCAGAGAAGAAAAAGAAATAAAGAGAATACAAATTGGAAAAGAAGTAGTAAAACTGACACTGTTTGCAGATGACATGATACTATACATAGAGAATCCTAAAGATGCCACCAGGAAACGAGCTAATCAATGAATTTGGTAAAGTTGCTGGATACAAAATTAATGCACAGAAATGTCTTGCATTCCTATACACTAATGATGAAAAATCTGAAAGAGAAATTAAGGAAACACTTCCATTTACTATTGCAACAAAAAGAATAAAATACCTAGGATTAAACCTACCTAGGGAGACAAAAGGCCTGTATGCAGAAAACTCTAAGACACTGATGAAAGAAATTAAAGATGATACCAACAGGTGGAGAGATATACCATGTTCTTGGATTGGAAGAATCAATATTGTGAAAATGACTATACTACCCAAAGCAATCTACAGATTCAATGCAATCCCTATCAAATTACCAATGGCATTTTTTATGGAACTAGAACAGAAAACGTTAAAATTTGTATGGAGACACAAAAGACCCTGAATAGCCAAAGCAGTCTTGAGGGAAAAAAACGGAGCTGGAGGAATCAGACTCCCTGGCTTCAGACCATACTACAAATCTACAGTAATCAAGACAGTATGGTACTGGAAGAAAAACAGGAACATAGTCAATGGAACAGGTAGAAAGCCCAGAGGTTAACCCACGCAACTATGGTCAACTAATCTATGACAAAGGAGGCAAGGATATACAATGAAGAAAAGACAGTCTCTTCAGTAAGTGGTGCTGGGGAAACTGGACAGCTACATGTAAAAGAATGAAATTAGAACACTCCCTAACACCATACTCAAAAATAAACTCAAAATGGATTTGAGACCTAAATGTAAGTCCGGACACTACTAAAATCTTAGAGGAAACCATAGGAAGAACACTCTTTGACATAGATCACAGCAAGATCTTTTTTGATCCACCTCCTAGAATAATGGAAATACAAACAAAAATAAACAAATGGGACCTAATGAAACTTAAAAGCTTTTGCACAGCAAAGGAAACCATAAACAAGACGAAAAGACAACCCTCAGGATGGGAGAAAATATTTGCAAACGAATCAATGGACAAAGGATTAGTCTCCGAAATATATAAACAGCTCATGCAGCTCTATATTAAAAAAACAAACAACCCAATCCAAAAATGGGCAGAAGACCTAAGTAGACATTTCTCCAAAGAAGACATACATATGGCCAAGAAGCACATGAAAAGCTGCTCAACATCACTAATTATTAGAGAAATGCAAATCAAAGCTACAGAACTACAATGCAAATCACACCAGTTAGAATGAGCTTCATCTGAAAATCTACAAATGACAAATGCTGGAGAGCATGTGGAGAAAAGGGAGCCCTCTTGCACTGTTGGTGGGAATGTAAATTGATACAGCCACTATGGAGAACAGTATGGAGGTTCCTTAAAAAGTAAAAATAGAATTTCCATATGATCCAGCAATCCCACTACTGGGCATATACCCTGAGAAAACCATAATTCAAAAAGAGTCATGTACCAAAATGTTCATTGCAGCTCTATTTACCAGGACATGTAAGCAACCTAAGAGTCCATCAAAAGAAGATGTGGCACATATATACAATGGAATGTTACTCAGCCATAAAAAGGAATGAAACTGAGTTATCTGTAGTGAGGTGGATGGACCTAGAGACTGTCATACAGAGTGAAGTAAGTCAGAAAGAGAAAAACAAATACTGTATACTAACACATATATATGGAATCTAAATAAAAAAAGAAAAAGAAAATGGTCAGAAGAACCTAGGGGCAAGGCGGGAATAAAGATGCAGACCTACTAGAGAATAGACTTGAGGATACGGGGAGGGAGAAGGGTAAGCTGGGACGAAATGAGAGAGTGGCATGGGCATATATACACTACCAACCGTAAGCCGCATAGCACAGGGAGATCAGCTTGGTGCTTTGTGGCCACCTAGAGGGGTGGGATAGGGAGGGTGGGAGGGAGGGAGATGCAAGAGGGAAGAGATATAGGGACATATGTATGTGTATAACTGATTCACTTTGTTATAAAGCAGAAACTGACACACCATTGTAAAGCAATTATACCCTAATAAAGATGTTAAAAAAAACCCAAAAAGGCACATGCACCCCAATGTTCATTGCAGCACTATTTACAATAGCCAGGTCATGGAAGCAACCTAAATGCCCATCGACAGACGAATGGATAAAGAAGATGTGGTACATATATACAATGGAATATTACTCAGCCATAAAAAGGAACGAAATTGGGTCATTTGTTGAGACGTGGATGGATCTAGAGACTGTCATACAGAGTGAAGTAAGTCAGAAAGAGAAAAAAAAATATCGTATATTAACGCATATATGTGGAACCTAGAAAAATGGTACGGATGAACCGGTTTTCAGGGCAGAAATTGAGACACAGATATAGAGAATAAACGTATGCACACCAAGGGGGGAAAGCAGCGGGCGGGTGGTGGTGGTGGTGTGATGAATTGGGCTATTGGGATTGACATGTATACACTAATGTGTATAAAATGGATGACTAATGAGAACCTGCTGTATAAAAAAAAGTGATCAAATGTATTTTATTGGAAAGAAGCAAAAATAGACCATATTTACTGTCTAAAAAATATATATATATATTTTGATCTTTAATAAAAAAATCAACAGAAATTAAAAATTCACCTTTGACCTTACTCAAAGCTAGATCCCTCTCCTGAGTTAACTACTGGTTTATTATGTAGCTTTTAAAGACCTTTTCTAATGCATTCATATGCTTCTGAATGTTTGAAATATTAAATATTTTTTTGCTTTATTGAGGTGGGTCTTTCCATATGTATGGATACTATATGTATTTGTGGAAATTGTTGAACACAGTTTTACTCTGTCTCAGATTGTATTTTAATCAAGGCGAAACGTTGAAATATTATAAAGAACAATGCTTGGAATACCAAAAAAAAAAAAGTTGACACCAAGATTTATAAATTTGGAATTGGGGCCTAGTGATATTTTAATAACTTAAATATTTTTTGTTGTTGCTTTTTTTTTTTTAATTAGGAGCCCATGAAATCCAGAGCACCACAACTACATTTGGAATACAGATTCTACAAGCAGTTAGGATCTGGAGGTAAAGTCTTATATTAATTTTTTAATTTGTAATAAAACGGATTGTCATGATAAGAACTCTGTGGTTTCAAAGAATAGTATGTTAAATTTAGTTAATATTAATCACTTCTTAAGGCAATGCTTAGTAGATATTTTCTTACTACAGTCTTCCCTTTTTATTCTAAATATGACATTTTTGGAGCTTTTTGTGTTGGTACTAATATAAATAGAGAACATTGTAAAAAAATTTAATTTGAGAATATAAGGTGCATATAGTTTCCAGGTGCTTAGCCTTTTTGGTGGTATTATAGTTATTGAAATGATTTATGACATGGTGGTAGGCTGAAAAATGGCTGCATAAAAAATATCCATATCATAATCCCTGGAATCTGTAAATGTTACCTTATAGTAAAGACTTCACAGGTATGATTAAGTTAAGGATCTTGAGATCAGGAGGTTATTCTGGGTTATCTGGGTGGCCCCTAAATGCAGTCACAAATGTCCTTGTAAAAGAGAGTCAGAAGAACCATTAACGTACACAGAAGAAGAAAAGGCAAAGTGGCTACAGAGGCCAAGATTGGAGTGATATAGCCATAAGCCAAGGAATGCTGGCAGCCATGAAAACCTGGTATAGGATTGTCCTATAGAACCTCCTTGATTCAGCCTGTTGAAACTGATTTCAAATGTTTGGCCTCCAGAACTGTGAGAAATAAATTTTTGTTATTTTAAGCTACAGGTGTGTAGTAATTACAGGGGCTGTAGGAAATTAATACAGGTATATTTTTACATAAACTCTAAATCTAAGTGAGAATGGATATTTTGTGCCATTGGGAAAAACTAATGAGAAAATTTCCCATTTTTCGTTGCATTTACTTTATGTTAACGTTTCTCTCAACTCCACTTTTTCTGTTCACTACTATTCTAACTGTAATGATTTTATACATACAGTTTCTTATCAAGTAGGGATATTTTGTTTCCCCAGATTTAATAAAATGGAATTTTTTGATGTGTTTTTTGTAAGCACATGTTTACATTCTACTTGGTAGAGTTGTACATTTTTTAATACATTATCAATTTTGCATTCTTTTTTTTTCTAAGAGCATACTTTCGAATGAGTAGTCATTGTGGGGACAATAAGTTGACATTTCGTAATGTTTTATCATTATAAACGTTCTATAATGCATGTTTAAGTCTGATACAGGCCTCCAGGACTTATCAAAATTATCACTGACAACTGAGATATAAATGATAAGGGGACACAATTATATGTGAAACCATACATATTAGTTAGGACTGGCAAGTGACAGAAAGCCCTAAGAAGCTAAGTGGAAAAAAAAAAAAAGGAGTTATTGACTTATGTACTGTAAATTCAGGGAAAGGACTTATCTATAAGACATTGCAGTACTGTCATCAGGGACATTGTTGAGTTTGTCTTTATGCTCTGCCTTTTTGTGTGTGTGTAAGCTTTTTTCTCTGATTGGCCCTTCTTATGAGACGGCAAAGGTGCTTACCAACAGCCCAGCTTAGCAATTTTAAAAGTATCTGTTAACTAAAAATTTCAGCAAAAGTTCTAGGACTGAACCTTACTGTCTTATTTTGTGTCTAATGATTTAATCACTGAATTTGATTGCCCAGACTTACTCATCTCAGGCACTACCTGTGAAGTTCAGGGACTGAGAATGGGGAGAGGTGTTGTCTAATGGGAAATTGAGGTGTTAACAGAAGAAGGAAGATTGGATGCTGGGGAGATGAAAATAAGAGATCTATCTACTTAAGTCGTAAAACTATCATTTGGAAAAATAGGATTGAATACTTTAATTGGATAAGAACGAATAAGTTAATTTGGAGTTTAGGGAGTCATTGAATTGAATACCATGGTGCACTTACTTTTATTATTATATTCTTTACTTTTCTTAACTTTAAAATTTATGTCAGGGATAGTGATAATAAAGTGGAACATACATCTGTTAGCACTTGAATGCCAAAGGGCTGTTGTGCCCCATGACTCCAGGGACTGTCATTTAGTCTGCATATATAAGGGTGCGTACTCCAGGGCATAGCACTTACATAAATTGAAATATGAGTGTTATTGCTTGAAGGTGTGTGTAATGGTGGCTCTGAAACTCTGACAGGTGTGTGTAGTTTTGAGTGTTTCACATGAATCATGTGAATTTTAGTTACTTGTTAGTGTTTTTATCGATCATGAATTTTAAAAACATTTTTGCGTACTCATGTGAGCTTTATAGAAAAACAAGAGTGTTTAATTGTTTTGAGGAGAGACTGATGACTTAAAAATTATTTGATTTTGGAATTGCTACTTGAAAGGATTGTATTTTCAGACTGCTCTTAATCATAAGTGGGGCATTCATAGTAATTTAATCTATAATTCTTTTATGATATTGTAAGTTTCATTTAAGTAGCAACTTGCTTGTTAGTGTTCTCTTTAAAAATAGATATACTGGGCTTCCCTGGTGACGCAGTGGTTAAGAATTCACCTGCCAGTGCAGGGGACATGGGTTTGAGCCCTGGTCCGGGAAGATGCCACATGCTGCGGAGCAACTAAGCCCGTGTGCCGCAACTACTGAGCCTGCACTCTAGAGCCTGTGCTCTGCAACAAGAGAAGCCACCGCCATGAGAAGCCCGCGCAGCACAACAAAGAGTAGCCCCCGCTCTCCGCAACTAAAGAAAGCCCGCGCACAGCAACGAAGACCCAGTGCAGCCAAAAATAAATTTAAAAAATAGATATATTTAATCAATATTCAGAATATATAAAGAAGTCCTAAAACTCAACAGCAAAAATACAAACGATCCAACTTTAAAGTGGGCACAGAACTTGAATAGACATTTTTCTAAAGAAGATAGATATACAAATAGCCAATAAGCACATGAAAAGATGCTGAATATCACAAATCACTAGGAAAATGTAAGTCAAAACCACAAAGACATACCACTTCACACCCATTAGGGTGGCTGTTATTAACTAAATAAAGGAAAGCAAACCAAAAACCAGTAAACAGCTAGTGTTGGTGTGAATATGGAGAAATTGGAATCTTTGTGCATTACTGGTGGGAATGTGGATTGCTGCAGCTGCTGTGGAAAACAGTACGACTGTTCGTCAAAAAATTAAACATAGAATTACCATTTGATTCAGCAGTTCCACTTCTAATTATATGCATAAAAGAACTGAAAGCAGGGACTTAAACAGATAGTTGTACACCCATGTTCATAGCAGTGTGATTTATTTGCAATAGCCAAAAGGTGGAAACAACTTTGAATGGATATACAAAGTGTGGTTTTATACATAGAAGGGAATATTATTCAGCCCTAAAAAGGAAGGAAATTCTGACACGTGCTACAGTATAGAGGAACCTTGAGAACGTTATGCTAAATGAAGTAAGCTAGTCACAAAAGGACAAATGCTGTGTGATTTCACACTTTGAGATACCCAGAGTAGTCAGATTCATAGAGACGGAATTCAGAATGGTGGTTGCCAGGGGCTGAGAGGAGAGGGGAGTGGGAAAATATTGTTTAATGGGTATAGAGTTTCAGTCTGGGATGATGAAAGAGTTCTGGAGGTGGATAGTGGTGGTGGTTGCACGACAATGTGACTATACGTGATGCCACTGAACTGTACATTTAAAAATGGTTAAAATGATAAATTTTCTATTATGTATATTTTGCCACAGCAGAAACAAATTAAAACAGATTTATTTAGAATTATTTACTGAAATATCTGTGAAATAATAGACAGTTTATCTAGTTCTACTCTCTAGGTTTTGATTCTCCTGTAAGTCTTTCTCCTTATCTAACCTCCCTGGCAGTATCCCACTTTTCTCTCTTATTTGTTCACTGAATCTGTTACATATATACAGTAGGACTGTGCAGCTTTACTGCAGTGTGCGTATGAGGGTTGACTCCTTATATTATTTATAGCTTTCCATAGGATTAGAGTATTGTTTTATACTTTATCACTTTCTCTGATAGCAAAAAATTAATGTTTCAAATGGTCTTGTTTTGTAATATCCACTCAGCATTTATTGAGTAAAATGAAGATCTACATTTGGGAGTCATCAACACATAGGTGGTTTTTAAAGCTAAGGGAATGGATGAGGTCTCCCATAGGAGAGTGTAGAGAGTGTCAAGAGAAGAGGAACATAGGCAAAACCATGATGACCACTGCATTGGGTAGGAATAAATTTGACTGTCAGTATCAAAAATCATGACAGCAGTAGCTTAAACAAGTAAAGCAATGTTATGTGAGGAAAAATAAACAAGGAGTCCTGAAGTAGACAATTGTAGGATTGATATGGCTACACAGAAGTAAGGAATCAGGCTCGCTCTAGCTTCTTCCTTCTGTTTTTCGTACGTGGCTTTCATTTTTATGATTCTGGATTTTTTTGTAACAGGAGGGAGGAAGGAAAGGATGAGATTACCATCTATATAAGGATAATTTCCAATTCTTTATCCCAGCCTTCATTCTTAAAATCTAGTCATACATGTATGTCTCTACTAGAATCAGCAGTTCTATATACCCAGAATTTCTCTCCCTATCTTCTTTCCCCTTACTTTTCCAATGATTTCTCTCTCTTCCAAAAGACCTGTTTGTTTTTCTGGATTATCTTGTTCCATTAGTGGCTCACCCATTCAAGCTGAAAGTGTTAGTCACCTTTAATTTTGACTTTTTGGGATAATCATCAAAAAGGTCCGTCAGTTATGTCTCTTAAGAGATCTGTTGACTTCATTCTCTTCTCCCAGTCTTCATTGTCACCTATTTTTTGAATTGGGCTTCTTTTTGTGCATCTCACTTCCTTCTTCCCTACATTCCTCTTAGAGACTTGTCATTTAGTATAAAGTTCACATTTCTTTCTCTTTCTATTCGACCCACTTTTTAGTTGCACTAAACTTAGTGTTCTCTGAATAGATCTTATTATTTTCATATATCCATATTCTTCTTTCTGGAATGTCTTTCTTTCTCAATGAATTTCTTCTTTCTTCAGTCCCCAGCTAAAGTATCTCCTCTTTTGCAGTACATTTTCTGGTATCTCTTTCATTCCACAAAAAGCTTCTTCTTTGACTTGAAATTATTTTGAATACATCTTCATTTTTCTTTCATCATACCATATTATATTTATATTTGCTTATGTCTCTCTCCTCCATTAAAATTTGAACTCTTTGAGGGCAGTGAGAATCATCTTTTTATCCTTGAAACTGAGCAGAATGATTGACAATTGTAAGCCCTTGGTAAATGGTTGAAATGGTAAATTCTTTAATGAGAATAATAGACTGTTTTCTATCATCAGATGTGAAGGTGCAGTACATAATCTCCAATATTTCCTATAGCTTTTTAGCTTTTGTGATTGTATGTTTAAAGTTTGATATATTAATATTATGTAAAATCATATTATTACATTTTGAGTTTATTCCACTTTTGACAAATAGACATAACCATGTAATTTCAAAAATTTATTTATTTTAATGTCATTTGCATCACTCTATGATTAGGTAAATTTAGAGATCCAGAAATAGAAGGAAAAAAAGTCAGTGATGAGTAATTTTTAGATGATCAGAAATGATAAACCAAGGGCATATGCAGGTAATTATTAAATTAACTGACTGTACAATTCAGCTGCCTAAAAATAATCACTTTCTAGAGAAGCATGGGTTTTAATTATTAGAATTAATTCAGTTTTTTTTAATCTACTTGAAAAATAGTTTAGTTGAATTGTTGATATGATACTTCATGAAAATGCATGGGACATATTTTGCAATGTATGGGGAAAAGTGTTTTGAAGATCTGTGATTCCGAATAATGCTTCTGTGTCTTAAATTATTTCCTTGACATCAGATGGTTTATATAGGCCATATTGACCTAATTTGCAATCATTTATTCCTTGGAATTTCTTTATCAGCTGATACTTCATCACAGAAAGTCAAATAACCTTTTTTTTTCTGTCATAAATTACTATTCTTGGAAGATCTCTAACTATGGAAATGATGTTAAATATACTATTTGAGACTGTGCATATGTTAAATTGTTAAATAATTTTTTCTCAGGTGAGTGGCTTGTCTTTTTTTTTTATTTTTAACATCTCTATTGGAGTATAATAGCTTTACAATGGTGTGTTAGTTTCTGCTTTATAACAAAGTGAATCAGTCATACATATGTCCCCATATCTCTTCCCTCTTGCATCTCCCTCCCTCCCAACCTCCCTATCCCACCGCTCTAGGTGGTCACAAAGCACCGAGCTGATCTCCCTGTGCTGTGCGGCCACTTCCCACTAGCTAGCTATTTTACGTTTGGTAGTGTATATGTGTCCATGCCACTCTCTCACTTTGTCCCAGCTTACCCTTCCCCCTTCCCGTATCCTCAAGTCCATTCTCTAGTAGGTCTGCATCTTTATTCCCATCTTGCCCCTAGGTTCTTCTGACCATTATTTTTTTTCCTTTTAGATTCCTTATATATGTGTTAGCATACGGTATTTGTTTTTCTCTTTCGGACTCACTTCACTCTGTATGACAGTCTCTAGGTCCATCCACCTCACTACAAATAACTCAGTTTTGTTCCTTTTTATGGCTGAGTAATATTCCATTGTATATATGTGCTGCATCTTCTTTATCCATTCATCTGTTGATGGACACTTAGGTTGTTTCCATCTCCTGGTTATTGTAAATAGAGCTGCAATGAACATTTTGGTACATGACTCTTTTTGAATTATGGTTTTCTCAGGGTATCTGCCCAGTAGTGGGATTGCTGGGTTGTATGGTAGTTCTATTTTTAGTTTTTTAAGGAACCTCCATACTATTCTCTAGTGTCTGTATCAATTTACATTCCCACCAGCAGTGCAAGAGGGTTCCCTTTTCTCCACACCCTCTCCAGCATTTATTGTTTGTAGATTTTTTGATGATGGCCATTCTGACCGGTGTGAGATGATATCTCATTGTAGTTTTGATTTGCATTTCTCTTATGATTAATGATGTTGAGCATTCTTTCATGTGTTTGTTGGCATTCTGTATATCTTCTTTGGAGAAATGTCTATTTATGTCTTCTGCCCATTTTTGGATTGGGTTGTTTGTTTTTTTGATATTGAGCTGCATGAGTTTTTTTGATATTGAGCTGCATGAGTTGCTTGTATGTTTTGGAGATGAATCCTTTGTCAGTTGCTTCATTTGCAAATATTTTCTCCCATCTGAGGGTTGTCTTTTCGTCTTGTTTATGGTTTCCTTTGCTGTGCAAAAGCTTTGAAGTTTTATTAGGTCCCATTTATTTTTGTTTTTATTTCTATTTCTCTAGGAGGTGGGTCAAAAAGGATCTTGCTGTGATTTAAGTCAGAGTGTTCTGCCTATGTTTTCCTCTAAGAGTTTGATGGTGTCTGGCCTTACATTTAGGTCTTTAATCCATTTTGAGTTTATTTTTGTGTATAAAAATATGGAACGCTTCACGAATTTGCATGTCATCCTTGCGCAGGGGCCATGCTGATCTTCTCTGTATCGTTCCAATTTTAGTATATGTGCTGCCGAAGTGAGCACGGCTTGACTTTTTGATGTTGCCTGAACTCTGTAGTTCTAAAGAATAATTTGATAATAGCAGCAGTGGCTGTTTCTAAGATTAACACTTGTCATAGTATTGCCTTCTAAGAATTAGAAAAACTTCTCTTCATTCTTTATACTGACCCTTCTGCCTTCTTGGTTTATGTCTTGTTTATTGGTGTATTTAGCCCTGTCTCCTAGCTAAGTGGGCTTTGGTGATTCCATATTGTATGAACACTTTATCATACTGTTCACTTTTGAGAAAGGTTGTAGGTAATAGTATAAGCCTTTAAACATGGGTATATGCATTAAATAATTTCTAAAATTTCTTTTATTCAGTAAGTTGGCAGATTAGAGTTTCTCTGACCATGTTTTAAGAACTTAAGAAATTCTGCTCTTTCTGTATATCTTATAAGTGTCTTTTTGAGAAAAAAGAAAGAAAATATTGTCAAAACCATGAAAGTTAAGTGAATAAAATAATTAGAACATTACCTGTTATATTTTGGTTTTAACAAAAATAATGAAGAATACTATACAGGTGAGATGGTGGTTAGTGTAAACTTATTTCAGCCTAAATAACCAACAGTTTATGTAGCAGCTTCTTAGACTTCCTTTTTCTGTATTAGCTTAAGTGCATTTAGAAGACATCTTAAGTGAATGTAATATTTCTGTCTCTTTTTAGAGGCCTTTCTGTATGGGAATTTCTATAAGTTATGCATTGTGAAACTTTTACTAATTTATATGTGAATATGTATATTGGTACTGTTGGATAGAAGTGTACAACATTTTTCTGTTAAATTTGTAGTTTATGGAGAATGTGTGTGTTTAAAGAATGCTATGCATTATCAATATAAGAAAGAAAGGTTAACCGATAGTGATTTCAATTTGGTTTATATGGTCCAGGTATTAGGACAGTTTATGTTGTGTGGTAATTATACTATTAATACTTTCAGTGATTAATTAATAGACAGTAATCTTACATAAAAAACAGACCTTATTTTTGAATAGGGTATAACTAAATGGTGATGAAGGACTTAATTTTCTGAAATACAGCATCATTTTTGTAATTCCGTATGTAATCATAAGAAGTATAAAGCCATGAAAAATAATATGATTTCATGTTTTATTTTTGATTTAAATATAAAGAAGCATATTGTGAGAAGAACAGATTTGTAAGCTTGCAGATTGGGGGTAAAAATGGTAAGAGAGAATCCATTTTTTCTTAACTGTTTATGCCTAAAGAGGATAGAAACTGAATAATATATAATATATAATATTTATTCAGTATTCCATATATTATAATAAACATTACTTGTTTGTAGGTGATGTTACTTTTTAATGTCCTTTGAAATTAAGACTAATTTTTAAATGTGTAAATAGAATTGTCACTGAAAGGACTCTTCTGTTTTACAGTGGGGTGGCTTTTCCTTTTATTTGGGGTTAATTGCTAGAATATTACTAAATGTGGGTGATGTGGTATTTTAATGGAATGACTGTTACCAAGTTTGGAACTCATTGCACCTGTTTGTTCATATCAGGGCTTCCTAATTGGACAGAACAGTAATTCTCAAACTTTTGGGTCTCATAATCCTTTTAGACTCCTAAAACTTTTTGAGGATCCTAGAGGGCTTTTGTTATTGTGGGTTATAGCTGTGGATATTTACCATATGAGAAATTAAAACAAATATAAAAATATTGCTGTATTCATTTTAAAATAACAACAATAGTATTTTAAAATCACAACTAGCGCTATTTTCCAAATTTGAGAAAAGTGGCCTTGTTTTACATGTTGTGCACATCTCCTTAATGTCTGGCTTAATAAAAAACAATGGATTCTGCCTTCAGACCATTGCCATATCACATTCACGTAGCCTCTGGAAAACTTGACTTTCACTTGTGAGAGAATGAGAGTGAAAAAGATAAATAACATCTTGGTGTTATTATAAAAATAATTTTGATGTCACTGCCCTCCTGAAAGTGTCTCATGGACCACTTCCTCCTGTCCCTAAGTGTCTCTGGACCATGTGTTGAGAACTGCTGAGCTAGAAGTATAAGCATTTGTGCTAAAGGTTAAGAATGCCTGAAAGCAAAACCTCCTTGGAAAAGAACATAGCCTGTGTGATAATTCTGTACTTAGTATTTCTAATCAGATTTTAGTTATTCTTTTTTTTTTTTAATGGTCTTAGTTGCAGTACATGGGGTCTTCCATTGCGGTGTGCAGGCTTCTCTCTAGTTGTGGCGCATGGGCTCTGTAGTGTGGTACTTGGGCTCTCTAGCTGTGGTGTACAGGCTTAGCTGCCCCGCAGCATGTGGGATCTTTGTTCCCCGACCAGGGATCGACCAGCGTCCCCTACATTGCAAGATGGATTCTTAACCACTGGACCACCAGGGAAGTCCCAGATTTTAGTTTTTCTTGATCAAATCTGTAGAGTTTAAATTTCCTGTTAAGACTGTTAATACTGTTGTTCTAATCCTTCCTACATGAACAATACTGGACCTGAAAATGGAAAGAAACATCATGATAATATTTCTTTTAATAACATGCTTAACTGTTGCCCACCTATAAGGAACTGAAGTACCAAGCAGTATTGACAGTATTAGGCATCCAAGTGTTATTTTCTGACTTTAATTAATTAATGTTGTTTTGTCACGTAAGTGGAATGCTGAAATATAAAATGAAGTGTTCAATTAAATTAATTTTGGGAGAGTGATGGTGAGATTGTATTTTCATATAATGTGTGAATTTTGTATTCTTGCCCATTCTTGAGCTTTTCTGGGGAAAAAATATACTTCTCTTGAATATTGGGGATGCTGATAAGCATCACTGAAAATTAGTGATGTTTGAAGCTATCAGACTAACTTTCATCAACTCACCATCAATGACTTTTTATAGTAGTCTCAAAAATACTCTTAGAACAATTGGAATTGGGTGGAGTAAAAGTTTATAGTTGAAAATTCACTGGGTGTAAGAACAAATAAAAAAGCTTGCTTTTGCCCATGAGTTGGATTGTATTCGTGCAGTTCAGTAGCCAAAAACTTTGATCAAGAGACACAGCTGGTAACTTAAAACATTCATTACTCTTTGTTCTCAGCCTTCTTTCTGAGTCTCTCTTCTTTCTTGCCCTCTTGTCCTTCACCTCTCCCACTTTGAAAAACCCCTTTCTTGTGTATCATATTTATATTGATGTGGTTGTTTTGTTTGGTGTTTGCTTAGGGTACTCCTCAGCCCCTGTTTGTTAGTTGCAACTTTTCCTAACTCATAACAATTTAATTTGTTTGCTCAGTGTTAGAAAACTGCCCAGACTTGTCCTGGGAAATGAAATTTTAGTTTGGTCTTTACAGTGTTTGCTTTATATTCTTGATTTAAAAAAAAAATATATGACTCTTGATCCTATACTTCAATGATAAAATATGTGTTGAAATACATTAGTAGTTACGTAAGAAGTTTTTGCATTCATTGACTCATAAAACAATATGTATCTCAAAGAGTCAGAGTGAAATCGTCTTTTTTTTCACCAAAGATCTGTGCTGAGTCATGTTTTAAGGTAAAATTATGTTGCGTGATAAAGCTGAGGTATTTTTATTTGGATTTGAGACTAAATGTCTGTTTAATTTACTCAGTGAAATGTAATGCTGTTTATGGAATTTAGCCATCTTGGGTAAGGTAGAGATAGATATTTTTGAGACACTTTGAAACCATTAAAGGAAGGAAGTTTTGAAGAAAATTGAAGCAGTTCTCATTTGTCCCTTTATTGATCTTTTTCTTGGTGTTATTTTAGAAACCCAAAGTTATATTATGTGTATAGCTTGATTGAATGTACATGTTAGGTACACAGTAATTCTCTCAACAATGAGTTGGCTTATATGAAATACAGCAGATCAGATTTACTTATGCTTACATCTCTTCAACTCTGAGAAATTCTGTGTGAATAATTATGAATTTTGAGTCATGCTTAATAGATAAGTTTGAAAAGAGGAGACTTGAAGGTTGGGTAAAAGGAAAAGTTGGCAATTTGGATAGCAGAACTGGTAGAAAAATTTGAAATGCAGCCTTAGAAAAGCTCAAACAGTAAGGCAGAGTAAATCTGAGCCTTAGAATGGATCCATTTCTTCTGTTAAGGACGTATGGTAGGAAGGGAGAGGAAGCCAAAATTATTTTATAGGGTGACAGAGTCTGAATAGTACACAGTTGACCTTTGAACAGTGTGGGTTTGAACAGTGTGGGTTCACTTATACATGGATTTTTTTCAATAGTAAATACTACAGTACTATACAATATAAGGTTGGTTGAATCCGAGGATCTGGAACCACAGACACAGAGGAACTGAAATATGTATATGGAGGGCTGACTATAAGTTATACATGGATTTTTGACTGCATGGAGGGTCACTGCCCCTAACTCCTGTGTTTTTCAAGGGTCAACTCTACTTTGCTTAATTCTGAGTAGCTCCAAAATGAAGTTAATAGTAAAGAGTAGAAGTAAGGCTCTGTAACTTTAAATATTAGGGAGAGTATTTGAGAAATACTTGCTCAGTTATAGTTAATACTTGGATTAAATAAATGTGGTCTAAATCTTTTTCCAATTCAAGTTTTTCTTTGTAGTCCCAGAATAATATTTTTAAGTTATGTAAGTTTCAGGTGTGCAGCATTATAATTTGACATCTGTACAGGCATACCTTGTTTCATTGTGCTTTGCTTTATTGTGCTTCACAGATTTTTTTTTTTTTTTTTTTTTTACAAATTGAAAGTTTGTGGCAACCCTACAATGAGCAAGTCTTCAATGCCATTTTTCCGACAGCATCTGCTCACACCTTGTCTCTGTGTCACATTTTGGTAATATCTACAGTATTTCAAACTTTTCCATTATTATTATATTTGTTACAGTGATCTGTGATCAGTGATCTTTGATGTTACTACTATGACTCACTGAAGGGTCAGATGATGGTTAGCATTTTTAGCCATAAAGTGTTTTTAAGGTATTAATAAGGTATGTACATGGTATTTTTAGACAATACTACTGTACACTTAATAGACTACAGTATAGTATAAATAAAACTTTTGTATGCACCAGGAAACCAAAAAATTCATCTGACTTTATTTCGGTATTCCCTTTATTGTGGTGGTGTGGAACTGAACCCAAAATATCTCCTAAATATGCCTGTACACACTACAAAGTGATCATCAGCACGTTTCTAGTTACCATCCATCACCATACAGCTGACCCCCTTTACCCATTTCACCCATTCCACCCAACTCCCTTTCCCTTTGGTAAACACTAATCTGATCTCTGTATCTATGAGTTTGTTTTTGTTTTATTTTGTTTGTTCATTTGTTTTTTTACGTTCCACACGAGTGAAATTTTACGGTATTTGTCTTTCTTAACTTACATCACTTAACATAAAACTTTCAGGGTCCATCCATGTTGTCGCAAATGGCAGGATTGGATTTAATTCTTTTTTTGTGGTGGGGTAGTTTTCCTTTGTGTATGTGGACCACATTTTCTTTATCCATTCATGCACCCATGGACACTTAGGTTATTTCCATATCTTGGCCGTTGTAAATAATGCTGCAATAAACGTAGGGGTTCATATATCTTTTCAAATTGTTTTTGTGTTCTTCAGATAATACCTAGAAGCAGAATAGCTGGGTCAGATGGGAGTTCTATTCTTAATTTTTTGAGGAATCTCTATACTGTTTTCCATGGTGGCTGCACCAATTTTCAGTCCCACCAACAGTGTACAAGGGTTTCCTTTTCTCCACATCTTCTCCAATATTCATAATTTTTTTCTTTTTGCTAATAGCCATTCTGACAGGTGTGAGGTGATGTCTCATTGTGGTTTTGATTTGCATTTCCCTCATAATTAGTGATGTTGAACATCTTTTCATGTACCTTTTGGCCATCTGTATGTCTTCTTTAGAAAAATGTCTATTCATTAAAAAATGTCCATTTTTAAATCAACTTGTTTGTTTTTGAGTTGTATGTGTTCTTTATATATTTTGGATAATAATCCCTTATTGGATTTACAAATATCTTCTCCCACTCAGTAGGTTGCCTTTTTGTTTTGATGATGGTTCCCTTCACTGTGCAGAAACTTTTTAGTTTGATGTAGTCCCATTTGTTCATTTTTACTTTTGTTTCCCTTGCTTTTGGAATTAGAGCCACAAAAATATCTCTAAAACTCATATAAATGAAGTTACCTCCTATGTTTTCTTCTAGGAGTTTTATGGTTTCAGGTCTTACATTCAGGTCTTTAATCCATTTTGAGTTAATTTTTGTGTGTGATGTGAGATAGTGGTCTAGTTTGATTCTTTTGGCTGTAGCTGTCCAGTTTTCCCAGCACCATTTATTGAAGAGACTATTCTTTCTCCATGTATGTTCTTTGCTCCTGTGTTGTCAATTAATTGCCCATATATTTGTGGTTTTATTTCTGGACTCTAAGTTCTGTTCCATTGATCTGTGTGTCTGTTTTTGTGTGAGTTCCATACTGTTTTGATTACTGTAGTTTTGTAGTGTACAGTTGACCCTTGAACATTATGGAGGTTAGGGTTACCACTCTCTATGCAGTTGCAAATTCATGTATAACTTATAGTTGGCCCTTGGTATACAGAGTTCCTCCATATCCATGGTTCTGCATTCTTGGATTAAACCAACCTTGGATTGTGTAGTACTCTATCTAGTATTTGTTATTGAAAAAAATCCGTGGGTAAGTGCATTTCAAACATGTGCTGTTTAAAGGTTTGCTGTAGTTTGAAATCAGGGAGCATGATAACCTCCAACTTTGTTCTTCTTTCTCAGGATTGTTTTGGCTATTTGGTGTGTTTTGTGGTTCCATACAAAGTTTAAGATTGTTTTAGTCATGTGAAATATGCCATTGGAATTTTGATAGGGATTGCATTGAATCTATAGATTGCTTTGGGTAGTATAGACATTCTAACAATATAAATTCTTTCAGTCCATAAGCATGAAATATCTTTCCATTCATTTGTGTCTTCTTTGATTTCTTTCATCAGTGTCTTAAAGTTTTCAGTGTATAGGTCTTTCACCTCCTTGGTTAAATTTATTGCTAGGTATTTTATTCTTTTTTATGTAGTGGTAAACGGGATTTTCTTAATTTCTGTTTCTGATAGTTCATTCTTAGTGTATAGAAAAACCACAGACTTCAGTATATTGATTTTGTATCCTGTGACTTTACTGAATTCATTTATTTGTTTGAACAGGTTTTATTTGTGGCATCATTAGAACTTTGTATATATAGTATCATGTCATCTGCAAATAGTGACAGTTTTACTTCTTTCTTTCTGATTTGGATCACTTTTATTAATTTTTCTTGTCTTTTTTCTTGTCTAATTGCTATGGCTAGGATTTCCAGTACTGTGTTGAATAGAAGTGGTGAGAGTGGGTATCCTTCTCTTATTCCTGATCATCACTGAGTATGTTAGCTGTGGCTTTGTCATACATGGCCTTTATTAGGTTGAAGTACGTTCACTCCATACCCACTTGGTTGAGAATTTTTATCATAAATGGATGTTGAATTTTGTCAAATGCTTTTTCTGCATCTAATGAGATGATCATGTGATTTTTTTTTTTTTTTTTTTTTGCGGTACGCGGGCCTCTCACTGTTGTGGCCTCTCCCGTTGCGGAGCGCAGGCTCAGCGGCCATGGCTCACAGGCCTAGCCGCTCCGCGGCATGTGGGATCTTCCCAGACCGGGGCACGAACCCGTGTCCCCTGCATCGACAGGTGGACTCTCAACCACTGCGCCACCAGGGAAGCCTGATCATGTGATTTTTATCCTTCATTTTGTTAATATATGGTATCATGTTGATTGATTTGCAGATGTTGAATATTCTTGCATCCTTGGAATAAATCCCACTTGATCATGGTGTATGATTTTTTTAATGTATTGCTTGATTTGGTTTGCTCATATTTTGTTGAGGGCTTTTCCATTTTTGTTCATCAAGGATATTGGCCTGTAATTTTCTTTTATGGTGTCCTTGTCTGGTTTTGGTATCAGCATAATGGTAGCTTCATAAAATGTGTTTGGAAGGTGTTCTTCCTCTTTAATTTTTTGGAAGAGTTTGAGAAGGAGTTTGACAAGGATTGGTATTCTGTGAATGTTTTGTATAATTTGCCAGCGAAGCCATCTGATCCCAGACTTCTGTTTGTTGGGAGCTTTCAATTATAGTTTCAGTCTCCTTACTAGTAATTGTTCTATTCAAATTTTCTATTTCTTCTTGATTCAGTCTTGGAAGCTTGGATGTTTCTAGGAATTTTCTGTTTTTTTCTAGGTTGTCTAATTTGTTGGTGTAGAATTGTTCATAGGAGTACCTTATGATATTTTGTATTTCTGTGGTATCAGTTGTAATTTCTCCTCTTTCATTCTGATTTTATTTGTTTGAGTCCCCTCTTTTTCTTTTTCTGGGGGGGTTTAGTCTAGCTAACGATTTGTCAATTTTGGTTATCTTTCCAAAGAACTAGCTCTTAGGTTCATTGATCTTTTCTGTTGTTTTTTAAATGTCTATTTCATTTATTTCCACTCAGATCTTTATTATTTCCTTTCTTCGAATGTGGAGCTTCATTTATTCTTTTTATGTTTTCTTTATGTGTAAATTTAGATTATTTATTTTGGATTTTTCTCGTTTCTTGAGGTAGGCCTATATTGCTATGGTCTTTCTTCTTTGAACTGCTTTTGCTGCATCTCATGGATTTTGGTACATTATATCTCTGCTTTCATTTGTCTCTAGGTATTTTTTTGATTTCTTTAGTGACCTATTGGTTGTTTGGTAGCATGTTGTTTAATTTCCACGTTTCTGTGGTTTTTACTATTTTCTTTTTGTGATTGATATTTAGTTTCATAGTATTGTGGCCAGAGAATATGCTTGATATGATTTCAGCCTTTCTGAATTTATATTGAGACTTTTTTTGTGACCTAATATATGATCTATCCTGGAGAATGTTTCATGTGCACTTGAAAAGAATGTATATTTTGGTGCTTTTGGATGGAATGTTCTATATGTTAAGTCCGTGTGATCTAATGTGTGATTTAAGTTTGATGTTTTCTTTTTAATTTTTTTTCTGGATGATCTATCCATTGATGTAAGAAGGGTGTTAAAGTCCTCTGCTATTATTGTTTTGCTTTCAATTTCTCCCTTTAAGTCTGTTAATATTTGTGTTGTATATCTTAGTGCTCCTCTACTGGATGCGTATACATTTATAAATGTTGTATCTTCTTGCTGGATTGACACCTTTATCATTATGTTTGCCCTTGTTGTCTTTTAATATAGTCTTTGTTTTAAAGTCTGTTTTGTCTGATATGAGTATAGCTACTCCAACTTTCTTTTTATTTACATTTGCATTGAAATTTTTTCCATTCCTTCACTTTCAGTCTGTGTGAGTCCTTTCTCCTGAAGTAAGTCTTGTGTAGGCAGCATATAGATGGATCTGTTTTTTTGTTTTTTTTTTTTAATTTAAACAGTCCCTCACTGTCTTTTTCTTGGCTATTTTAGTCCACTTGAAGTAGTTATTGATAAGTATGTACTTGTCATTGTGTTAATTGTTTTCTGGTTGTTTTTGTAGTTCCTCTCTGTTCCTTTCTTCTCTTTCCCTCTTCCTTCGTGTTTTGGTGGTTTTCTTCAGTGTTATATTTAAATTTCTTTCCATTTTCTTTTGTATATTTACTGTAAGTTTTTTTCCCTGTTACTGTAAAGTTCATATATAGCATCCTATGTAAGTAGTAGCCTGTTTTAAGCTGGTAGCAAATTAAATTTGAACACATTCCAAAGCTTTATCTTTTTACTACTCCAGGCCCCTGCCCCAGTGTTTTATACTTTTGATGATACATTTTACCTCTTAATTTTATGCATCCCTTAACTAACTATTGGAATTTAATTTAAATTTACCACTTCTTGTCTTTAAACCATCATGTTTGCTTTATAAGTGATTGATCCACTACCTTTATTATATATTTACCTTTTCCAGAAAGATTTTTTACTTGCATGTGTTTTCTTATTATTAATTAGTGCTTTTTCTTTTCAGCTTAAGAAATCTCTTAAATATTTCTTGTAGGGCCAGTTTTGTGGTGATGAACTCCTTTAAGCTTTTGTTTATCTGGGAAACTCTTGATCCCTTCTTCAATTCTGAATGATAAATTTGCTAGGTGGAGAATTCTTGTTGGGGGTTTTTTCCTTTTAGCACTTTGAATAGGTTATGCCACTCACTACTGGCCTGTAAAGTTTCTGCTGAAAAATCTGCTGATAGTCTTATGGAGTTTACGTTGTATGTAACAAGTTGGTTTTCTCTCGCTGCTTTTAGGATCTTCTCTTTATCCTGAACTTATACCATTTTAATTATAATGTGTCTTGGTGTATGTCTATTTGGGTTAATCTTTTTTGGAACTCTCTGGGATTCCTGGACCTGGATATTTGTTTCCTTCCCCAGATTAGAGAAATTTTTGGCCATATTTCTTCAGATAGTTTTTCTGGCCCCTTTTCTCTCTCTTCTTCTTCTGGGATCCATATAATGCAAATGTTATTTTGCTTGATGCTGTCTCAATGGTTTCTTAAATTAATTTCACTTTTTAAAATTCTACTTTTCATTTTGCTTCTCTGTCTGGATGAGTTCAGTTGTTTTGTCTTGCAGCTCACTGATGGATTCTTTTACTTCATCCAGTCTACTGTTGAACTCCTCTAGTATATTTTTCAATTGAGTTATAACCTCTTTGGTACTTTCCTATATTTCAATCCCTGTGGAAGCTCTCACTGTGTTCATCCATTCTCCTCCTGAGTTTGGTGAACATCTTTATGACCAAGAAGTGACAAACTAAAGAGTGGAAATGGGTTATTAAGAGATTGCTAAATTAAGAGCATAGAAGTTAGCACTTTCAGTGGAATAGAAGGGGGAAAGCATTGTAGAAATATTTTTTAAAACTCAGTAGCTGAGAGCTATTGGTAAGTCTTAATTGCATCTCTAGGCTCTTGATGTATATAGCATACTAAAATCAGTATTTCAGAGTTGAATAAATGTTAGAGTCTCTCATCCACTATTTCTAAGCCTTTTATCTGTTTTTACTTATAATGGGGGTAGATATGACTCAAATATGACATGAGTGGCTCTAGTAAGAAGATAATGATTCTCAGTGGCAGGGGGAAGTGTGTGTGTGTGTGTGTGTGTGTGTGTGTGTGTGTGTGTGTGTGGTGTGGGGTGGTACAGGGTGGTGATGTGTACACATGGGGGCGTATGAGAATCTCTATTTTGGGGGAGGAGACCATGTACACAATTTGAACTTGTCTCCTTCCCCTACCCCTGTCATGATTATATTATCTTACCTTCCTATCTTCAGCTGTTCTGCTGCCTTTCTCATACTCACATTTTAGAAAAACTGGTCTTATCTAAACTACTAATATAGATAAACTGAAGTCAGCTTGAGAGGTTGAATAGTTAGTATTAAGCCAAACTAAGAACCTAGCTATCCTGGCTTCTAGTTCAATGTTTTGTTTTGCCCATGCAATAATTATTATGCAAAATGATAAAATAAACAACAGAGTGAAATTATGTTTTCCATACTCTTTATTTTAAAAAGGATGGGAAGGTTTTAGTATATTTTAGAAAGATTTTTTCCTTTCTAAAATCATTACACAAAACAAAACAAAAAATACTCATAAGTAAAACTGAGACGTTTAAGATGGAAGTTGTTCATTTCCTCATAACGAATAAATAGATACAATGGTAAGATAAAATGATCCCCTATTATATGTTAGTTTATTGGGAGTCTGTTCTAAAAATAAAATACGGATGATTTTTATGTATTTAGACTTTATATTTGGAGTTTGTATTATTTTGTGTTGTTGCATAATGATTTATTTAGTAATTAGTGACATAGAGTAAGAGACTTTATTATCTCCCAATTTCTATTGGTCATGAGTCCAGGCATAGCTTAGCTTTGTCCTTTGTTGAGGGTCTTTCCAGGCTTAAATCAAGGTGTAAGCTTGGACTGCAATCTTTTCTGAGCCTCTGAGTCCTTTTCCAAGCTCACTGGTTATTTCTAGAATTCAGTTCCTCATGGCTGTGTGATGAGGCTCTCAGTTCCTAGGGTCTGCCCACCATTTCCTGGCATGTGGCCCTCTTCCACAACATAGTAGTTTGTGTCTTTAAGGTCAACAGGAGAACTGCTCTGCTGCTTTGATTATTTCTGACTTCTAGACTTGCTTTTTAAACATCTTACCTGATTAAGTCATGCCCAACAGAATAATCTCCCTTTTGATTAATTTAACCTCCACTAACAGGGATCTTAATTTTGTTACCTTTGCCATATAACATAATCTAATGACAAGAGTGAAATCTGGGAATCTTGCCCACACTTGCGGGGAAAGGATTATATGGGTTGTGTACACCAGAGGATGGAAATCTTGGGGGTTGAACTTAGCATTATGCCTACCACAGGGTTATGAAAGAGTGCAGTAACTCCTTTGTTCAATAAAAATAAGATCTTTCCTATGTGCCAAGCATTTCTGTAGGCCATGGAAATACAAGTCTCAAGGGCACAGTTCCTTTCTATAGTGAGGTTGGTGGAGACCAACAATGAAGCACTGTTTATAATGTAGCTCAGTAATGCACGTTCAGTAGAAGTGTAACCAGGCTACTCTGTGAACATGAAGGAGAAGGTATAGGGAGGGAGGAGGCTGGATCAGGAGAAGTTTATTGTTTGTATGGAAAAAATAAAAATACTGCTGCAGTTCTTGAAGCTACAAAATTATTAAAAAATTGTTTATTGTTATTCTTTTCCTCCAGATGGTATACCTCAAGTTTACTATTTTGGCCCTTGTGGGAAATACAACGCTATGGTGCTGGAACTGCTGGGACCTAGTTTGGAAGATTTGTTTGATTTGTGTGACAGAACATTTTCTCTTAAAACGGTTCTCATGATAGCTATCCAACTGGTAAGTAAAGCAGGATGTTTTGAAGCTGTTTGAACAATTGTGTGGTTCGTTTGTTCACTAATTTACACTGAAAGTTTAAAGTTTTGTGACATTATCTTCCACAGCATTTGACCTAATAAAAATGTCTGCTTTTCATATCATTGTCCTTTTAGGATGACTGTAACTTAAAATAACTGAATCAGGTGTATTTTATTTGTATGAAAAAATTAATATCTTACTACTTCAAGGTCAGAATGCTCAGTTTGAGAATTAAGTTGTTTCCAGCACTCTTTTCAGGTCAAAAATGAATACTTAGAGAAGAGAACCCTCAGAAACATGGGTTTTTAATCTTGGTAATAAATTAAAATGGCCTAGAAAAAGAAGAAACAAACTAATGAGAAAGTCTTATAAATCATTTAAACTTCAGGGAGCCTATGGGGAAATAACTTAAGAGGATAATTTTAAGGCAGTTTTGAAATAAATGCCAGTAAGTGTATGCTGCAGAAGTCTTAAAATTGTTTTTATCTGTTGACTCATTACTTCTACAGATTTATCCAATGGAAGTATTCAGATGTACTTAAAGCATGTTGTGCAAAGACTTCTATAATAAAGTGGGAAACAACCCGAATGCACAGAAATAACAGTGTTAGTTGGATAAATTATTAATAGCCATAAAATAATATGCAGCCACTAAAAAGTGTATATTAAAAGAATGTTTCATGACCTGGAAAATGCTCATAATATATTGTTAATGAGAACTATAGGTCATAGAATAGTATATGTTATATGATCCAAAATTTGTTAACAAACTAAAATGGCTTGAGTGACTGTGTTCACTTACATTGTATTGTCAACCATGAATATCATTAAATGAAGCACTTTTATTATTTGTAATGTTCTGTTTTCTGACAGTTTATACAATAAACATTATTTGAGAATGTGTAAAGCAATGAATAAAAATGTATTATATTATTATTAGAGTTGGATTCCAAAGTTTTCTAGTCTCAAGATCTTTTTAAATGTTTAATACCTAAGGAAAAAAGTAAACAAGTTATAAAAAAGATAACAAAGTGCTCTGTTAATTCTTTTATTTAACAGTCTAGACTCTTTAAGTTTCTTTAGTGTAATTATAAAACTTTCTCCATTATTGAACAGATAAGGAAGAATAAATTGCAACTTTGTGTATATATCTGTTTATATTTTTGAGTTCGAGATTTTGTATTAGTAAAGCTTTTTAATTCTATAAGGTAGCATCATCTGAAAGTGTTGATTTAATCAGACTTCCTGATAAGAAAGGAATTCATAAAATTCAAGCACTTTCCTATATAAGTGCCCAAAATAGTAAAAAGCAAAGATATTTAATCATAATTGGACATATATTTAAGAGACTATTGAGTGATATCATGTTTCTTTTAAAGGGTTCAAACAATTTCTGATTTTTTCTTCTTAATGTTGTTTTCATTGTAAAAATTGTCTTGCCTCTATCATACTATTTTATGCTAGTCAAAGCCTAAAATAAAATGTATCTTTTTTTTTTTTGAATCAAGATTTCTCGCATGGAGTATGTCCATTCAAAGAACTTGATATACAGAGATGTGAAGCCTGAGAACTTCTTAATAGGACGACCAGGAAACAAAACCCAGCAAGTTATTCATATTATAGATTTTGGTTTGGCAAAGGAATATATTGATCCAGAGACAAAGAAACACATACCATACAGAGAACATAAGAGCCTTACAGGAACAGCTAGATATATGAGCATAAACACACATTTAGGAAAAGGTATGTGTACCTTTCGTAAGTATGGAAGTTTGAACTCAGTACGCCAATAGTGTGGGTTTTTATTTGTTATTATGATTTAGTTTTTGCAGGTTACAGTCGCTTCTATTGTAATTTTTATTTATCACATCTAACTAGAGTTTACTTTCATTTACATATAGTAAGTCTTTTAAAGTAAGTTGCTTTAAAATAAATGAATGACAGATATCCTTATATTCACTATATCTTTTTTATTTTACTTGAAATGTTCAACTTTGATACACTTAGGGTGATCCACTTAATTATTTCTATTAAAGAATATGAGAGAATACTTAATTTTAACTACATTTAATGTGTGTAAAGGTTTTTGATTGAGACTATAACTCTTTGATACAGCTGTCCAGGGAGGTAGCCACCTGCCTAATACATTGAATACTGAGAATACATATCTTACAGGTACTGTTTACTTTGTACTAGCTATTATTTAACCTTTTTAAGAGGGTTCCTTATTTATAAAAAGGGTAAAATATCAACTGCACAGGGTTTCTTATAGCTTTTTTTTTTCCTGGTCTAGGATCCAATCCAGGATCACATATTTCACCTAATTGTCCTATCTCTTTTGTTTCCTTTCATCTGGTACAGTTCCTTGCCTTTCTTTATGGTTCATGAAGTTAATATTTTTGTAGAGTACGGGTTGTTTTGTAGCATGTCCTGTGTTTGAAGCTGTCTGATATTTCTTCATGACTATATTTGGGTATCCAGTTTTAGCACAAGTATCATAGAAGTGATGTGTTCTCAGTGCATCATGTCAGAAGGCACATGTCACTTGGTTCCAAGTAGCTTTGATCACTTGCTTAGGGTAGTGACTGCTAAGTTTCTCCACTTAAAAGTTTCTTATTTTCCCTTTGTAGTTAGAAAATATTTTCTAAGTCAGTTTTTGAGATTATGTAAATATGTTGTTTCTCATCATATTTTTACCCACTAGATTTAATATCAATTGATTTTCTAACTCCATCGTTCCTTATGAATTTACTAGTTTCATTCTAGTGTAGGCAAAAGCTTTCCCTTCTTCCCTTATTTATTGACTTACATCAGTATGGACTCATGGACTCATGGATTCTTAACTGGATGTATTATAGTCCATTACTATCATTATTTATATCATTATTTATTTTGATGCTCAGATTGTCCCAGATTTGGCTACTGGTTGCTCTCTCAAGCTGTTCAGCTGTTCCTTTGGCATGTTCTCATTATTCTTGGAAAACTTCTTTCTTGTCTTGTGCAACAAGTTGTTCCAGGCTTATCTTACAGTTTCTTGGCTCTAGCCCAGATACAACATTTTTCTAAGAAGCCCTGGTTCCTTTATTGGATAATGGTATGTAGAAACCAAGATTTTGTAACACTAGGTATATTTATTGCTCCTAGTATGTTATTGTTTCTAAGGCCTTTCTGTAGCAGAACTAGGAAATGTGTACATGTCTGTGTGTGTGAATATACACATATATACTCATTTGTGTGTATATACAACACACATTTATGTACACGTACAGATACGCCTACACATGTGTATATACTTATACACATATGTTAATATCTATCTATTAAAAACTATGAGTTTATACTGATACTTTTAATTTCAGTCTAACAGCACAAAGTAGGATTCCCTCCTTTTCATATTTGTAATTCCCTTCCCTTTTCTGTGTTTATATCTTCCTTTGCCAACATTGAGAAATCTGGCTACCACTACTCTAGTATATTTAGTCATTTTTAGAAGCCTAGGACACTCAGAATGTAGTTTCAGAATTGGTAACTGATAACACTGTGTTAATGCAAGCTTACTAGAATTGCGATCTTTGTAATTCTTATTTTATTGAAGAGTCCTTTTTAAAATTGACTCAAGTAGGACTTCCCTGGTGGTGCAGTGGTTAAGAATCCGCCTGCCAATGCAGGGGACACAGGTTCAAGCCCTGGTCTGGGAAGATCCCACATGCCACGGAGCAACTAAGCCCATGCACCACAATGAAGAGTAGGCCTCGCTTGCCACAACTAGAGAAAGCCTGCGTATGGCAACGAAGACCCAACACAACCAAAATATAAATAAATAAATAAATAAATTGACTCAAGTAAAATATACATTGAGTAAAGTGTGCACAACATTTGAGTGTATAACTTATTAGTATTAATAAATGTATACAGCTGTATAACCCACAAGTCTACCAAGATTTAGAACACTATTCACTCCTTAGACTTCCCTCTTGCTGTTCCTCAGTGTCTACAAAAGCAACTGTTGATCTGATTTCTATCACCATAGGTTTAGTTTTGCTGACTCTAATTCTTATAAATGAAATCATATGACTTATTTTGTTCAGTCTAATATGTATGAGATTCATCTAAGTTGATTAGGGTTTGTTCCTCTGCAACGGAGTAGTAATCCATTGCATAAATATGAATATACCACAAATTGTTTATCCATCCTAACGTTGATGAGCATTTTGATTATAAACAGTATTTTGCTATTATGAATAAAACTGCTGTGGCATCCTTGCAAATCTTCCAGCACACATATGTTTTCAGTTCTTTTGGGTAAATACCTAAGATTGGAATTGTTGGGTCATATTGTAGGTACTAACTTTATAGGAAACTGTCAGTCAGTTCCCCAAAACATTCATACCATTTTCTGTTTCTACCAGCAGTGAATGAGAGTTCTGTTTGTTTCACATTCTTGACAACATTTGGTGTTGTCGGTCTTTTTCATTCTAGCCATTCAGGTGAATTTATGGAGTGGTATTGTATTTTACTGTGACTAATGATTGTGAGCACTTTTCATGTGCTTATTGACCACTTGTATGTCTTCTTTTGTGTTGTGTACATCGTTTTATTGTTGATTTGTAGGAATTCTTTATATATTCTGGATATAAGTCCTTTGGCAAATACATGCTCTGTGGACATTGTCTTCTAGTCTGTGGCTTGTCTAGTCATTTTCCTAGTGTTGACAATTGATGAGCAAAAGTTGTAAATATTTATGAAGTCTAATTTATCAAATTTTTCTTTTATGATTACTACTTTTTAAATCCTAAGAAATCTTTACCCCTTGTAATGAGAGCATTTTGTGTTTTCTTCTGCCATCTAGAATTCATTTTTTTGTATGGTGTGAGATAGGGATTGAGATATTCTTTTTATGATATCATATTCTTTCCCATCATATTACTTTTGTGTGTTTCTAAAAAAAATCAGTTCTAGGTTGTGTTTACAATAGATTATTCCTAAGTCTTAAGCTATGGTTGGTTTTTATATCACAGGAAGTCTAATAACTTAATTTTATGCTTTTAGATTCTATATCTAACATCTTTCTTATAAGGGAGAATAGACAGGAATGTAAACTGATCGGTACTTATCCACTGTCACTGCTCAGATGTACCTTACAATACAATCACAATTTGTCCAGAGCCTTAGAAGTCATCTAATCCAACCTCTAACTCCTAGTCTTAGCTTCTTCACTAACCATTCTCCCCAGACCTATCTGCTGCCCACTGTGTTTCCCTGCTTCTGCATCTCAATCAGAACTAAAGAGCACTTGGCATCTTCCCCTGACAGCTTACCTGATAGTAGGCTCATGGTATTTTTTCAGGTGTTTGAAATACCTGAAAATGTAGGTTTGCCTTTCTTTAAGAAAAGTCAGTAGTATTTACATTTCAGGTGGCATTTGGGCAAGTGTGTTTCAATAGCAAACTTTCCTGATAGATTTATAATATGATTGGGTAGATATACAACTTTCAGGATTGTCTCTTCTGTTAAAACCAGGCACATCTGTGTTTATATGAACAGTGTCTGTGAGGAATTTTCATTTCATGGCAGTTGTTAAGACTGTTTTATAACAACTAACAAAGGTTCACCACCATTTTATTGTGAGCCATGAAGTCACGACTTCCTTCTGGCCATTTACAATGGTAAATGCAACAACATTCTATTTGTAGAAAGGGCAAAATAAGTCTGATATGTTTGTCCTTGTTAGGAAAAGCCTTCAGAGCTTGGGAAATCGCATTTAACTATTGTAATACTCTCTTTTTACTCTTCTTTCAGGAAGAAAACAAAAAATTATTTATTTGGCAAGTACTGCAAAGAACAAAAGCTTTAATCCTTACTTTCTCTCATTTGTAAAAGCCCTGCTTCTCAGTTTTGATGTAGAACTTGGGAGTAGATGGGTAAAAATAGAACATTTATTTGACAGATTACGTGATTTCCTTTTTTTTAAAATTGTAGAGTGAGTTTGAGTGCCAAAGAGTTAAAGTATTCTGTAAGTTTGAGATGGCTGTGAACATGGAATATTTAGTGGTGTTTTGAGTTTAGAGCACTTGGCTTTGTGAGGAATCAGGAAGAGATTAAGAAAAAAGAACAGTGAAAGCGTGACCTTTTAGTGCTGATTTTAATTTGTGTATATATAATTTCTTCCTTTCATCTGAACTTTGGTTGTTACTTTTAAAGCCTTCTTATTCATTCATTCACTCTTGTGCATTCAAGGACTTGCTACTCACATGAACTTTTCAAAATAGAGAATTTGGTCAGAGGAACATTTGTACAGGTTTATATGTATTTTTCCTTTGTGGAGATGGACACTGTATCAGATTCGAAAAGGAAAGAGTTGTCCCTTAACATAGTATTATGGAGGAATAGTGTAAAATCACATTGTAGAATTTATCATCCTTATTCCTGTGGTGTGTGTCTATTGATCTTAATTAGGTGATTTCTGTTCAGAAGGCAGATGTAGTGATTCATTTGTACACCTTTCATATACCTCCTGAAGTCACTGATCAAGATGAAATCTCAATAAAGCTGCATGTGACAGATGTGGATTTCCTTGGTCTGCTTTAATGGAAGCATTCTTTAGTACTGTCAGGTTGAATTGTTATTTTTAATTGTGTCTCATCAAGTATCCTTTTTTAATATCTTTTTAAAGGCTTTTTTTTTTGTCAAGTGCTTTGAACCTCATTTTATAATCTTCCTTTGGATTACTTTTTTTTCCTTTATGTCTTAATTGAAGTGATTTGAAATTAAGTAAATAAGAGAAATGTATTTCCCTTTAGTAAGTGTCTTGAAATAAAATGGTCTTTTATTTTTAAATATTGAGTATTCATGAATAAAAAGACCAGGATTTGAGGAATAAGTTGCCAGTTGCTTTGTAAGTGTTAAGAAAAATCTGTGTTCCATAGAAAAATGATATTTCAAGCCCCTAAATGGTAAGCTTTCAGAGTGGGAGAGAAGTAATCATAGAATTATGGTGTTACAAAAATGCCTTCTTTCTGTGTTATCATTCTGTGGTGTGTTTCATATAATTTCCAGCTAATTGCTACAATCCTGAGGCCTACTCTTTAAGTCTCCCAAACAGCTTTTTAACAGTTTAAAAACATGTATTTACGTTTTATGATTACATTTTAACAGTTTAAAAATGTATTATACAGTTCCTTGCTTTTTGAAACAAAGTATGATAAACCTAATTGATGTTTTCTTGATATTTCAGTATCATAATTTTTGTACGATTACTATTATATAGTGACACCTTCAAGATCATTTGGAGAATGTTAGTATGTATATTTTAAAAAGTTTAGAGAAAATGCATTTGAATAGTAGTGTATTTTTAAAAATAACATTATTTTTAGAGCTGTTTTAAATTCACAGCAAAATTAGGCAGAAGGTACAGAGGTTTCTCTTTTACCCCTGTCCCCACACATGCTCACTATCATACTATCACGCCAGAGTGGTACATTTGTTATCATTGATGAACCTACACTGACACATCATTATTGCCTAGAGTCCATAGTTTACTTTAACGTTCACTCTTGGTGTTGTATATTATCTGGGTTTGGACAAATTTATAATGACATGTATTTACCATTATAGTGTCCTACAGAGTAGTTTCACTTTCTAAGCGTCCTCTATGCTTCATCTAATCCCTCCCTCTCTCCAGCCCCTGACAACCACTAGGCTTTTTCCTGTCTCCATAGTTCTGCCTTTTCCAGATGCCATATACTTGGAATCATACAGTATGTAGCCTTTTCAGATTGGCTTCTTTCACTTAGTAATATGCAGTTAAGTTTCCTCCATGATTTTTAATTGCTTGATAGCTTATTTCTCTTAGTGCTGAGTAATATTCCATTGTCTGGAGATAACACAGATTATTTATCCATTCACCTACTGAAGGACCTCTTCATTGCTTCCAAGTTTTGGCAATTATGACTAAAGCTTCTATAAACAACCTTGTGTAGTTTTTGTATAAACATAAGTTTTCAACTCCTTTGTGTAAATACCAAGGAGCTCTGTTGCTGGATCATGTGGTATGAGTGTGTTTAGTTTTGTAAGAAGCCCCCAAATTGTCTTCCAAAATGCTATACCATTTTGCATTCCCACTACCGATGAATGAGAATTCTTGTTACTCAACATTCTCACCAACATTTGGTATTGTTAGTGTTCTGGATTTATACCATTCTAATAGGTGTGTAGTGTTACCTCGTTTTAATTTGAATTTCCTGATGACATATGATATGGAGCATCTTTTCATATGCTTATTTGTCATCTGCATATCTTCTTTGATGAGGTGCCTATTAAGGTCTTTGGCCCATTTTAATCAATTTGTTTGTTTTCTTATTGCTGAATTTTAAGAGTTCTTTGTCTATTTTGGATAACAGTTTCTTATGAGATGTGTTTTGCAAATATATTCTTCCAGCCTGTGGCTTATCTTTTTATTCTCTCGATGGTGTCTTTTGCAGAGTGGAAGTTTTAATGAAGTCCAACTCATCAGTTATTTCTTTCATGTATTATGCTTATGGTATTATATCTAAAACGTCATTGCCAAACCCAGGGTCATCTAGATTTTCTCCTATGTTATCTTCTAGGAACTTTGTAATTTTGTGTTTTACGTTCAGGTGTCTTATCCATTTTGGTTATTTTTGAACGGTGAATGGTGTAAGTTCTGTGTCTAGATTCATTTTTTTACATGTGGATGTTCAGTTGTTTTAGCACCATTTGTTAAAAAGACTTATCTTTGCTCCCTTGTATTGCCTTTGCTTCTTTGTCAGAGATCAGCTGACTATATATATATTTATGTGGGTCTATTTCTGGGCTCTCTATTCTGTTCATTGATCTATTTGTCTGTTCCTTAGCCAATACCATACTATCTTGAGTGTTGTAGCTTTACAGTAAGTCTTGAAGTAGTGTATTTTTTAACAGATTTTTTTCCATTCAACTGTATTTTTGCTTACTTTTTGTTACTACTGTTGGCAGCACTTTCTCATCTTTTGATTTGCTTCTTCTGACCTGATAGCCAAACTTACTGGAATTATATCTAAATTAAGAGAACTAGATTTCAAGAGGACTTCTTGAGGAATCAGATGAATGCATGTTCTGAGTTCCATTGCTCAGAAATGTATTTTTTCTTTCTGAGTTCTTGATATTGCTAGATTAGGTATCTGGATTATTGGGTTGTTGCTGCGAATTGTCTTGCATGATAGTGCTTTTTTTCTTTTGGGTTTGTGTTCTCACTTCTAAAAAACTCAAATTATGTCATTATGAAAAATGTAAATGAGCTCAGTGAATCTTGTGGAAAAGATTTTTTTTCCTTTTGTGAGGTGCCAAGGAAATGTACCTTTTAACGTTTTAGAAGGAAATATAAAGTGAAACTTCTATTTGCTTATAGTAATTTTTGTTTTTATTGTTTTGGTTACATATAAATAATGATTTAAACCTTCTTCAGTGAGAGTTTTTGTTGTTCAACTCTCTTGTCATGCCTGTTTTTATTTAGTTAACTGACATGTCTTTTGGCCTCATTTTTTTTTTTTTGCAGGGAAATGCAGTAGTAAATTTATTTTTGCTAGTATGCACATGTATATTAGAAAGTTTCCTACTTTTAAGTGAGGCTTTTGATTTTTGGGGGGGCAGAGAGGTAAATTTCAGCTCATTTAAAACAGAAAATTTTTCTGTTGTTGAAAATTGATTAGAAATTCAGTTGAAATGGGAACAGTGCTAGGTAAATGAGGAATAAAATCAGTTTTAAAAAGAGAAAAATAATGTTGAGATGCAAGAGTAGAATTTTTAAATAGAAAAGGATTGCAGAGGTTTGTAATAAACATTTGATTAATTGATTGGTTCTACCTTGTTTTATGAAATGAAAAGAAGTCCAGATATGTGGTCTGAAATCCTGCATAATTTCGAGCTAGTCACAACCATTCTGAGCCTTAGTTTCTTTATTGGTTTATTACTGACACTTTGAGTATAGCTACAGTGGTGGTTTTTTTTTTTTTTGATCCTCAGCCCCAGTCAAGCCTTCAGATGACTGGAGCTCCATCTTTTTTAAAAAAAATGTTATTATTATTTTTTTTTACAATGGTGTGTTAGTTTCTGCTTTATAACAAAATGAATCAGCTATACATATACATATATCCTCATATGCCCTCCCTCTTGCATCTCACTCCCACCATCCCTATCCCACCCCTCAAGGTGGTCACAGAGCACCGAGCTGATCTCCCTGTGCTATGCGGCTGCTTCCCACTAGCTATCAGTTTTACATTTGATAGTGTACATATGTCCATGCCACTCTCTCACTTTATCCCAGCTTGCCCTTCCCCCTCCCTGTGTCCTCAAGTCCATTCTCTAGTAGGTCTGTGTCTTTATTCCCGTCCTGCCCCTGGGTTCTTCATGACCATTTTTTTTTCTTTTTTTTTTAAGATTCCATATATATGTGTAAGCATATGGAATTTGTTTTTCTCTTTCAACTTACTTCACTCTGTATGACAGACTCTAGGTCCATCCACCTCACTACAAATAACTCAATTTCGTTTCCTTTTATGGCTGAGTAATGTTCCATTGTAGATATGTGCCGCATCTTCTTTATCCATTCATCTGTCGATGGACACTTAGGTTGTTTCCATGTCCTGGCTATTGTAAATAGAGCTGCAATGAACATTGTGATACATGACTGTTTTTGAATTATGGTTTTCTCAGGGTATCTGCCCAGTAGTGGGATTGCTGGATCATACGGTAGTTCTATTTTTAGTTTTTTAAGGAACCTCCATACTGTTCTCTGTAGTGGCTATATCAATTTACATTCCCACCAGCAGTGCAAGAGGGTTCCCTTTTCTCCACACCCTCTCCAGCATTTATTGTTTGTAGATTTTTTGATGATAGCCATTCTGACTGGTGTGAGGTGATATCTCATTGTAGTTTTGATTTGCATTTCTCTAATGATTAATGATGTTGAGCATCCTTTCATGTGTTTGTTGGCAATTGGTATATCTTCTTTGGAGAAATGTCTATTTATGTCTTCTGCCCATTTTTGGATTGGGTTGTTTGTTTTTTTGATATTGAGCTGCATGAGCTGCTTGTAAATTTTGGAGATGAATCCTTTGTCAATTGCTTCATTTGCAAATATTTTCTCCCGTTCTGAGGGTTGTCTTTTCTTTTTTTCTTCTTTTTTTTTAAAATTTATTTATTTATTTATTTATTTATTTTTGGCAGTGTTAGGTCTAAGTTTCTGTGTGTGGGCTTTTTCTAGTTGTGGCGAGCGGGGCCACTCTTCATCGCGGTGTGCGGGCCTCTCACTGTCGCAGCCTCCCTTGTTGTGGAGCACAAGCTCCAGACGCGCAGGCTCAGTAGTTGTGGCTCACGGGCCTAGTTGCTCCGCGGCATGTGGGATCTTCCTAGACCAGGGCTCGAACCCGTGTCCCCTGCATTGGCAGGCAGATTCACAACCACTGCGCCACCAGGGAAGCCCTGAGGGTTGTTTTTTCATCTTCTTTATGGTTTCCTTTGCTGTGAAAAACTTTTAAGTTTCATTAGGTCCATTTGTTTATTTTTGTTTTTATTTCCATTTCTCTAGGAGGTGGGTCAAAAAGGATCTTGCTGTGATTTATGTTATAGAGTGTTCTGCCTATATTTTTCTCTAAGAGTTTGATAGTGTCTGGCCTTAAATTTAGGTCTTTAATCCATTTTGAGTTTATGTTTGTGTATGGTGTTAGGGAGTGTTCTAATTTCATTCTTTTACATGTAGCTGTCCAGTTTTCCCAGCACCACTTATTGAAGAGGCTGTGTTTTCTCCATTGTATATTCTTGCCTCCTTTATCAAAAATAAGGTGACCATATGTGCGTGGGTGTATCTCTGGGCTTTCTATCCTGTTCCATTGATCTATATTTCTGTTTTTGTGCCAGTACCATACTGTCTTGATTACTGTAGCTTTGTAGTATAGTCTGAAGTCAGGGAATAGATACAGTTTTAAAAGATCATCTGTATGAAGCACTGACACATACTAGGATATTAATATGTTTGTTGTATATTTTATGTGATACATATATTCCTGAGGAGCAAAATTTTAATTGACTCTTTACATAACTTTAAAATTTATTGGAGAACCTATTTAAAATAATTTTTAATGGTACCTGTTGTAAAGAAAATTGTCACTTTTTAATGTTTCAGTTGCTTAAAGCAAGGGTTCCTATAATAAGGATTTTTGCCTTTGAGAAAAACATACATTTTCAAACAGGCCTTTGTAGTTAAGTGCTTTAAAAATGGGAACAGGGTTTAATAAGGGCCATATTACCTTTGGGAGAATGTTTTTCATCTAACACAATTGTTAAAAACCAGAAGGATGTATTCTTTCATTACAGTGTTTCAAAGAGAAAGCCTTCCTCATGACTTCTATTTCTTGGCAAATTTTACTTCCAAATTTGTCAGTTGATGATAGAACACAAAGAAAGGAATTATGAGGGTAAGGAGCATTAGCAGACCAAGTTTCAGTAGTACATTTATTTTACTAACTCATAGTTGTGGCTTAAATTTTTACATACTGTGTAGGTTATGAGACTACTACTGTTCTCTGAGACAAGCATGTCGGCAAGATCACCTACGATCATGGCTTATTGTCACTGTGGTAACTAAAGTCCCCCCTTGGATTGAATTCAAGGAATTGTCTTTATGGTGAATTCTTTTCCTTAATAAAGAATCCTACTGTAGGGCTCAGTACACTTGTCCCTTGGTATCCATGAATTGGTTCCAGGACCCCCTGAGGATACCAGAATCCGGGGGTGCTGGAACCCTTAATATAAAATCACATAGTATTTGCATATAACCTGCACACATTCTCCCATATACTTTAAATCATCTCTCGCTTATTTATAATAACTAATACAATGTAAACGCTTTGTAAATAGCTGCCAGCCCATGGCAAGTTCAATTTTTGCTTTTTGGAACTTTCTGGAATTATTTTTTCATGGATATTTTCAGTCTGTGGTTGGTTGAATCCACAGATGCAGAGCCCATAGATATGGTGGGCTCACTATATTTATATATCATTTAGCATTTAGCTTTAAAACCATATGCTATAATATACAGGTCTTGCTTGTGTATTGATTAATCTGTCCCCACATGTTTCATGTTTTTTGATGCTGTTGTAAATTTTATTGCTGTTCAAATTCATTTTCCAATTGTTCATTGCTACTATAGAAATACAATTAAATTTTTTTTTTTTTGCGGTACGCGGGCCTCTCACTGTTGTGGCCTCTCCTGTTGTGAAGCACAGGCTCTGGACGCACAGGCCCAGTGGCCGTGGCTCACGGGCCCAGACACTCCCGCGGCATGTGGGATCTTCCCGGACTGGGGCATGAACCCGCGTCCCCTGCATTGGCAGGCAGATTCTTAACCACTGCGCCACCAGGGAAGCCCCTACAATTAATTTTTATATGTTGACCTTGTATCCTATATTCTTGCTAAAACTCATTTACTAGTTCTAATAGATTTTTTTTTTTTTTAGGATTTTTTTACATAAAAAATCATGTTGTTTGCAAAGAAGGATAGGTTCATTTCTTCATTTACAATCTGAATATCTTTTAATTTTTTTTCTTGCTTTTTTGGTACTGACAAGAACTTCCAGTACAACATTGAATAGAAAATGTGAGAGTGAACACCCTTGCTTTGTTCCTGATCTTAGGGGTGCCTTTCCTCATGTAAGAATTATATCGGTTGTAGGTTTTTCATAGAAGGCCTTTGTCAGAATGAAGAAGTTTCCTTCTTTTCCTCATTTGTTGAGAGTTTTTATCATAAATGCATGTTAGATTTTCTCAAGTACTTCTATATTTTTTGAGATGATCTTATGATTTATATCTTTTCTTCTTTAATTATGGAGAATTACATCGATTGCTTTTTGAAAGTTAAACCAACCTTAAAGTCATAGGGTGAACCCCACTTAGTCTGGTGTACTGTCTTTTTAAGGATTTTGCATCTGTGTTGATGAGAGATATTTCCTGTAGTTTTCTTTGCTTATAACGCCTTTGTCTGGCTTTGGTAACGGTGTAATGAATTAACTTGGGAAGGGTTTCCTTCTCTTCTATTTCCTGAAAGAGTTTGTATAGAAATAGTATTGTTCCTTAAATGTTTAATAGAATTCACCAGTGATGGCATCTGGGCTTAGGGTTATATTTTGGGAAGATCAGAAATTAGAAATTAAATTTTGTTTAATTGGTATAGAGCTATTCACATTTTCTTCTTGAGGCAGTTTTGGTAATTTGTAGCTTTCAAGATATTTGTCCATTTCATGTAAGTTGTTGAATGTATTGGCATAATGTTAGTTTGTAATATTCCTTTATCATCCTTTTAATGTCTGTAGGCTCTGTCCTGATGTCCCCTTGTTGCCCCGATATTAGTAATTTGTGTTTTCTTTCCTGTATCCTAATGAGGGGATTAATTTTATTGAACTTTTCAAATAACCAGCATTTGATTTAAAAATTTTTTCTACTGGTTATCCATTTTCTCATTGTTGGTTTTCTGATTTGTCATTATTTTCTCCTTCTACTTATTTTGGATGGTCTTAGCATCAACATAGATAAGTGAATCATAATACAGTCTTGAAATAGACCCATACATAGTAGCTCAATTGATTTTTGAGGATGGTGCAGAAGTTATTCAAGGGGAAAAGATAGCCTTGTCAAGCAACTGTGTGAGAAAACTAGGCATCAATATGAAAAAAAAGGAATCTAAACCCTTACCCCACAACAAAAGCAAACAAACAAAAAATACTTCAAATGATTCATAGATGTGTTAGAACCAAAACTATAGGATTTCTTGAAGGAAAAATAGGAGAAAATGTTTGTGACCTGTTCTTTGAAAGATACTGTTAAGAAAATGAAAAAAGCAAGCTACAGTGTGAGAGAAAGTATTTGCAAAACTTATATCTGAAAATGACTTATATCCAAAATATACAAACAGCTCTTACAGATTTATTATGAGACAAATAGTACAATTTTTAAAAAATGGGTAAAATGTTTGGAAATGTGACAAAAAGATATATGAATGACCAGTAACACATGTGAAACAACATTCAAAAAAGGTCACCAGTGAAATTCAAATTAAATGACAGTGAGCCAACACTTCATGGCCATTAGCATGGCTAAATTTGAAAGAGTGACCATACTAAGTGTTTGACAGGCTCTAGAGCAACTGCAAGTCTCATGTATTGCTGGTGGAAATACAAAATGGCACAAACCCTTTGGAAAACAGTATGGAAGTTTCTTTTCTTTCTTTTTTTAAAAAAATAAATTTATTTATTTATTTTTGGCTGCATTGGGTCTTTGTTGCTGTGCATGGGTTTTCTCTAGTTGTGGTGAGCGGGGACTCCTCTTCATTTTGGTGCGTGGGCTTCTTATTGCTTGGCTTCTCTTGTCGCGGAGCACGGGCTCTAGGTGCATGGGCTTCAGTAGTTGTGGCATGTGGGCTCAGTAGTTGTGGCTCGTGGGCTCTAGAGTGCAGGCTCAGTAGTTGTGGTGCAGGGGCTTAGCTGCTGCTCCGCAGCATGTGGGATCTTTCCAGACCAGGGCTCAAACCCGTGTCCCCTGCATTGGCAGGCAGATTCCTAACCACTGTCCCACCAGGGAAGTCCCTAGAAGTTTCTTATAAAGTTAAACCTACACTTTCCATATGACGCAGTAATCCCACTCCTGGATATTTACCCAGAGAAATGAAAACGTATGTCCACACAAAGACTTGTACAAGAACGTTCCTAACAGCCTTATTCACATTAACTCAAAACTGGAGTTACTCAAAGGTCCATCAATAAGTGAACGGATAAATAATTGTGGCAGTTAAAAGTAATGAGGTACTAATGCATACAACAACAGGAATGAAGCAAAAGAATCCAGACACTAGGGTCCATACTGTATGATCCTATTCATGTGAAACTCTGTAAAAAATCAAATTTACTATAGAGGGGTGAGTGGTTGAGACCAGGGGAGGGGGAGAATAACAGGCAAGGGGTAAAAGGGAATCTTTTGGAGTGTTGGAAATAATTCTTGATTGTGGCAGTACTTAGTTCTGTGTATTGTCAAAATTTATCAAACTGTACCCTTTAATAAGTGTATTTTATTATATGTAAAATTATACTAAAGTAAAAGAAGTTTCTTGTTTAGTGATTATCAAATCTGGTTGTACTTCAGAATCATCTGCTAAGCTTTTTAAAGTGTACATTCTTCTACCTTATGTCATACCCAAAGAATCAATGTTCAGCCTTAGGCCTGCTCATTTGAGGTTCTTAAAAGTTTCAGAGGTGATTCTGATTCTCAGTGGGACTTCAAAAATAATTTTTTTTCTTCCATGACTTTTCATTCTTAAGACTCCTAGGATCTAATAAAGTGAAATTTTAGCTATAAAAGGCATTACTGATTTTTTTCATGAATTCACATCCTGCTTTCATTAATGGCTTTTAGAAGAACTTTATATTACTTATTTTGGAAGTTTGCTATTTTTAATAGCATATGCTTACATTGTTAAAATATGAAAAATAAGAAAAATTCCCATTATATCACATTTTTGAGTATATGAAATGAGCTATTGAAATGTTCTGTTTAGTCCTCCAGTCTCATACCACTAATTACTAATGATTTGATGCATATTTTCTAGATATTTCCCTATGCTTATAGAAAAGAGATATATTCTAATCTAGTTTTATATGTTTTTAAGTAGTCATTTATATATTTAAGTAGTATGCGTTGAGTGCCTGCTCTGTGGCAGCCTTTACACTAGGCCCTGAGGCTATTGAGCCAAAGAGATATCTGCTCTCCTGTGATGTTGTCAGATGGGAGGATAGATGTTGATTAAATAAAAACACAAACATATATATTAAAACTGTAGCAGGTGTTACAGAAGACAATTATAGAATATTGTAAGATTACATAGTAAAAATTAAAACCTTTTTTGACCCTTTTACCCTAGTTTGGTTCCATCTTTTGAAAAGCGTGCTTTTTCTAAAGTATTTAGTACTGCTTGGGTAGTATGAGTGTTCATTTGCACGAAACAACTTGCACATGAACATCCCCATATTAAAGTATTATTTTTTCCTCTCAGTGTTAGTCAGCAGTCTTGTATTATTTTAAAATACAAAGAAGACTTAAATATTTAACTTAAGTGACAAAAAATTGAAAAAAGATTCACTCAGCAAATATTTGTAAGTACCTCCCTGAGTCTTGGTCTGTGATCATCATTCAGTTATATGCTATATAACATTCTGTTACTAGAACAGCAATAGCAACTTGAAAGTGGCAATTTGTTCTGGCAGCATATTTTTGGTGCTGTCAGAGGAGTTATTACTGTTGGAGTGTGTCAAACACAGTGCTTTTAAAAATATGTTACACAATATACTAAGTGTATTTGATATTAATAGAGAGTATGTGGGGTGGAATTTTTGTGCTCATACAAGTTTAGGAAATGGAGAGCTAAAGTTAAACATTTTTAGCTCTAGGTATTTTCAAAACTTTTAATATGTTACGTTCTGAATCTTTTAAGATGGAGCTGTAGTACACAGTGACTCTCTTTCTTTTTTTTTTTTTTTTTTTTTTTTTTTTTTTAAACATCTTTATTGGGGTATAATTGCTTTACAATGGTGTGTTAGTTTCTGCTTTACAACAAAGTGAATCAGCTATACATATACATATGTTCCCATATGTCTTCCCTCTTGCGTCTCCCTCCCTCCCACTCTCCCCATCCCACCCTTCCAGGCTGTCACAAAGCACCGAGCTAATATCCCTGTGCCTTGCGGCTGCTTCCCCCCAGCTATCTACCTTACTACGTTTGTTAGTGTGTATATGTCCATGACTCTCTCTCGCCCTGTCAAAACTCACCCTTCCCCCTCCCCATATGCTTAAGTCCGTTCTCCAGTAGGTCTGCCTCTTTATTCCTATCTTACCCCTAGGTTCTTCATGACATTTTTTTCCCTTAAATTCCATATATATGTGTTAGCATACGGTATTTGTCTTTTTCTTTCTGACTTACTTCACTCTGTATGACAGATTCTAGGTCTATCCATCTCATTACAAATAGCTCAATTTCATTTCTTTTTAAGGCTGAGTAATATTCCATTGTGTATATGTGCCACATCTTCTTTATCCATTCATCCGATGATGGGCGCTTAGGTTGTTTCCATGTCCTGGCTATTGTAAATAGAGCTGCAATGAACATTTTGGTACATGACTCTCTTTGAATTTTGGTTTTCTCAGGGTATATGCCAAGTAGTGGGATTGCTGGGTCATATGGTAATTCTATTTGTAGTTTTTTAAGGAACCTCCATACTGTTCTCCACAGTGGCTGAACCAATTCACATTCCCACCAGCAGTGCAAGAGTGTCCCCTTTTCTCCACACCCTCTCCAGCATTTATTGTTTCTTGATTTTTTGATGATGGCCATTCTGACTGGTGTGAGATGATATCTCATTGTAGTTTTGATTTGCATTTCTCTAATGATTAATGATGTTGAGCATTCTTTCATGTGTTTGTTGGCATTCTGTATATCTTCTTTGGAGAAATGTCTATTTAGGTCTTCTGCCCATTTTTGGATGGGGTTGTTTGTTTTTTTGTTATTGAGCTGCATGAGCTGCTTGTAAATTTTGGAGATTAATCCTTTGTCAGTTGCTTCATTTGCAAATGTTTTCTCCCATTCTGAGGGTTGTCTTTTGGTCTTGGTTATGGTTTCCTTTGCTGTGCAAAAGCTTTGAAGTTTCATTAGGTCCCATTTGTTTATTTTTGTTTTTATTTCCATTACTCTAGGAGGTGGGTCAGAAAGGATCTTGCTGTGATTTATGTCATAGAGTGTTCTTCCTATGTTTTCTTCTAAGAGTTTGATAGTTTCTGGCCTTACATTTAGGTCTTTAATCCATTTTGAGCTTATTTTTGTGTATGGTGTTAGGGAGTGATCTAATCTCATACTTTTACATGTACCTGTCCAGTTTTCCCAGCACCATTTATTGAAGAGGCTGTCCTTTCTCCACTGTACATTCCTGCCTCCTTTATCAAAGATAAGGTGTCCATATGTGCGTGGGTTTATCTCTGGGCTTTCTATCCTGTTCCACTGATCTGTCTTTCTGTTTTTGTGCCAGTACCATACTGTCTTGATTACTGTTGCTTTGTAATATAGTCTGAAGTCAGGGAGCCTGATTCCTCCAGCTCCTTTTTTCGTTCTAAAGATTGCTTTGGCTATTCGGGGTCTTTTGTGTTTCCATACAAATTGCGAAATTTTTTGTTCTAGTTCTGTGAAAAATGCCAGTGGTAGTTTGATAGGGATTGCATTGAATCTGTAGATTGCTTTGGGTAGTAGAGTCATTTTCACAATGTTGATTCTTCCCATCCAAGAACATGGTATATCTCTCCATCTATTTGTATCATCTTTAATTTCTTTCATCAGTGTCTTATAATTTTCTGCATACAGGTCTTTCGTATCCTTAGGTAGGTTTATTCCTAGATATTTTATTCTTTTTGTTGCAATGGTAAATGGGAGTGTTTTCTTGATTTCACTTTCAGATTTTTCATCATTAGTATATAGGAATGCCAGAGATTTCTGTGCATTAATTTTGTATCCTGCTACTTTACCAAATTCATTGATTAGCTCTAGTAGTTTTCTGGTAGCATCTTTAGGATTCTCTATGTATAGTATCATGTCATCTGCAAACAGTGACAGCTTTACTTCTTCTTTTCCGATTTGGATTCCTTTTATTTCCTTTTCTTCTCTGATTGCTGTGGCTAAAACTTCCAAAACTATGTTGAATAAGAGTGGTGAGAGTGGGCAACCTTGTCTTGTTCCTGATCTTAGTGGAAATGCTTTCAGTTTTTCACCATTGAGGATGATGTTTGCTGTGGGCTTGTCATATATGGCTTTTATTATGTTTAGGAAAGTTCCCTCTATGCCTACTTTCTGGAGGGTTTTTATCATAAATGGGTGTTGAATTTTGTCGAAAGCTTTCTCTGCATCTATTGAGATGATCATATGGTTTTTCTCCTTCAATTTGTTAATATAGTTTATCACATTGATAGATTTGCGTATATTGAAGAATCCTTGCATTCCTGGAATAAACCCCACTTGATCATGGTGTATGATCCTTTTAATGTGCTGTTGGATTCTGTTTGATAGTATTTTGTTGAGGATTTTTGCATCTATGTTCATCAGTGATATTGGCCTGTAGTTTTCTTTCTTTGTGACATCCTTGTCTGGTTTTGGTATCAAGGTGATGGTGGCTTCGTAGAAGGAATTTGGGAGTGTTCCTCCCTCTGCTATATTTTGGAAGAGTTTGAGAAGGATAGGTGTTAGCTCTTCTCTAAACGTTTGATAGAATTCACCTGTGAAGCCATCTGGTCCTGGGCTTTTGTTTGTTGGAAGGTTTTTAATCACAGTTTCAATTTCAGTGCTTGTGATTGGTCTGTTCATATTTTCTATTTCTTCCTGATTCAGTCTTGGCAGGTTGTGCATTTCTAAGAATTTGTCCATTTCTTCCAGATTGTCCATTTTATTGGCATAGAGTTGCTTGTAGTAATCTCTCATGGTTTTTTTTATTTCTGCAGTGTCAGTTGTTACTTCTCCTTTTTCATTTCTAATTCTATTGATTTGAGTCTTCTCCCTTTTTTTCTTGATGAGTCTGGCTAGTGGTTTATCTATTTTGTTTATCTTCTCAAAGAACCAGCTTTTAGTTTTATTGATCTTTGCTATTGTTTCCTTCATTTCTTTTTCATTTATTTCTGATCTGATTTTTATGATTTCTTTCCTTCTGCTAGCTTTGGGGTTTTTTTGTTCTTCTTTCTCTAATTGCTTGAGGTGCAAGGTTAGGTTGTTTATTCGAGATGTTTCCTGCTTCTTAAGGTGGGCTTGTATTGCTATAAACTTCCCCCTTAGAACTGCTTTTGCTGCATCCCATAGGTTTTGGGTCGTTGTGTCTCCATTGTCATTTGTTTCTAGGTATTTTTTTATTTCCTCTTTGATTTCTTCAGTGATCACTTCATTATTAAGTAGTGTATTGTTTAGCCTCCATGTGTTTGTATTTTTTACAGATCTTTTCCTGTAATTGATATCTAGTCTCATGGCGTTGTGGTCGGAAAAGATACTTGATACAATTTCAGTTTTCTTAAATTTACCAAGGCTTGATTTGTGACCCAAGATATGATCTATCCTGGAGAATGTTCCATGAGCACTTGAGAAAAATGTGTATTCTGTTGTTTTTGGATGGAGTGTCCTATAAACATCAACTAAGTCCATCTTGTTTAATGTATCATTTAAAGCTTGTGTTTCCTTATTTATTTTCATTTTGGATGATCTGTCCATGGGTGAAAGTGGGGTGTTAAAGTCCCCTACTATGAATGTGTTACTGTTGATCTCCCCTTTTATGGTTGTTAGTATTTGCCTTATGTATTGAGGTGCTCCTATGTTGGGTGCATAAATATTTACAATTGTTATATCTTCTTCTTGGATCGATCCCTTGATCATTATGTAGTGTCCTTCTTTGTCCCTTTTAATAGTCCTTATTTTAAAGTCTATTTTGTCTGATATGAGAATTGCTACTCCAGCTTTCTTTTGGTTTCCATTTGCATGGAATATCTTTTTCCATCCCCTTACTTTCAGTCTGTATGTGTCTCTAGTTCTGAAGTGGGTCTCTTGTAGACAGCATATATAAGGGTCTTGTTTTTGTATCCATTCAGCCAATCTGTGTCTTTTGGTGGGAGCATTTAGTCCATTTACATTTAAGGTAATTATTGATATGTATGTTCCTATTTCCATTTTATATATTGCTTTGGGTTCGCTACTATAGGTCATTTCCTTCTCTTGTGTTTCGTGTCTAGAGAAGTTCCTTTAGCATTTGTTGTAAGGCTGGTTTGGTGGTGCTGAACTCTCTCAGCTTTTGCTTGTCTGTAAAGGTTTTAATTTCTCCATCAAATGTGAATGAGATCCTTGCTGGGTAGAGTAGTCTTGGTTTCAGGCTATTCTCCTTCATCACTTTCAGTATGTCCTGCCACTCCCTTCTGGCTTGTAGGGTTTCTGCTGAGAGATCAGCTGTTAACCTTATGGGGATTCCCTTGTGTGTTATTTGTTGTTTTTCCCTTGCTGCTTTTAATATGCTTTCTTTGTATTTAATTTTTGACAGTTTGATTAATATGTGTCTTGGCGTGTTTCTCCTTGTATTTATCCTGTATGGGACCCTCTGTGCTTCCTGGACTTGATTAACTATTTCCTTTCCCATATTAGGGAAGTTTTCAACTATAATCTCTTCAAATATTTTCTCAGTCCCTTTCTTTCTTTCTTCTTCTTCTGGAACCCCTATAATTCGAATGTTGGTGCGTTTCATGTTGTCCCAGAGGTCTCTGAGACTGTCCTCAGTTCTTTTCATTCTTTTTTCTTTATTCTGCTCTGCAGTAGTTATTTCCACTACTTTATCTTCCAGGTCACTTATCCGTTCTTCTGCCTCAGTTATTCTGCTATTGATCCTATCTAGAGTGATTTTAATTTCATTTATTGCATTGTTCATCGTTGCTTGTTTCATCTTTAGTTCTTGTAGGTCCTTGTTAACTGTTTCTTGCATTTTGTCCATTCTACTTCCAAGATTTCGGATCATCCTTACTATCATTATTCTGAATTCTTTTTCAGGTAGATTGCCTATTTCCTCTTCATTTGTTAGGTCTGGTGGGTTTTTATCTTGCTCCTTCATCTGCTGTGTGTTTTTCTGTCTTCTCATTTTGCTTATCTTACTGTGTTTGGGGTCTCCTTTTTGCAGGCTGCAGGTTCGTAGTTCCCGTTGTTTTTGATGTCTGTCTCCAGTGGCTAAGGTTGTTTCAGTGGGTTGTGTAGGCTTCCTGGTGGAGGGGACTAGTGCCTGTGTTGTGCTGGATGAGGCTGGATCTTGTCTCTCTAGTGGGCAGGTTCACGTCTGGTGGTGTGTTTTGGGGTGTCTGTGGCCTTATTATGATTTTAGGCAGCCTCTCTGCTAATGGGTGGGGTTGTGTTCCTGTTTTGCTAGTTGTTTGGCATAGGTTGTCCAGCACTGTGGCTTGCTGGTCGTTGAGTGAAGCTGGGTGCTGGTGTTAAGATGGAGGTCTCTGGGAGATTTCCGCTGTTTAATATTATGTGGAGCTGGGAGGTCTCTTGTTGACCAGTGACCTGAAGTTGGCTCTCCTACCTCAGAGGCAGAGCCCTGACTCCTGGCTGGAGCACCAAGAGCCTTTCATCCACACGGCTCAGAATAAAAGGGAGAAAAAGTAGAGAGAATTAGTAGAAGTATGAGGAAAGAAAGAAGGAAAGGAGGAAAGGAAGGAAGGAAGAAAGAAGCAAAGAAGGAAAGAAAGGAGGGAGGGAGGGAGGGAGGGAGGAAGGAAGGAAGGAAGGAGGGAAAGAAGGAAAAAAAGACAGAAAGAAAGATGATACAGTAAAAATAAAATAAAGTATAATATAGTTATTGAATTAAAAAATATTTAGAAAAAAAAAAGGGACGGATAGAACCTTAGGACAAATGTTGGAAGCAAAGCTATACAGAGAAAATCTTACACAGAAGCATACACATACACCTTCACAAAAAGAGGTAAAGGGGGAAAAATCATAAATCCTGCTCCCTGAGACCACCTCCTCAATTTGGGGTGATTCGTTGTCTAAAGGAGGGAGGGAAGGAAGGAAAGAAAGAACGAAGGTAAAGTATAATAAAGTTATTACAATTAAACTTAATTATTAAGAAAAAGAATTTTTTTAAAAAAAGTCATGGACGGATAGAGCCCTAGGACAAATGGTGGAAGCTAGAGTATACAGACTAGATGTCACACAGGAGCATACACGTACACCTTCACAAAAAGAGGAAAAGGGAAAAAAATCATAGATTTCGCTCCTAAATTCCACCTCTTCAATTTGGGATCATTCCTTGTCTATTCAGGTATTCCACAGATGCAGGGTATATCAAGTTGATTGTGGAGCTTTAATCCGCTGCTTCTGTGGCTGCTGGGAGAGATTTCCCTTTCTCTTCTTTGTTTTCACAGCTCACAGGAGCTCAGCTTTGGATTTGGCCCTGCCTCTGCGTGTAGGTCGCTGGAGGGCGTCTGTTTTTTCGCTCAGACAGGACGGGGTTAAAGGAGCCGCTGATTCGGGGCCTCCGGCTCACTCAGGCCGGGGGTTGGGGGATGGGGGAAGGAGGGGCACTGCGTGCGGGGCCGGCCTGCGGCGGCAGAGGCAGCGTGACGTTGCGGCAGAGGCCGGCGTGACGTTGCACCAGCCTGAGGCCCGCCGTGCGCTGTCCCGGGGAAGTTGTCCCTGGATCCCGGGAACCTGGCAGTGGCGGGCTGCACAGGCTCCGCGGAAGAGGGGTGTGGAGAGTGACCTGTGCTCGCACACAGGCCCCTTGGTGGCGGCAGCAGTAGCCTTAGCGTCTCCCGCCCGTCTCTGGGGTTTGCGCTTTCAGCCGCGGCTCGCGCCCGTCTCGGGGGCTCGCGCCCTCAGCCGCGGCTCGCGCCCGTCTCTGGGGTTTGCGCTTTCAGCCGCGGCTCGCGCCCGTCTCTGGGGTTTGCGCTTTCAGCCGCGGCTCGCGCCCGTCTGTGGGGTTTGCGCTTTCAGCCGCGGCTCGCGCCCGTCTCTGGGGTTCGCGCTTTTAGCCGCGGCTCGCGCCCGTCTCTGGAGTTCCTTTAAGCAGCGCTCTTAGACCCCTCTCCTCGCGCACCAGGAGACAAAGAGGGAAGAAAAAGTCTCTTGCCTCTTCGGCCGGTGCAGGCTTTTCCCCGAACTCCCTCCCGGCTAGTCGTGGTGCACTAACCCCTTCAGGCTATGTTCAAGCCGCCAACCCCAGTCCTCTCCCTGAGCTCCGTCCAAAACCAAAACCTTAGCCTCAGCTCGCAGCCCCGCCCGCCCCGGTGGGTGAGCAGCAAGCCTCTCGGGTTGGTGAGTGCTGGTCGGCACCGATCTTCTGTGCAGGAATCTCCCCGCTTTGCCCTCCGCACCCGTCGCTGTGCACTACTCCGCGGTCCCGAAACTCCCCCCTCTGCCTCCCGCAGTCTCCGCCCGCGGAGGGGCTTCCTAGTGTGTGGAAACTTTTCCTCCTTCACAGCTCCCTCCCACTGGTGCAGGTGCCGTCCTTATTCTTTTGTCTCTGTTTTTTCTTTTGCCCTACCCAGTTACGTGGGGAGTTTCTTGCCTTTTGGGAGGTCTGAGGTCTTCTGCCAGCCTTCAGTAGGAGTTCTGTAGGAGTTGTTCCACGTGTGGATGTATTTCTGGTGTATCCGTGGGGAGGAAGGCGATCTCCGCGTCTTACTCTTCCGCCATCTTCAAGGTCCCCCCCCCAGTGACTCTCTTTCTGATCGTGGAACCCTTTCCTCCTTGCCTTATAGTTCTATGAATAGATATTTAAGGAAAGAAATATATCTCCAGTAATATCTAAAAAAATCATAGTGGCATGTTTTAAAGATGCATGATAATTTTAATGTAAAACATTATTGTTTAAACATGATTTTTCTCTCTCGTAAGCACCAGATCTGTATTTTATATTTATATGCTGAGCTTTGGGGAATTAATTTACATATAAGGAAAGAATCATTTCTCCATTCTTGCATCCTAAACTGGGAAAGGAAAATGAAATTTATGTTTCTCTTATATTTCAGAACAAAGTAGAAGAGATGACTTAGAAGCTTTAGGTCATATGTTCATGTATTTTCTGAGAGGCAGTCTTCCTTGGCAAGGTTTAAAGGTAATTGTTTTTGTGTTTCCTTATTGAATTTCATAAATTGTTAATATATTAAGATGCTGTCTTCCACGTATTTAATTTTAAAATTATGTCTCAAGATTCTTTTTCTTTCTGTTTTAGGCTGACACATTAAAAGAGAGGTATCAGAAAATTGGAGATACAAAACGAGCCACACCAATAGAAGTGTTATGTGAAAATTTTCCAGGTAATGAATAATGCTGCATGTGCTTATTATACACAGAAAACTAGAACTGTTCATTTTCATTGCTTAAGTTGATAAGTACTTTTTTCATGCTTAAAAAATATGATTCAAAAGATATCAGCAGGACTTCCCTGGTGGCACAGTGGTTGGGAGTCCACCTGCCAATGCAGGGGACATGGGTTTGATCCCTGGTCCAGGAAGATCCCACATGCCGTGGAGCAGCTAGGCCCATGCACCACAACTACTGAGCCTGAGCTCTGGAGCCTGCAAGCCATAACTGCTGAGCCTGTGTGCCACAACTGCTGAAGCCCATGCGCCTAGAGCCCATGCTCCACAGCGAGAGAGGCCGCTGCAGTGAGAAGCCCGTGCACCACAACGAGTGGCCCCTGCTCGCCACAGCTAGAGAGGGCCTGCGTGAAGCAACAAAGACCCAATGCAGCCAAAAATAAATAAATAAATAAATAAATTTAAAAAAGGAAAAAAAAGATGTCAGCATTTGATACACAGACCACAGGGCAATGTGTATATTCACTTTTGTAAAACAGTATTAATGGAAGAAAATTCATCTTTTAATACTGTTGACCAGTACCAGCTAAAGTAATATTTTCTTCAGTAGCATACTTTTAATAAGTTGAAATATTTGCTTAGAAATACTAACTAAAGTTTTGGTATACAATATTAGTCATTTGAGTCTCAATGTCAAGCTCAAAGGAGGTATGTGATGTATGATTTAGTCTAGTTTTCCAAGTACAGTAAAATCTTACTAACCTTACTACTTTTAGGCTAATTTTGTATTGGGGAGCTTTATGAAGATAGATTTACTCTCATGTAGATTTTTGGCAACTCACGTGAAATCAACAAAAATTTACTTAAGATTCCTAAGTCAATTAAGGGATAAGAATAATGTGTCCCTAATGTTAAAATACCTGTTGTGATTTACGCAATAACATTAAATGAGAACCAAACTTGAAGATAGAAGATGGAACTTATATCTCACTTCAGTATTTACAGGTTCTCCTGTACAGTGCTGGCATTATTATTGTAATAGTATCAGCAGCATAATCTCAGGTAGCCCTTTTTCAAGTTTGCTTTTATTATTCATTGACAGTAAACTTTAATTATGTATTTTGCTTTCTTGCTGTATAACATATAGAACTGGAAGATTAAAAGAAAAAATAGATTGATAGTACTAACAGTTTAGGTGTAGGCAGATTGGCTATACCCTATTAAGAAGCTTATACAAATTTCTGCAGGAAAAATGGGGGTGTCAAAGTAAATTAGCCAGGTGATTAGCTAGAAAGTGGAATAGTGGGAGAGTCACCATGTGACTGGGTCACTGGATGCTACTTTCATGCCTGTTAGGCTATGGGTGATCCTTTTCTTATTAGCTGCCATGAACAAATTGGATCCTACCATCTCTTATAATAGGTGCTTTTATGTGCTCTGATGGTTAAACACTGTTTTACTAATTGCTGACCATTTTGCTTATTGATTTTTATGGCTTTTTCTTTCTTTTACTTCTGGAAAATATGACCTTTAAAAAAATACATATCTCTAATATATTTGGGAATTATAATAGCATGCAAAGGTTTATGTATTATTAAATAATTGTTACATTTATGACCAGAAATTAAGAGAAGAATTAAACTGTCCTCCTGAATCTGTTTTAGCTTTATGTTGCTAGGTCAGTTGATTAGAATACGATTTAACCAAGGTTAAGAATTTGAATCTTCTATTGGTCATTTAGTGTCACTGATTCTAAAGGAAGTCCAGCAAGGTAGTGCAAATGCTTTCATGTATAAATCAGTTCCTATCAGTATTTAAAATAATTTTAAAAAATATGAGCTTAGTATGGTATTTTGTGATTAAATAATTATGCATTATTAAGTTTCTATTTCAACCTTGGATACTGTCCAAGGTTTCTATTAAAAATAATGTAAAATAAAAATTTTAGCCTTTCCTAATGAATTGAAACAAAAATAATGTTTGTTAAATCTCTGATTTATCTTTTGTCCCTATTTCCTTTCTTCCCTTCTTTCCCCCTTTAATTTCATTGTTATTAAGTTCATAATATTTTAAATTTTAGTAGAATTTTGTTACTTTTTCATGTTTTTATAATACCCTGTGCTTTTAGATATTTATAATTTTATTATTAATGAGTATTAGAAAAGTTTAATGAGAGAAAATTTTTATTTCCGTTCTAGAAGAAATGGCAACATATCTTCGTTATGTAAGAAGGCTAGATTTTTTTGAAAAACCAGACTATGACTACCTAAGAAAACTTTTTACTGACTTGTTTGATCGAAAAGGGTATATGTTTGATTATGAATATGACTGGATTGGTAAGCAGTTGGTGAGTACTCTAGGCTATATAATAAAAATAAAAGATTATTTGTAGTACTTAACCTTCTTTTTCATAGTACAGATCCTTTATTTAAAAGAGTTGAGAACAAATAGTTTTTTATTTTGAAGTATAATTGATTTACAATATTATATTAGTTTTAGGTGTACAACAGTGATTCAGTATTTTTATAGATTATACTCCATTTAAAGTTATTACAAAATAGTAGCTATATTTTTCTGCACTGTACAGTATATCCTTATTGTTGATTTATTTCATACATAGTAGTTTGTCTCTTAATCCCATACTCCTGTCTTGCCCCTCCCCCCTTCTTTCTCCTCACCGGTAACCACTAGTTTGTTCTCTATATGTGTAAGTCTGTTCCTATTTTGTTATATACATTTGGTTGTTTTATTTTTTAGATTCTACATATCAGTGATAATAGAGTATTTGTCTTTCTCTGTCTGAGTTATTTCACTAAGCATAGTACTCTAGGTCCATCCACATTGTTGCAGATAGCAGAATTTCATTCTTTTTTTTTATGGCTGAGTAATATTCATATATGTGTGTGTGTGTGTGGGTGTGTGTGTATATCCATATCTATATCTGTATCATCTCCATATCTTCTTTATCTATTCGTCCGTTGGGCACTTAGTTTGCTTCCATATCTTCAATATTTTGGCTATTGTGAATAATGCTGTTATGAACATTGGGGTGCATTAGTGTTTTCGTTTTCTTTGGATGTATACCCAGCAGTGGAATTGCTGGATCATATGGTAGTTCTGCTTTTAGTTTTTTGAGGAATCTCCATACTGTTTACCATAGTGGCTGCACCGATTTAAATTCCCACCAGTAATGCACAAGGGTTCCATTTTTTCCATATCCTCACCAACACTTACTATGTCTTGTCTTTTTTATAATGGCCATTCTGACAAGTGTGAGGTGACATCTCATTATGGTTTTGATTTGCATTTCTCTGATGATTCGCAGTGTTGAGCATTTTTTAATGTACCTGTTAGCCATCTGTATGTTTTCTTTGGAAAAATATTAATCCAGGTTGTCTGCCCATTTTTTAAAGGGTCCTTTGTTTTTTTTGGTATTGTATGAGCTGTTTATAAATTTTGGATATTAACCTCTTGTAGGTTATATCATTTGCAAATATTTTTTCCCATTCAGTAGGTTGTCTTTTCATTTTGTTGATGCTTTTCTTTGCTGTGCAAAAGCTTTTAAGTTTTATTAGGTCCCATTTGTTTATTTTTGCTTTTGTTTCTCTGCCTTAAGAGACAGATCTAAAAAATATTTCTACAATTTATGTCAAAGAGTGTTCTGCTTATGTTCTCTTCTAGGAATTTTATGGTTTCATAGATAAAGGTCTTTAATCCATTTTGAGTTTATTTTTGTATATGGTGTTAGGAAATGTTCTAATCTCATTCATTTACATGTAGCTGTCCAGTTTTCCCGTCACCACTTATTGAAGAGACTGTCTTTTCTTCATTGTATATTCTTGCCTCCTCTTTCATAGATTAATTGACTACAAGTGTGTGGGTTTATTTCTGGGCTGTCTGTTCTACTCCATTGACGTATATGTCTGTTGTGCCAGTACCATGCCGATTTGATTACTGTAGCTTTGTAGTATAGTCTGAAATCAGGGAGTGTGATACTTCCAGCTTTGTTCTTTTTTTCTCAAGATTGCCTTGGCATTTCAGGGTCTTTTGTGGTTCCATATACATTTTAGGATTGAGAATAAATAGTTTTTTAAAGGGTTCATTTTATTTCTTTTTTATGGATGTTTCGGGTAGCATAATATAAAAATTATTCTTTGAATTTTGTAAAAACCGTACATTTGGAGTCTACTTTTTAGAGTGATGAGTTATTTTGAATGTTTTACTTCTGATTTAGTTCTTAATGTCAAATATACTTTATAAAAATATAATATTCTAGTGATAACTTTTAAAAGATCAGCTAGTTTTTTTCCTTTAGTCATCTTTCAAAGCATTTGTAATTTTAAAATATGTGTTAATTATTCTAGCAGTTTTAGGTTATCTTGGAATAGACTGATACTTATATATTGGAGCATGTTTAGGTTTTAAAAACTGTACCAAGTTTTCATAGTTAAAAAAAAAATTGTCTTGATCATAACTGTGGGATGGGTGTCATTACTTAAATGAAATTATCATTAAATCCTTTCTTTGAAGTGGTGACTTTCAGAAAATCAAATATGTATTCTCACTAGTCTTTTATTTTTAAATAAGTAAGAATGCCTTACAAAATTTTCTATAATTATGGCTCACTGTTAGCAAATTTTTTTCCAGATTTGGAACTGCTGAACTCTCAGATTCAAGTATTTTTGAACAACTGACTTACTTAAGTGTTTAATCTGTATTTTTCTTAACTCCAAAGTGATTTAAATACATATAGTATCTAAAATACAAATCTGAATATACTTTGATTAAAGTATTTATATGAAGTTTTGAATTATATTTGAAAAGTTAAATTTTATATAAGCCTCTTCTGAGCTAAAATATTGACAGTAAGCAATTTTATTAGCTTATTTAAAAAACTATTCCCTTAATTTTCTTAAAATAATTTTTTCCGTTTATATATTGGCTTTGGAAATGAGAAACATAAACAAATACACTTTCATTTTTTTGATATGAAAAAGTAACCTAAAAGTAATGACAGTATTAGAAGGTCTTTTGTTGATACAAAAATAAATAGTTGATAAAGTATTTAAATATTTTGAAAATACTTTAAAAAGTAGCTATAATCTCTTTGTTGTATTTAACAACATATTTTAGGAAAGATATCTTTTCTTAAGGCCTTACTTTATTTAACAGTGTCTTTTTTAAATAAGAGTTCTGAAATTGAATGCATTGATTCTAATTGTTATTGTATTGTAGCCTACTCCAGTGGGTGCAGTTCAGCAAGATCCTGCTCTGTCATCAAACAGAGAAGCACATCAACACAGAGATAAGATACAACAATCCAAAAATCAGGTTTGCTGCCCTTTTAGATATGAAATGTCTTAATTTGCTTCTGTATTACCTTCTCACAGTTTATAAATATATTTGTTGTTTTATCATGTGCAGATGACAGCTTTATATGTGTATGCATTTGCGTGTATACATACTTGTATATACGTATTGAAGGATTGAAATACATGTTTTTTTCTTTTATAAAGCAGACTATATACACACATATTAAGGATAGAAAATGAAAATGCATATATTTTCAATAGCTAGACTCCTTCCCCTAATGTTCACATTAAAAATGTTTAATCATAAATCCTAATTAGTGGTATAAGTTAGTATAATAAACTTTGAGCAATGTTTGATATTCTGTTAGAATGGAAGTATCTGGATACCCTGTTGGAATGAATTGTAATAGCAGTTGGTCTTTCTAACTATAGTCTAGTTTAGTGAACTAAATTATCTACTGAGTTCCTGTTATTTGGAAACTACTATTCTCCACAATGCAGAAATTCAGAAGTAAGGAAAACATATAACCTGTAAGAAATGATTTTGTAATCAGTGGCTAAGACCTCTCTCAGCCTCTGGAATCAGTCATACCTGGATATGGCTCGACCCTGGGCAGATTACTCATTCACTCAAAGCCTCAGTTCTCATCTATAAAATAAAAATAATTCATTTAATTCCTAGCATATAGTAAGCTTTCATTAAGTCTCAACTCTCGTGGCTGGTATTACTGTTATCATTATTACAATAAATTCACAAATAACTACATTACAATGCAGAATAAACTCTACCATAGGAAATACATTAATAAAGTGCCAAGGAGGATCATTGGAATATGTAGGATCTATAAAGATTTTATGGCAAAGATAGCTTTTGAGATGAGCCTGAAGAATGAATGGAATTTTTAAAGGCAGGTGAAGGAATAAGAGCATTTTGGGGAGAGTGAACAGTAAAAAATATAAAGCAGAAGTTTAAAAATGTAGAATATGTTTGAGGAGAAATAAGCAGTTGGCTTGGAGCAGAGAGTAGGTTCAAGACAAGGCATAGAAGATTCATTGAAGAATTTGTATTTCCTGGGTAAGGTATATTGGAAGCTGTTGAAATTTTTGAACGTTTTCACTCTTCTTATTTTTGTATAAGGAAGCTTTATTGAATCCTTTTGACGTAAAAATTTTTGCTGTCACCCTGAGTTAAACAGGCCTTTAGAATTTTGTGTTATAACCCTGTTTGGAGGAGGATAGTGTGTTATTCTTTTTGTATCCCATCAGGGTTCAGGTTTCAGGTGAGGGTTAAATAAGAAATGAAATCAAAGAAAAAACACAACTTATTAAAAATAATAGCCAAATAAAATGCTGCATTTAAGAAATATTTAACAACATTATGCTTTAAAGTATAGAGAATTTTAAAAGATTAGTTTTATAATTTCACCTTAGAAAAATTGGGCCAGTAAAGGGTATTATATATAAATTACTTCCAATATAAATTACAACTTGTTGATAGCTTGAGTACTCTGATAAGATGCTGTATATAGAAAGAAATGGGAGAAATCAAAACTTGGAGTTTGTGTTTTATAAATCAGTTAATTTCTCAAATGTACGTGGAAGAAGATCAGTAATTCATGTTCTGTGAAGATCTCCACTTGAGCTGTTAGGTATTGTAATAAGTGAAACTCTTCTTTTATTGTTGAGTTAAATTTTTGTTGAAATAAATTTAAATGTTTTAAAGGTTAACTTTCTACATGTTTCAGATATATCTTGCTAGCTCAATTGCCAGCTCACTGAGGGTGGGAACCATATTTTGTTGATGTAGTACTTGTTGCACTAAATGTAAGGAGTCAGTTTTTTTCTCAGGAAAGCCTTTAGGATAGCTTATATATTGAATTTGAAACCAGGACATGCAGATTCTTACCATGATAGAAACATTGTATATCTAGAAAAAATTTCTTAACTATCTGTGATGCAGTAAACAGCTTAAGTTGTGTGATAAACCCATAGTTCACAATCCCAAAAGAAGAAAGGTTAATTCTTTAAATGTCTGAAACCTTTGTAATGTCCCCAGATAAACAATTGTAACTTAGAGTCAATGGTTGAAGTTCAGGGAATCTGGAAATTTTACAGAAAATGTTGGGTGCATGCAAATGTTTGTCCTGAGGCGAGGTTGCATAGCTCTTACTGTCTTCTTAAAAGGTCCATGGTTCCCAAATGTTGCCTGCTGTCCTACGCAACATTTAGATCTTTGTCTCTCTTTTAGTATGATTTTCATTCTTTCATCTTGTTAAGATTTGGTCTTGCCTAATTTATTTCACTTTAACCCTACAAATCTGCTAAATTCTGGTGATAAATTTGGAGGATTTAATGAAAAGATATTATAGAACTGTCATAATTGCTTTGATGACATATTTCATGCCAAAGAATGCAGTTTTTCGTTGTACAGTTTAATTTAGGAAGTTTAGTGCCGGAACGTTTATTCTTTGTGTCCACTTGATTTCAACATCTCTTCCCCTAAAGGGTTACTCTGGCTCCTGATATGCTTAGGCTCCGTATAGCCCAGTGTACTTGGCACTTTGTGGCATGATTTTCCTTACTTTGGTTGAAAAAGAAAGAAAAGAGCCCTGAAGTCTTTAGAACATAATGTAATTGTGATAAGGAGCTAGGTAGTAATATTGGAAGAGCAGTAGGCTCTCAGTTTAAATCCTTTGTGTACTCTTTGCTACCTCTATGACCTTAGAGAAGTATTTACTGTTTCAGTGTCTTCATCAGTAAAATGAGGGTGATACTGTCTATCTCAAAAATGAGATAACACATATAAAGCAGCTAATGCAGAACCAAACGTAATAGAAACTTAAATATTGTATACCTTCCCCCTCTTCTTATTAGTGCTGTCCACATTTTCCTGAAACATAGAAATTGACCCCTATTAAGCAGTTACTCCTAATTCTGTTACTAGATTATTATTAGTTTGTGGTTATTGCCATACAAGTTTGCCAGATCATCTAAAAGCTTCAAGAATTATCAGCCTATTTCATGGAAATGGGTTTCTTAATTTGAACCAGATAAAAAGATCAAGGAGGCAAAGAGATTCATATATGTAAGATTGTCACTTAAAAAAACTGTTTACCATATCCTCTTGGTATTCTATATAGCACTTCTCGCTTTTCGAAGAATTTTTCTGTTTTCTTGTATTATCCTCTTAATCAGAAACAGGGTACTAAGCAAGAAGAGAAAAGTTTTCTGGGACCTTAAGTATGGCTGTTTGAGTACTATCTTTTTATTCACCTTGCTAGAAGTAGTTCCTCATCAGAAAACTAATGGGGACCTCTACTGTAAGAAAATATAGTGGATGGCTTTTTAAAACATTTCATGGTTTATTTGGAGTACTTTCTTGACCACGTCACTTTTACCTCTCTAGTTTTTGTTAACTTTATAAAGTTAACAAGTGGAGTCTATGATATCTAAAGTCCTTTCACTTCTAAAATTCTGTGATTCTATTTTATTTTTGTGGTTGATCATTACATTATTGTAGCATTTTAACTGAAATCTCTCCATGTTCAATATGCAAAGATAACTACATCTGTGACTCAGAATAGTAAGGGTATTTTAAATTTCCTTTTATACGATTGTTTTCTATATTATAAGGATGAGATGTTTAACATTTTGGGTTTCTCTTCTTCCATGCATGCCACATGCATTAAATAAATGGCAGTCGGCAGACCACAGGGCAGCTTGGGACTCCCAGCAGGCAAATCCCCATCATTTGAGAGCTCACCTTGCAGCAGACAGACATGGTGGCTCGGTACAGGTATTTTCTGATTTTTGCATGAGTGATTATTTCCCAAATCTATACAACTAACCCTTTTTGGAACTCATGGCATGATTTCATATCCTAATGAAAATCTTGTTGCTGAACCTCCATAATTCTATTCCTTTGTATTTAACCAAAAAGCAGAATTAACATGGTCTAGCAAGACCAACAGGGATACTAAGATTTTGCCTTTGTTCATTTTTACAAGCATATGCAACAGTATTTAAGTAAGTTGTACTCAAAATAGGTTAGAAAAACAAAATGTATTACTTGAAATATGTGTTAAACTTGATTTTCCAATAATAAGCTCAGTCTTTTTTCATGCTTTAAGTAATAGAACATTTTTTATATCTTTTCCTTTTCATTGATTTTGCCTCCTTCAAACTTAGTTAAGTAGATATCTAACTTTTTCATCCTCAGTCCTTAGAATGTACTTTCTGATTAATTGGTCAAATAAACATGACCCTAATTTTTTTTTTTTTTTTTTTTTTTTTTTGCGTTATGCGGGCCTCTCACTGTTGTGGCCTCTCCTATTGCGGAGCACAGGCTCCGGACGCGCAGGCTCAGTGGCCATGGCTCACGGGCCCAGCCGCTCCACGGCATGTGGGATCCTCCTGGACCGGGGCACGAACCCATGTCCCCTGCATCAGCGGGCGGACTCTCAACCACTGCACCACCAGGGAAGCCCCATGACCCTAATTTTATCATTACATATATTGTTTGTACTTGGAGAAAATAGCACATGGAGAAAATAATTTCAAGGACAAGTATTTATTAAATATTTCCCTCAACTGTCTGGGTATTTACAAAAATTTAAAGCTGTCCCTTATTCTTTTTGATGTGTTCCTTTTCCCCCCCTTTTCTATATATTTAGAGATAGCTACTATATTCTGCCCTCACATGCCCCCCTAAATTTTAACCTTTTGTATGTATTATAAAAGTAGAAAAAGATTACTGAGTCTCTTATTTCTTTTAAAAATGTCAGTTGAAGGTAATCTGAATGCTGGTTTAAAGAAATTGAGATGATAAATGTTATCTTAATCCATTTCAATCTAGAACCTAGATTTGATTTTTTTTCCTCCACATATTTCCACTTGAACAATTTTCTATTATGTGTTACCAAATCTGCATTTTTCTTAGTATGTATATATACATATACACACACACACACACACATATATGTAATCTGAATCTATGCTTGGGTTTTATTCTTTATTGATTTGAATTCTAAAAGATCAGTTCTTACTAGTTATCCTGTTTTTCCCATCTTTAACTTTTAGAGGTAACTTAAATTGTGAAACCAAGTATTTTTTAAAGAACTTCGTAGTCTATGGAACTTTCAGTCATGTGTGTAACACAAGTATTTGAATAGCGCTGTCAAAGTCTAGAGTGAGGGATTCAGAGGCAAGGGTGCCTGAATTGTAAAATTTTTTGTGACCCAAATTCATATCACTGGAAAGTTAATTGAGAAAATTATGTTTAATTCCCATAAACACAAACTGGATTGTGTATGTATCTGTGTACGTTTATGTGTTTCTAAGTATTGTATGTTTTTATAGCAGGTGTCTTGCTCAGTGTTCAGGGAAATCTGTAACAATTAAGACACTATTAGAAAGCTTTCCTACCACTTCTGTACCATTACCATAAATTTATCTTTAGTTTTTTCTTACTTTGTGGAATTCCCAGAGATGGCTCATGGGATCTCTTTGGACTGTCAAAGGGTGAATGAGTTTGCTTATTGGCTCATCACTCAAAAACTTTGTTCTATTCTTTCACATGTTCTCAAAGATATATTTCCACTCTGCTCATGTCTCATCATCTCTTTAAAACTTTACTGCCTTGTAGAGATTACATCTGGCTTCATTCTAATATTCCGTAAGTGATCAGTTTACTTACTAGAATTCTGGTAATACATAAGTAAGACAAAAAATTTTACACTATTTTTCATTTACTTCCTGAATTAACTAACTTGATGTGATGAACATTAAGGTAGTTTTACTGTCATGAAGAATTTGCTAGCAGCCTAGGTAAGATCATGCCTGAATCTTGCCCCACTCCAAAATGTTGAATTTATTTATAATTTTTATCCTACCCACTTTCAAAATTTGAAAAGTTATAATATGACACTTGTATAATTGGACTAATGAAATTGTAATTTAAAAATTAATAATAGAGGAAATAAAAATACCTTAAATCTGAGCTTATATGATTATTACGATAATTGAATACTATATTTGACTTTGAATGAAGGAAGAAAGGAAAACAATGTGTTCTTTCATTCTCATTATCTGATAAAGAGAAAAATCTTTTTACTAATACAAAAGTATGAGTAGGGCTTCCCTGGTGGCACAGTGGTTGAGAGTCCGCCTGCTGATGCAGGGGACGCGGGTTCGTGCCCTGGTCTGGGAAGATCCCACATTCCACGGAGCGGCTGGGCCCGTGATCCGTGGCCGCTGAGCCTGCGCGTCCGGAGCCTGTGCTCCGCAACGGGAGAGGCCACAACAGTGAGAGGCCCGCGTATCGCAAAAAAAAAAAAAAAAAGGACAATGTAAAAGTATGAGTAGAATTTGCCTTGAGGTTCTTTGTTCTATGGTTCTTAAACCACCTGTTGGACAATGTTCAAGTATTAGCTTTGCAAGAAATATAAAGACTTTAAATGGCAATTAAAAAAATTATCTTCAACAAATACTAAGGGCGTATCATCAAATAGTTTCTCAGGAAAGACATTTCCAAAATAAGTAGGTTGGTGTCTGTTAATAAAATGTATGCCAGCACCTCTTGCCTTTTTGACTGGACCTACAGAAAAATCCTCAGATACTCATTATATCACATGTCCTTTTAATAGGAACTGCACGTTGGAGTCTACATTTGAACTCCTTATCTTTTCACAATTATTATGTATATTATTGCAGATCAGACATATAGGTTACCAAGTTGATTTAATTGTGGTGAGCAGCATAAGCATAAGTTCAAATTCTGTACCTTAGATTATTCATCAGTGACATGGAGATAATAATAGCTCTACTTATGGTTTTGTTGTGAGAATTTTTTTAAAAAGTATTTAGCACAGAGGCTGGGGCTTAGGAAGTACTAAATAGTAGAATAATCTATTGCTTTTGCAAATTAGGAAACTTGACTAGTATTTTTTTTTTTTTTTTTGCGGTACACGGGCCTCTCACCGTTGTGGCTTCTCCCGTTGCGGAGCACAGGCTCCGGACGCGCAGGCTCAGTGGCCATGGCTCACGGGCCCAGCCGCTCTGCGGTATGTGGGATCTTCCTGGACCGGGGCACGAACCCGTGTCCCCTGCATCGGCAGGCGGACTCTCAACCACTGCGCCACCAGGGAAGCCCTTGACTAGTATTTTTATCCATCTCTAAGAAGTGAAGTATAGAGATACAGCCAAACGAATGCATTGTGAAATGGGATTTATCTAATTTTATTCTTTCTCTTTAGTGAAATCATGTTAATTTACTAACCAGAAGGATAATGCTATACATTTGATAAACTTTTCCCACTTAAGAGACTAAGAATAATATTCAGATACCTTAAAGAGTTTATTTTGAATCTGTTCTTGGCTTTTATGTGTTTTGGAAAAGCTCTTAGGGGAACAAGTATGCCCCCTCCTGCTCCCCTTAGAATCACTGGTAATAAATATGGCTGAGAAGCCTAGACCTACCACTTTCAGTTTCTTGGCTATTCATTATTCAGCAAATATATATAAATGTCTACTGGGTGCTCGGCACTGTGCTAGGTTCTTTGAATAAAAGGGAGAGTAACAAATATGGTGCCTGTCCCCGTGGAGCTTTCAGTTAATGGGAAAGGCTAATAAACAGGCAGTGTGATAAGTGGAGAAAGTACAAGGTGCTATGAGAATATATAGTAGAAGCACCTAACTTGGGTTTAGCGGGTTAAGTTTTCCTGGAAAAAAATGGTATTACTTATATTTTTTACACATTTTCAGTGAAGAATCAGTAGGACTTAGCAGTCGAAGAAGGTAGAAGGGGTTAAGAAAGGGAGTGTACCAGGCAGAGAAAACAACATACCTAAGACTGTGGAGGAGAGATTGACAGATTGAGGAATTAAATGCAGTTTGGTCAAGCTGGTACGTATTGAGAAATGAGACTGACAGGTAGGCAGGAGGCAAGTCGTGAAGGACCTAAAAGGTCTTGTTATTAAATTTGGACTTTGGTCTGAGGGTATTGAGTAGCCATAAAGAGAATTAGATAGAGAACTAATTTGATTAGGTTAGTATTTACAAAGCTTACTTTTGCTGGAGACTAGATTGAAGGGAGACAAGTCTAAGGCAAGGACACAACTCTCAAAAGTCCACAGCTGAGGAGAGATGATGGGTAGTGGAGATGAAGAGAAATAAAAGGACTTGAAAGATAATTAGAAGTTAGAATTTAGTTGGGTATGGGGGTTGAGGGAAAGGGATGGGTCAGTTATCCCTCTTTGATATTTTCTACCTGGCAAATCAGGATTTCCAAAATTAGGTTTTAAAATATACCACTCGCAGCAGATAGTACTAGTCTCTAATTCCACTGTGTTGAGCCTTTCACTGTAACACAGTCCATGGAGCTCGATGCTGACTAAAAATCTGATCCAAAAAAGGCTGAGAGGTCATGGCAAGCAGAGGGAGGAAGACAGCTCTTAAGGGCACTACTATTTTACATGGTATGGGATACCTTCTGATTGTTTGGAAAGCTCCTCTGCTTTGCATTTAAGGAACAATGTGACACTGGGGAAAAAAGGACAGAATCACAAGCGGTGCAGATGTGTTATGCAGCCAGAATAACATTATGAAATGTAAGAATAACATTAATTGTTGTAATAAGCAGTCTGATATTTTAGTCGGTGTCACTTCAGAAATACAGATACAGGTGATGATAACAGAAAAAGAATTAGACACGTATCCTGAAACGGTAAGGAAACGTGATTAAAAGTCAGAGGAGTAATAGATGTCATATCTGAGTTAGTTCTCCATCATGCTAATTGTTAATGCAGACTTTCTAAAATGTTTGAGATAACCAGTTTCAGTTTTCTTTATCAAGTCTTTGAAAATACTGAGGTACTAACAAGGAAAAGAATTGAGTAACTAGAACAGTCCTATCTTTCTATTCATTGTTTTCTGGGGTACTGAAGTCTGAGTAAGAGAGGGAGTTGTGGAAGGGGAGTAGTTGCTGCCTTTATTACATAAATAATTTCCAGTTCACCTTTTTTATTTAGTTTAGGGGATTCCTTGTTTAGTTATAATTGGGGTAAATCAGCATTACGCATTTGTTTCGATATTCTTTTTTTTTTTTTTTCCTGGCAGTAAAGAAAGATTTTAATAACTACTGTAGTAGGGAAGAGAATCTAGTGTAAACTGAGCTCGCTTTTCCCAAAACAAAAGGCAGGAGACTTTTTAAATGCTGTGGTTTTCTCGACTAAAAATATATATTCACAACCTAAAAGTTTAGAGTTATGTTTAATTCTGCAGGAAGTTTTAGAACGTCAAGCCCAGAAGGCAGTATGTCAAGTAACCCTTAGAGAACTGCTCCAAGGAGGTGATGGGGGGAGCTAGGATAAATAGGAGTTTTGCAGCAAAGGGCAGGTAGTGTGAACATCAAAAGATTATTGTTAATTAAAGAAAACCAGATATCTCAAGTTAAGGAATTTAGCACTTTGCCAGTAACATCTCGAAAGACTGAAATACTCAAATAGAGTGCTCTGCTTAATACTTCTGTAAGTGAACATTAGATTGAGAATCCGTTTTGGTTTCTCTTTTGTTGAAAGTCACTGAGAATGTCACTGGCCTTTGGATTATCAATTGGAATATCAAGAATATTAATTGTAACTCTATAGCTTTTAGAATATGTTAGAAAGTTGGTTTCATATAGTTATGTGAACCCTAGCACAGGTCCAGTAAACTCTTTGGAAGTTACTCTTTTAACTGTATCTTATTTACTAGTGTGCTTTCTTATAGATGACTTTTAGAAAAAGCTGAGTGGGTAAGTAAAATAGGTAATCTTTTAATATTTCTAATATATTTATTGGATAGATGAAGATCTGGTTAATTAATATATTGTGCCTCTACTGAGCGCTTGGTAACATTCTTCAAGACTTCAAATTAGGAAGATAGTAGTGTAACTAATTTGAATTAATTATATTTGGAAACTGTATTAATTGGCCTTTTGACATGGTTGATCACAAAGATACCATGTGTTATCTTTGTACTCAAGTCCGTGAGAATGACTTCTTTTGGAATTAGATTGGGCAGGCAGCCATTAAATGGACCATTGTTTTTCTCCCACGCTTAGCTGCACGCTGTTTCCCCACCGCCTCCCCTTCAATTCTGATACAGTGATAGTAAAACTTGGCCTAGTTGCCTTTTTTTTATAAACCTTTTAAAACAAGAATTGCACTGTTTCTTATCAAGTGGGAATAACAGAAATTTTCTTTAAGAACAAGAACAGCAGCAACAAAATCCCTGAATTTTCTTTTGAAATGTCAAATCTCAAGGCATCTGTGATTTTTAGATATACTTTTGTTAAGGAGCCTGATAAACACTAATATTTCAGAGATTCTTATGTTCTAGTGTGAGTTATAATTCTAGAAATGTCACCGAAATGGAATCATTCTTCAAAATTTGGCTTACAAAAATAAGACAAATTTTGGTTTCCAGGAAGATATTGACATATTATTTATAATATTATGTCTTTGGTTCTTCCTCTAAAATCTGTTTGCAAAAAGACCACTAGTTTTCTTAAGTGGAAACAATTTTAATGCTGTGATACATTCTCACATCACTACTTTTAAGTGGGTCAGCTTCACAGAACTCTGTCACCACATTGATTCTCTTCTGACCCTGGGATATTGGCCTTTACTCAGAGGGTTAGGGAATCTGGGAAGCCCAGGGAAAATTACATTAAAAAAAATTCATAAAGTCAGATGTTACTTCCTTTTGATCTGGTTCTGATCAGTGAAGAATGAAGCTTGAAACATTTCACTAAAATAAAGACTGTTAAAGTCACTTATGACTGTGTGTGAAGTGACATAAATCAGATTTTATAATTATAATGCATATATAGTTACTGTTGCTGGAAATGTAGAGTACTTGAGTTTCAAATTTTCATTTGTGCTGCTTAAGTAGGGGAAGATACTTTTGGGGAGCTGCCTATAAGTTGAGGGGGCCTCCCTCCACCTATTTAGGGCCATTGAACAAAAGTGGGAAAAGAAACCCATTGAATAATTATTGTTAAGGAAAGAACAATGGAAATTGTTCAGTGAACTGTTTTGATTATCCACTACATGCAAGGCACTCTGCTAGTTAAAGGTGGTGGAGAATACAAAAGTATAGGATAAGAATTCTGCTTTCTAATTCCTTTCCAGTTCATTGCAGAGGCTCTGACATTTTAAAAATTAAGAATAAAGAACCCAATTATATTTAGTAATTACAACAAATAAGTATTTTTTAATGTGTTCAGAAAGAGGGAGAATTTTAAGAGAAAAAATTGACACAGAGCCACAGAGATCAATAGAATGACAGAAAGGAGGAAGCAAGTGCCACAGAAGCAGAGAGGGCAACTTAGACATAGGAGTATTCCTCCCATTGGATTGCCTCTAAAGATGATGAAGGCAGTTTTATATTTTCAGCTGTAGGCACAAATGCATTTCTAAGTACTTGTTCCATATAGGATATATATAAATCATGACTTAATCTAGATACATTGATTGATTTCTGGTTATTCTTCTTGAGTTGGTGGGGAGAGAGCATATTTCTCCAAACTAGACTATTAAGTCCACAAGGGCAGGGATGTTTGTCTCTCTTGTTTACTATGGTATTCCAAGTTCCTAGAGCAGTGCCTGACGTGTTGTAGCCTCTTTGAACTTAAGTTTTAGAAATATGTGGGCTTCCGTAAATGGAAGTCTTAAGTCTAGTAGTCACCTGTCAACTCTGATGCTTAGGCCCTTGTTACATTATAAAGAGATCAGGTAGAGAAAACATTAAAAATGATTCTTAGATTTTGAGCCTGGAGGTCTGGGAAGAGGCTAGGGCTTTAACAGAAATAGGAACTATAGGGAAAGTAACAGATTTAAAAGGGAGTATGATAAATTAGGTTTTAGAAATACTGAGTGAGGTGCCAAACTTGGTCTAGCTAACTGGCCATGTGGGTGAGTGGTTAGGCTCAGGGAATCCTTTACATAGAGATGACAGTTGAAGCCACACTTTAGGTCAGACTGACAGTAATAATGATGGCCACCATTTGTTGAACTCTTACTATATGCCAGTCACTGCGCTTTATATATTAATTTCATTTCATCCTGATATCAACCTTATTAAATGGATACTTCTGTTTCCAATTTCATAGTTGAGAACACTGAGGTTTAGCAATGTAAGATGTCTTTCCAGGGTCACATAGCTGGTAAGTGGTAGAACTAGGTTTTGAATCTAGATTCGTCTTACTCCTAAGTTGTTAGCTGGTGCCAAGTCATAGGGAGATGTACAGGCAAATGAAGACTGAACAAAGACTATTAACATATTTTCTAGGAATCATTGGCAACCTTCAAATAAACTCTTATTTGAGTTCTGATGTAGGGACAGAGTGTAGATTGGGAGGAGTTAAGGAATAAATGGAGAATTTTATAAAAATGGAAGTGGTAAATTAAGACAATAGTTTTCAAGAAGTTTGGAGGAAAACAAGAGATAAAACAGTAAGGTCACTTTGTAGGACCAAGAGAATTTGGGAGTTTTGTTATGGTTTTTATCTTGCTTTAAGATTTCATACATGCATGCATGTATTCATTTATTTCAACAAATATTTATTGAGTGCCTATTCTGTGCCAGATAGAGTGGGGAGATCTCTTGGGGAACAACACAAAGCTCTTGCTGTTATGGAGCTTAATTTTTGTTTGTTTGTTTTTAAAGAAGATGTTGGGGGTAGGAGTTTATTAATTTATTTTTGGCTGTGTTGGGTCTTCATTTCTGTGCGAGGGCTTTGTCTAGTTGTGGCAAGCGGGGGCCACTCCTCATCGCGGTGTGCGGGCCTCTCACTATGGCGGCCTCTCTTGTTGCGGAGCACAGGCTCCAGACGCGCAGGCTCAGCAGTTGTGGCTCACGGGCCTAGTTGCTCCGCGGCATGTGGGATCCTCCCAGACCAGGGCTCGAACCCATGTCCCCTGCACCAGCAGGCAGATTCTCAACCACTGCGCCACCAGGGAAGCCCGGAGCTTAATTTTAATGGAGATGGGGGTGGGTATCAAGAAACACATCAATCAGTCTATCAGAAAAACATCAACATGGATAAATGCTATACAAAGAATTAAAAGTGAAGTATAACATGTAAGAGTGTGCCTGCATGGAAGTTCTAGATTGTATGTTGGAAAAGTCCTGTTTTAGAGATGTTCTCTGAGAATCTGAAAGGTAAGAAAACAGACAATAAGCAAGAAGAGAATTCCAGGGAGTGAGAATAGATAGTTCCAAGGCCTTAAAGTAGAAATAACCTTGACATTTGTTGGAGGCTAGTGAGCAAAGGGAAAGTGCTATGAGATCAGAGAGGTAGGCAGGATTCAGATCTTGTGGGGCTTTGTAAATTGGAGTAAAGAGTATGGTTGTTTATTTTAAATGAAATCAGGAAGTTGACATTAGAAGAGCTTTAAGCAGAGAATTATGTGTTATCTAATTTACATCTTAAAAGGAGCACCTTGGTTGTTGTGTAGACAATCCATTAACGGGAAGTGGGCATGGGTAAAAGCAGACCAGTTAATAGGTTTTTGCTCTTCTTCACTCAAGAGATAATGGTGGTCTGGACTGCAGATCTGGTAGTCATAGAGTGGGGAGGACTGATTAGGTTTGGGGTGTGTGTCAGGGGAGGATTTAACAGGATCTGCTGATGGTTTAAGTCAAAGAGTGGAATCACAGTAACTTCTGGATTTGGAGCTTGAACAACTGGGTGAATGAATGGGCAACATGAGAGTGAGACCTGAGCATGATTACAGATTGAAATGAAGGATCCATTGGAAGGAACAATATTGAAGTTTCCAAAGGAAGTAATTCATGATGTAGCAAGGTACCAAAAGATACTGGCACACAAGAGGGAACTGATTGCGTTAGCCTTAAAAACCAGAGGACAGATTTCAAGATGAAAAGGAAGTAAGTTGCAAAGCAAATAATGAGTGACCTTACCTTTAATAAAATGTAGACCTATTAGTATATTCAGTTATGAACAACTGCATACTAATTGTTTTGTGTTCCTCATATTAACTTTCTAATTTAAATACTTTATGTTTATCATTGTATAACCTATTACTTTGTGTGTGTGTGTGTGTGTGTGTGTGTGTGTGTATTTTTTCTTTTTTGCAGGTTGTAAGTTCTACAAATGGAGAATTAAACACAGATGATCCTACTGCAGGACGTTCAAATGCACCTATCACAGCCCCTACGGAAGTAGAAGTGATGGATGAAACCAAGTATGTATTGGTTTTTCCTGATTTAGTAACTTTTCTTTCTTAAACTGTGCATGTTTGAGATTTATAGTCATTACAGTTATTTAAGGAAATTTTTTTCAAGGAATAGATGCATGCAAAACAAGTGGTATATTTAATTTTTTTAATCACTAAGTTTAAAATAGAGCGATTTCAGTAGATGTTTTAATAATACAAAAATAGTTATTTAAGAACTATGCTCAAATTCTTATTTAGAGTTAACAGCATATTTTTATTTTTAGGAATGTTGATGCATGAAAGTTATTGCTATACTCTAGATGCTCATTTTTTCTGTAAACATAAGAATAAGTAACTATTAATTTTGTAGTATGCTGCATGTATTAATATTAGTTTTAAGTTACTTTTTTTGTTAAAGTAAATTATAATAATTCTGCTTGGAAAAAAATTAAGCTTGAAAAACAATGTGATAATTTCAATGTGGGCAGTTTCTGATGATCTCTCTTTCTCTCTCTCTCTTTTTCCTTGTATTTTTTTTGTGTTTAGCTGCCAGAAAGTGTTGAACATGTGGTGAGTTCTCAAGTGTAGGCAGGCAGAAATAGCTCCGTTGACTGTAATTTCAAAGATTTAGCACCATTTTGTGTTTTTTAAAAACAAACTTTTCAACATAGAAATTATAATTGGTAAAAGTTGTCCAAAAGTATTTGATGTCATTTACATTAGCTCTGAAAAGCAAGAAATAATTGAGGAGCTCTTTTGCCTGCTGCAACTTTTTTGCTTCAAGTGACATAGATTTGGGGGCACTTTTTTATTGAGTAGATGATACACCAACCTTGCTTGCGCTTATGTATTTGTTTTGTAACACAAGGCTTTATTTGCTATTTTAAATAGAAAGGCAAGTTTTTGAGTTAAGCTTTCTTTTTTTCCTGTTAGTAATTGTTAAATACCCATAGCAATAGTATCACTAAACCAGTATTTCACTTACTAATTATATTGCCATTGAATACACATGGTATACATTGATAAACTATAGTGAGAGAGTGTTATGAAAAATCCTCATCTAAATAGTTCCTGCTAATTACAGATATTATGAAAAATAATATTCTTATCTGTTGCAATAATGTTGAATTTAAACATTTTCTTGCCCTTGCCTTTAGTTGTAATGCTGTGTTTAAAATGCTTCGCTCAATTTTAGGACAGATTTTGAGTCAGCCTTGGAGTGAATAAAGACAGTTGTTTAAATTAGTAAATTTTGGAACATTTACTCATTATCCAAAGGGAACCTTACATAAGTGCTCATTTGATGGCTGCAAGATGAGGAAATTTTTGTGGATATTTCTTTTTAAAGAGTAATGATCAAATGTCCGTTTTAACCAGTTTGACTGTGGAATTTATTCATGGTCAGTATGACTTAGTTTGGTGGATTTCAGGATATAATTAGTCAGCTACGTACTTGTGTATTTTTATGTCAGAAATAAAAGCAACAGTATATATGTGCTTGTGCAATCCTAAGCACAGTTATAAAGGTGGGTGGCATGTGGCAGATAAGAATGCACATGGCCTTTGCAATTAAACATAGGTTGTAGAATCCTACTTCTGGCACTGTTCGTTTCCTTCTTCAAGCTTGTTTCTTTTCCTGTAAAATGAGGCTAATAATAGCTGCCTCATAGGTTGTTGAGAAAATTAAATGTGATAAAGCACAGTTATTTTGTCTGGCACATGGCAAGTGCTCAGTTGCCATTATCACCCCTATCTGTTTCTCCCCTTCCGGCTGCCAGTCACCTCTCATCTGTGCTCTTCCCAGGCTTGTGCCTCTTCCGTCAGTGTTCTGTATTTTTACCTTCACACTACTCTTCACTGAAACTGACTCTTCTGTGTTCGCATCCTCCGAGAGACGTGCTTTCCACCAAATCTATTACATTTTTCCATGTATTCATTCAACGGTTACACTGCTTGGATTTCAGAAATATCTGATACTGTCCTTGCCCTTAAGTAGATCATACTCCAGTGGGGGTAATTGCAGTTGTTTTAGCATTTATCAGTGTATGATAAATACTATGAAAAAGGTATGAAAAATCCGTTAGAGCTTGTAAAGAAAATGAGTGTTTACTGACAGAATGATCAGAGAATGCTTTTTGGAGGGGGCTTTGAAGAATGAGTAGTAATTTATTTAGCTGAGATGGGCGTGAGTGTGTGTATTTATGGTTTGGGTTTTTATCTGTAGGTGTTGGAAAATGAGAAAAAGGAAAATGGTGGGAAGGCTCTTCCTGAAGTGAGGTTCTCTTTTGCATAGAGCATCAAATCTAGATCACTTGGCAAGGCACCAGGCCCTTCATGCCTTTCCTGGTCTGGCTCCTGCCTGTCTTTCCCAGCCTCATTTTCCATTCTGAAGTCTATGTTCCGTCAGTTCCTTAAGTTGGCCATTGATATGTTATTCTCTTTATCTATCTCTCACTTCTTGAAACTTCTTGGATTTCTTAAAAACAAGGTCTTTTTTATCTTAAGATCCCCAAGACCTCAACAAATTATTACTAAATAATTGACTACATAATGTAGTGTATCCATACAATGGACTATCAGTTAACAATATAAAAAATGAAATTGAAAACATGATGCTAAGTGACACAAGCCAGACATAAAAGGCCACGTATTATACGATCCATTTACATGAAATATCCAGAATAAGCAAATATATAGAGACAGAAAATAGACAGTGATTGCCTCCGGCAGCTTTGAGGAAGATGGGAGTGACTGCTGATAGGTTCTATGGTTTCTTTATGGAGTGAAGAAAATGTTTTGAAGTTAAGTAGCGGTGAGGGCTGCAAAACTCTTTGAATATATTAAAAACCACTGAATTGTACACTTTAAAAAGGTGAATTTAATGATGTGTGAATTATATCTGAATAAAGCAGTTATTTAGAAAAATGGATAGCAATCCATGATTTCAGTGAAGCTTTATTCCAGATGGGTTACAGAAATCCTCAGAACTTCCCTAACTCTTCACTGGTTAAAAACTCTTTTAAAACACACAGCATTTTGTCTTGTCTCTAATCAGGGTTATTCTGACATTCCTACAGGCTTATTATTGCATTCCTTATATCCTCTTAGTCTGTGATTAAGAAACGTGAGCATGATTTCTCTTTCTAAATTGCATCTAATGCTTCTCTTCTCTCTTCCACCGTTTTCTGGGTAGCTAGAGACCTGCTTAGAATTCTTTTTCAGAATTTGTTTCCTACTTCCTTCTTTTCTTCTTGCCTCTGATTGGCAGAGATCCCTCTCACCCCATCTCATTACTAGAATGTATTCTACAACAGATATTTTAGAGTCTCATGTTTCCTAGAATAAGTACCTCATGGGGTAAATGTATGATTTCCAAGTGATGGAAAATAGTCTCTTCCCCCAAGATAAAGTGGCTCCTTCATTAGTAATGAGATTTTGCCTTACCTTTTTTTTTTTTTACTGTAGTGGAGATTTTTTTTTTTAAGGCGGGTGATACAAATGATAGCACCCTCATCATTTCTTCCAGGAATTTAGGAGAACAGGGCTTCCTTTAAGTTTAGTTATTGTGTTTTTAAGTATTGTGAAGTCATCTTTTTTCCTTTGTTTCTCTTTTTTTCCCCCTTTCCATCATTTACTGAACAGTTATTGTGTGTTTGGTAATATGATGATTATGAAGATAAGTCAAGGCCCTTTCGTTCCATTAGAGAAGATAGTAAGTACACCAGTGACTTCTACATAGTGGTTCTCACCCTGGCTTCATATCACAATCATCTGGGGAGTTTTAAAAATATGCCAGTACTTAAGTTGTACTTTCTGAGTGGTAGCGTCTGGTTACCAGTATTTATTTTTTATTTATTTATTTTTTTGTGGTACGCGGGCTTCTCACTGCTGTGGCCTCTCCCGTTACGGAGCACAGGCCCCATGCAGGCTCAGCGGCCATGGCTCACAGGCCCAGCCGCTCCGCGGCACGTGGGATCTTCCCGGACCGGGGCACGAACCCGTGTCCCCTGCATCGGCAGGCGGACTGTCAACCACTTGCGCAACCAGGGAAGCCCACCAGTATTTTTAAAATGCCTTTAAGCCAATTCTAAGGAGCAACCAGGTTTGAGAATCACTGGTCTAAAGCAAGGTATTATAGGATTAGCAGTATGGAGTTCAGAGACTGGAGTATGCACTTCTAGCTGAAGATCAGGAAGTCTTCGTGGGTAAGGATACATTTGCAGTAGTTCTCAAAGATGAGTATGATTTGGCAAGGGAATGTGGGTCAGAGAGAAGAGGTTGAGCGACAATGTGGAGCAAGGAGAGAATGGGTTAGTTTGAGTAGTAACCCCTGCACATAGAGAGTGTGAATATATTAATGGGAACTGAGATAGGCTAGGTGCCCAATCTCCAAGGGAAGGGATGTAGCACGTTAAAATATAAATAAATTGGACATGATCTTTCTTAGCACAAGAAAGCATGCTGTGGGTTTTAAGCCAAGAAATGGTATAATCAGATTGAATCTTAAGAAAGTTAATTCAGCAGCAGTTTGAGACTTATGTTGCTTCCTGGGTTTCTCAGATTGCAGAAAATCTCCATTCCCTCCTTCCCTCCCTCCCTTCCTCCCCGCTTTCTTTCCTTCCTCCTAAAGTACAGGCTGCCTGGTAAGGAAGGCTGATGGAGGATGAGACTGAGAGGAGAGTAGAAATAGGTTGGAACCAAATTTTAAAAGCTGTGTGGACTTAATGCCTCAGACAGTGGAGAACCATTGCTGAGATTTAAGAGGAAAAGGGCGTGGCCATATTATGATGGGGGAAGTTTGGATGGCAGATTGGATAGAGGAGGGTCTTATGCTAGAAGTCAGTTAAAAGGCTCTTAGCCATGGTGGAGGCAAGAAGTTATGAAATAAGCCAGCATGAGAGGGTGGGGAGATTTTAAAAGTCATTTCAGACTTGAGGAACTAATTGCACATGGATGGAGAGGAAGAAATTGAAGGTGAGGATGGGTCTGCAGGTTCTTAGTTAGAGTAGTTACATGGTCTTGCTCTCTGATCTAAACTTAATTGCCTAACCAAACAGTTTCTCATTTTTGTAATCAAGAGACCTAGAGAAATGAAATTACATTTCAAGTATAAGTTTTAAGGGGAAAAATCCTTTGTCAATGAACTAAAGTTTAGACGTCATGAAAGATATTTTCTATATACTCATCAACGAGACAAGGAGAGGAGAGGCTAGGTTCTGGAGTCCTAAGTGGGTGGGGTCTGGCAGGTACCAGCGGTCCCTCAATCAGTGGATGAGCCAGTGAGTCATTGTAGGGACAGATAAGAACTTCAGATCCAATAAACCCACACATGTTTGGTCACCTTATTTTTGATAAAGGAGGCAAGGATGTACAATGGAGAAAAGACAGCCTCTTCAATAAGTGGTGCTGGGAAAACTGGACAGCTACATGTAAAAGAATGAAATTAGAATACTCCCTAACACCATACACAAAAATAAACTCAAAATGGATTAAAGACCTAAATATAAGGCCAGACACTATCAAACTCTTACAGGAAAACATAGGCAGAACACCCTATGACATAAATCACAGCAAGATCCTTTTTGACCCACCTCCTAGAGAAATGGAAATAAAAACAAAAATTAAAAAATGGGATCTAATGAAACTTAAAAGGTTTTGCACAGCAAAGGAAACCATAAACAAGACCAAAAGACAACCCTCAGAATGGGAGAAAATATTTGCAAATGAAGCAACTGACAAAGGATTAATCTCCAAAATTTACAAGCAGCTCATGCAGCTCAACATCAAAAAAACAAACAACCCAATCCAAAAATGGGCAGAAAATCTAAATAGATATTTCTCCAAAGAAGATATACCAATTGCCAACAAACACATGAAACGATGCTCAACATCACTAATCATTAGAGAAATGCAAATCAAAACTACAATGAGGTATCGCCTCACACCAGTCAGAATGGTCATCATCAAAAATCTACAAACAATAAATGCTGGAGAGGGTGTGGAGAAAAGGGAACCCTCTTGCACTGTTGGTGGGAATGTAAATTGATATAGCCACTATGGAGAACAGTATGGAGGTTCCTTAAAAAACTAAAAATAGAACTACCATACAACCCAGCAATACCACTACTGGTCATATACCCTGAGAAAACCATAATTCAGAAAGAGTCATGTACCACAATGTTCATTGCAGCTCTATTTACAATAGACATGGAAGCAACCTAAGTGTCCATTGACAGATGAATGGATAAAAAAAATGTGGCACATATATATAATGGACTATTACTCAGCCATAAAAAGAAACGAAATTGAGTTATTTGTAGTGAGGTGGATAGACCTAGAGACTGTCATACCGAGTGAAGTAAGTCAGAAAGAGAAAAACAAATACCGTATCCTAACACATATATATGGAATCTTAAAAAAAAGAATATGGTTCTGAAGAACCTAGGGGCAGGACAGGAATAAAGACGCAGACATAGAGAATGGGAGAATGAACTTGAGGACACGGGGAGGGGGAAGGGTAAGCTGGGACAAAGTGAGAGACTGGCATGGGGTTATATATACTACCAAATGTAAAATAGATAGCTAGTGGGAAGCAGGGAGATCAGCTCGGTGCTTTGTGACCACCTAGAGGGGTGGGATAGGAGGGTGGGAGGGAGACGCAAGAGGGAGGAGATATGGGGATATATGTATATGTATAGTTGATTCACTTTGTTATAAAACAGAAACTAACACACCATTGGAAAGCAATTATACTGCAGTAAAAATGTTAAAAAAAAAAAGAATGTAAAATCAAGAAGAAACTATTCTAAATTTAAAAAAAGCTAAAAACTTCAGATCCAGACAGAGGAACATGCTTCAGTTTCTGGGTAGACTTTTGAGAAGAAAGTATATGACATAAATCCAGGAAGACAAGCCATATTCTCCAAGAAGAAAAGGGCAGTCAGTAATGGGAAATGGTGGTATGATGTCAATAGGAAAACCTTGGCTATTATCATCTATGTTTTCTACAGAGTTTAGGACGTTGACCCATTATGATTTCTTGTTTCCTACCTAAACAGTATTTCAGGCAACAGCCTTAATGTTCATCAGAAGCAGAACTTAACATTTATTCCCAAATGATTTAAGACTAGAGATGTGGCTTCAAAGCTTCTAGGGTAGCCACCAGATGATCAGGTCAGAAGCATGAACCTGACTTGTGAGGGCGTATTAGCTCACTGTAACCACACAAGGAATTATCAAGAAAGAGCCAAGAAAAAGGGAATCATTGATAAGAACATGATTTAAATGTCTGGTCAGCTTATTCTTTCCCCAAGGTAGTTGTCAGTAGCCTAGATCTGAGGAGACCCCACATGAGGTATGAACTAGTGGATAAGAAAATGTAGCCACTGAGCAGCAAGGAGAGAAAATATTCTTGAAAATTGTAAAGGTGTGAGTTATTTTCTAAGACCAGATAATTTAATTTATTGATAAAGTAACTTGCTCACGTCATCTGTGAAAACTTCTCTATGTGCTGATTCCTGGAATCTGTGCTGTTATTTGCAGTTATTGTTTCCGATACCACCCGCCCCACAACTGTACCAAGTTAAAATTACATGGTTTCTTTTTATGCGTTTGCCTGCTCTCATGTGAACTGATGACATGGTGTCCACTCAGTATCTCCAGTGGTCAGCTCATTGCATCCAGGATGAGGCCTCATATCTGAAATGGAGACGCGAGAGGGTGACCTGGCAGTTGGATCTAGAAAGCAGTGCTTCTTGCGATTCAGTCCTTTAATAATTTGGTGCAAATCATCTCTCTCAAGAAAAGCTTCCACAGGCACTAAAATCTGTATTTTGTAAGGTTTCACTAGGGTCTGTGACCCAAGGGTAAGAACTTTAGCTTTAGAACATGCTTTAGAATTTTGACCAGGTTCTTACTCTAGAAGTTAGTTGCATTTATGAGGCAAATCATTCATTAATTCAATAGGTATTAAATGAGTACCAATTTTGTGCCCATTTGTGGGATGTATCTGTGAGCAAGACCTTAGGAAACTTACATTCTATGTGGAGGTAGATAATAAGTAAATAAATAAAATAAATTCAGATTAGTACTATGTACTGAGAGGAAAATAACATGGTCGTTTGTCAGAGTGGCCATATGCAAGAAACTGTTTTAGACTGAGTGCCCAGGGCAATTGAGATGAGACCTAATTCATTAATCACTAAGACTATAAAATCAGCTGTTTTGATAATGACTTTTAAGAAGTCAGCCACAAGGTTAATATCAATTTCCTTCTTAACTGCTGTAAGTGTATCATATTTTGAGAGCATCTCTGTTCTCTGTACTTGGATGCATTCATATTGCATAAAGTAATGCTGTCCTCTGGTGGTAGTCAGTTTAATAGCATGCCAGCTCTACTTAGGCAAATGGCAAATCTATTTCAAGGGTGTACTGAATACAAGGGTATATTCAGTGGGATTTATTTCTAAAAAATAGATGTCTTTTTTAGATTGATTTTGATTTTAAAAGGTCTCTACAATTATAATGCATTTGAAGATCTTATTTAATCTTAAATAAATGCTTGGAGTAGTTTTCTGTGTTCAACAATACTTACACAATGGAAGGAAAGATTACCTAGGAAATAGGAAGCACTCAACTGAAAGCAGATTAATGGTAAAAAATAAATCAGACAAAGTGAAGTGCTAATTCAAGTGTGGTAAAGCTGAGACTTGAACTTGTTCATCAAAACATCTATTATATTCAATTCCCCATTCCAAAAGGCTTATGTATACCTTACAACACTTTATTAGTAGAAAACTTTTTAAAAGAATATACTTTGGAATTTGAAAAGACAAATGACATTTTTTAGGAACAGTGAACATTGTTAATAAAACTTTATATTTATTAAACAATAAAGTTCCATTGATATATGCCCATATTCTTAAATTTAATATTCTAATTATTTGGTCTTTCTTTTAAATACCAATTTTTTAATATTTTGTTTTCTACAATATGGACATTTTGTAACTCTTTTCTAAGTTTTTAATTGAAAGGTTCTTTTTAGAATAATGATTTTTATCTCCTAGTAGTTTTTTGTTTTGCTTTTTTATTTTAGAAAATATATATAACAGATTTGAGAAAGTATTAGGTACCTAACAGTTAGAAAATTCTGACTTACTTCTCTAAGTCTAGGAAAAATGTATTGTGGCTAGAGTCTTCTTTTACAGTGGTGTCTCTTTTTAAGGCCCTTGATTGGGTAATTTATTTCCATTCTTTCTGGTAGTTACCTCAATAAGAGTAAAACCCGTCAAGATTGATAACGGCACATATTTCTAGTTGAATCTTTATCAGCTGATATATACAATTTTGAATTATTCACATTCCATGGTCTAGTCATTATGTACTACTTGAATGCAATTGTGTAATTTGGTTTTGAATGCCCCATAGTGATTTCATAATTATGGCATAAATCACAATAAATGGTCTGAAATTATTTTTGACTAAAGATAATGTGAGTGGAGAGAGTATGTAATTTAACTGGACAGTGTGGATTTTTGTTTACATTTATTTCACAGAAATAATGATATCTAGCCTTTATTTCATCTTCCATGATCTTTTGCTGGATAGGACACCTGAAGCTCCATGGTCTCTTTTATTTTATGCTTAGCTTGAAAATGTTGAGTTAATATTGTTTTATGAAGGTGGGCTGGTAAGAATTAAAGGAACATCTTTGTAAGGACTTCAGTGGGAAAAAAAAAAAAGGAGCCTCTCTATATGTGGTACCTGTCATCTTGATATTCTGATAGATTGACTTTCTTTTAGGTATGGAAGGGGAAAACGGCCAGACCTTTATTTGAAGGAATGCTAGGCTTTTAGAATATATATACATGTGTGTGTATTTGTTTTGTTAGTTGCTGATCAGTGATTTTCATTTAACTTTCAGTTCATACCAACCTCAGCATTGCTCTACATGTGTTGCATCTTCTCATGACTAGGAGAATTTACTGTGAGAAAAACTAGTTCTCTCAGGGATCATGTCTGCGTTTTTTCCACCTAGGAGTAAAAACCAGATATTTCTTAAATAGACTACAAAAACTGAATCAGTTTTCAACTGCAAAACTGAATCACCTTGATTATGCTGTTGTAAATGTTAAGCATATTTTTCCCTTAATTAAAATAACATGATAAGCTTGACCTTCTTTAACCTCTAAAGAATTAAAAGTGCCAATCTTAGCATTCTTACTCTATTTAATGTATTTTCTCTCTTCCACTTCGTAAATATGATAGAAAATGTTTGTTGAAGAGTGTTTTGGGGATTTATCTTTTTAGTTTTGGAATCTAAACTAATTCTTAATGAAAATAAAATCCCCAAATTAGGCTCGTTATTGCTTTTCTAACAAGGGCTTCAACAATCATATATGAATACCAGGAAAAAAGGGAAAGAATACATAAGATGAACTTTATATAACAGCATGCCATTGCCAGAAATTAGTATCTAAAATAGAATGTGATGGGTCAGTTGGGGTTCAGAACTTTATGGCTTTTTAGTTAGTCTTCGTGCAGAGCCTTTTCAGTTTAGTGGCTCCTTTTAATGTTGCATAGAATGTCTTGCTATTCTAAAAAGGCACACTGATGAAATGATAGTAACAACTCTGCCATCGTTTCACTAATATATATGCTTCATTGGTATGTTCACTGTTTATGTTGCACTAGCCCGTGGCTTTCTATGGCATTTAAATTAATATGATAGATTCAGCCTTACTTTGCAACATTTTAGTATTTTTATAATAAAAGGAGTATTTCCCTCCATCTGCAGGTGCTGCTGCTTTTTCAAACGAAGGAAAAGGAAAACCATACAGCGCCACAAATGACTCTGGACACAGACAGATCATGGGGAGTTACTTACATGTTCATCTGCTGTCTTGTGATTAAAATCATCTCTGTAGTGACCACATATATTTTCAAGAACTCACTGTTAGAAACAAAAATGTCATACTTTCATACTTCATTTTGTGGTTGTCTTACATTCGTATTTTTTTCTAATTTAACTTTTATGGAAGCTTTAAAGTTTTGTCAAAACATGAGTGCTTTGCCCATCATTGAATGGAATGGACCAGTGAGGTGGTATTGATGAATTACAGTTCTGTAGAACATTTTTCAGAAGCTCTCCTCCTGTTGTAGAAAGCAGTACAGTATCTTAAATGTCAACCAATTATATACCTAATCTGATTTTTATAACTTCTGTGAGAGAATAATCAAAGGGGAATTTTCTCCCCAGTGGATAATGCAACAGAGAAAACAGAGTTGCCCAAATATTTAAAAGAAGTTATCCCTTGAGAAGATCATTATCTGTGTGACATCTGCATTGATTTCACTGTTACTGTCGGTACTGCTATTCATGAGTCATATTAACATTCTCTCTGTGAAATCATGGTACAGTTACTGCCCAGAGGTACTGAGGAAAAAGCTCTATGGGTTTGGCAGATGGTAGTGGTAAAATGAATCACAAGTAGTGTGGTAAATATGAGCTCTGCTTTTGTTGCACCACTAAGTGAAGTACAGTGTTGTCGAAGTGGCAAAAGCGCTTATTTTTTAAAAATGCAAAATATTTGTATAATGTAACTTTATGCTTCCAGATAATAATGTATGTTAGACAGCAAGAAATGAATACTTTGAGAAATGAGATATGTTGGAGTTTTTTGAAAAATACACTAAGGAGAAGGAATAAATGTGAATCTCACCGCATCATATGAGGCTGAAATCTAAGGAGATCCCACTGAAACCTGCTGCTGAACGATTACATTCACCTTAAGCAGAAAACTTTGGATGTGCCACACAATGGTGTCTGTTGATTAATTATTTGCCCTTTGATTTTAAAAAAAGACCCTCAGCAATAAAAATGGGGTCACTCTATTGCCGTCTGCGCACATTAGTCTCTTGTATTCAACTTTGCTGGTTCTCTGGAATTTTCCTACTTTTTAGCGTAATTGTGATGATTGAAAACTATTTTGGAGAGGATGGGTCAGGTGCTTTGTCCCCATAGTCTTTTGAAGTGCCTGCATATGAACAAAGTAATGGTTCTGTAAAAAAAAAGGAAACCCATTCCACTTTTCAAGTATGCTTTGTTTTAAGCCATGAAGACACAGGTATACTTTTGTCACATTCTACTAGCCAGAATTTGCAAGGAGAGTTAAGACAAAAAGACTGGCTAGAAAGATAATTATGTTGTTCAAATCTCACATTCACCTTTCATTCATGAACTTGTTGCTTACTCCTTCCACTCAGCCCCTTCTTTTTGTCTTTAAGTGTGTGCCTCCGGGCATGCTTATTTATTTTTATTGTCTCAAGGTAACATTTAAAATATGTAATTAAAGTAAATAAATCTACATTTTTGACATTATTGCATTTACAGGAATTTAACTGTACTTTGTAATTTATTTTTCTTATTAGCCAAAAGTTCAGTGCATTGTTTTTGATGAATTAGGCACCCATATGAATACCGCAAATCAGGACATTATCATTGTTGCTCTGAATCTATGAATGATCTTTATAAGTTCTTGATTTTAAAGACCTACACTCAGCCTAGAAAACACTTGTTGTATAATTTGGTCAACAGTTTCCATTTTATCTATTTGTATACTGTCATGATGTCTTAAACTACAGGAGTTACATACTGAGTTTTTATTTTTGTTTGCTTTGAGCAAGGTAGATGGATGTTTTGGCCATTATAATGTGAAACCACTTCTTTCTTTACAGTATTTGACCAAATTTGTGTGTCTATGATATTTGTAAATACATGCGATATCTGTATTTCTTATCATAAGCCTGTTTAGTTTTATTCTCAGTAGGGTTTTTGGACTGTACAGTGTTTATATGATCTGAACTCCTTATACATAAGAAGGTGTGTATATTAATCCAATTATGGACTTAAAATATTTTAAAACTATAAATACCCTTATTTGCTGCAAAGACCAGTGTGTAGACATTTGCTTTTTAGCAATATTTTTAAGTGCTCCATTTTAATGCCAAGGAATAAGTCTTTTGGCAACACAAACTGGTCAATAATAGGTAATGCAGGTATGTTCAGGTGAAGCCAACAATGTTTTGCATTTTTATGCTTCTTTTCTGTCAACACTAATGAAGTCAACATTGCCTGAATGTCTGAATAATGAAACACATCCCTGTTTAAAAGTATGTAACTGAAAAAGAAATAAAAAATAAAGGTAGTTTTTTTAAACTTGCTCTTTCCCCTTTCCTCTAATATGGGTAAAATAATGCCACTTACTAATTGAAGACAGGAATTTTAAAAATTCAGTTGATTTAATTTACTAAATGTGAAAAGCAGAGCTAAAGGAACATTCGTTTGTGTTTTTTGATTTTGTTTTGCTTTGTTGGAACCCTATTGTAAAGAGTACATACCTGGAAGTATCTAAGCTTTCTTTAATGAAAGTTAAAAAAATTTTTTTTATACTTCTCTGAACTCCTTAATAGAGCAATTAATTAGAACTAATGCCACTAATAAAACGAGGGAAACAAACTGAATCATTTCATTCCTTTTCAAAAATGAAGTCATATTATGATGTTCACAGAAATGAAATATTATTAAATCCAATTTTAAGTGAATGACTTCAATATCATTCCAGATAAAGAGCATATATCTGTGACAGTATCTCACAGTTCATCATTGTGCTAGGTGCTTTAAGGTGCTCTGCTTACTGAAAGATGCCAAAGGTAAGATAAGTCAAAGCAGCACACACTAAGCCCATGTGTGTCCATTAAGCACCACCATTCAGAAAGAGTAAGATATGGAGATGAAACGTAACAGGTTAAGCATGGGTTAAAAGGCCCTGTCTAGAAATATCTGACCTAAGATTAGGTTTCAATCTGAATGACTGTATAGTTGCATTAGCACCCTTTGCTTTTGCAAGTGACAGAAACTTAACATGGCTTCAGCAATAGGCATGCACATTGTTACATTTAACTGAAAAGTCCAGTGATAGGAGTAGCTTCAGGCATGCTTGATCCTGGTGCAAAGTTCAGGAGTCTGTTTGTATCTCTCAGTTTTGCTTCCTACTCTGCTGTTTTCATTGTCAGGGAGATTCTTCATGTGTGATGGTAAAGTGACCACCCAGCAGCTTCAGACTTCTGCCATAATCTCAGCCAAAACGAAGGACAGTTTCTCTCAACAGTTCCAACAAAATCCTAAGACTGACATTTATTCCTTCATTGGTTCACATGCCCACCCTCGAGCCAACTACTGTGACCCAGGGAATGTTGTTCTCCCATCTTCAGAGGACACACTGAACTGAGAAATAAGGTAGAAGGGGGTGTTCCCCAAAAGGAAATGAGGATATTGTTACCAGAAGGAGAGTGAATGGATTCTGCGCAGGCAATCTAGATATCTTCAGTCATGGTGAGAAAAACAAAATAGAGTATAAAGGCAAACTTAATTGTTTTAAATTAGAAAACATTGTTATTACTGAGACTTTTATTAATGTGAATATATTATTGGAAATCACTAATATAGTGAATGAATACATTTGAAAAATGTTTTGGACTCAGGTAAAAACAGGTCATAAGTACCCTATTTGATGTGCTTTTGTTTAGTTTTAAAGGTTTTTGTGATAGAATTGGATTAGTAGAGTTAAAAGCTAACCTTTCTTCTAGAAGAGAAATAAATTGAATTATAAAGCTTTGCTGATGTTTGGGTTAACTAGTTTCTTCTCTGACCGTCTCTAATACAGACCCACATATTATTTTCTTAGGAAATTTACTTCATAAGAATACATGGATCGTAACCAAAGAAAGAACTACATATAGAAGTATTATCAGGTAATACTGCTGGGATATGAAAATGGTTTTAGAAAGAACAGTTGTTCACAGCAATGTTTACCATACTGTGATTTTACTCAAATTGAAGAACACTCCTGCACTGCTCTAGACTAGGGGTTGGCAAACTTTTTTGTAAAGTTTAGGATTTATGGGCCAAAAGGCAAAATTAAGGCTTTTATATACTTGTGTAATGAGAAAGAAAACAAATTTCTACTACTTTTTTATTGATGAAATTAAAAATATATATGAACACTTGAGTACAAATTTTTTGTAATACAGGTCTAATGGTAAAAATTAAGTTATTTTGAGAGGATAATATTTCACTTAATTGGGGTTTGAAAACGATTGCAAATGTTCATCTGTTATGCTGATCTGTAATGTGATTTTACGTATTTCGTCTCTGAAAATGTCTTCATACAGATAGATACTACCAAATACTGTTATCAGTCCACAAGTGTGTGGATGTTAATTGAGCATATTCACCATTTGGAAGGTGTTTATAGAATTCCATTAGATTCTGCTCTTGATATTTGCCTTTGACATATCATTACATCGCAGGTTAATTACTTCCTTTTAAAGTTTAGATGGATGCTCCTTATTTATACAGTTAAGTGGATTTTGTAATATGGAAATTTCCTGTGCACTTGGATTGAGATCCAAAGATGTAGCTGGAACTGCAGTTGAGTTTGGAAAACACATCCACTGCAAATTTGTGTGGGAATGGATATCTTGCTGCTCGTGTTAACTAGACAGCATGGGAAGTGTCTAAAGCAGCTTGACATAACTTGTGATTTAAACAGCATTAGTTGTCATCAAAATGACTTTGTTGCAGTATAAATTTCACATATAAGTGCTGTTTTGCCTTGTAATTTTTAAGTTGAAGTTATTAAGAAACATTATCAAATCTGCAGCAAAAGCTAATTTTCAAATCCATTCAGTGTTCGTTAATAATAGGTGAGGGTGATACTCATTCAGAAAAAATTCACTTTTGGTCCTGAGCTCAAAAAATTGCAATAAAACTTTATTACTTCTATCAAACTGCTGTGTAGTTGGGCAAGTCAGGATATTCAGTTTCTGTTTCTAATGAAAATGGAAGTAATGATAGTTAAGACTGCCAAGAGTGAATGAAATTCACCATTGACTTTACTAGTTCATTAACATGATATTCAAATAGTTCCCACAAAATACCTGCTGATGAATAATATAAAGCATAAACATTGACTTTAAACATTTTACATTTTCACAAGCTTTGTAAATTTGCCCAGTAAACCTTTTTCTGCTCCACATGTCTTTACCACCATTAAGTTACTTCACATCTTAGCAGATTCTACTTTAATTGGCACTGATGTTTTCTCAAGTTCTTTAAAAATATTCTTTCTTATAGTTGTTGCATGGAGACTATTCACAGAGGGTACTTCTTGAGGCACTTCAAACTCAGTATTGACTTCCCTAGTAATCAATAGCTGGCAGTATTGGTAACATCTGTTGACTCATCAAAAGCCAAATCATTTTGCCTTGTCTTTTAGTTGGCAATTGATGTCTTCAAGCAACTGTCCTTGCTAAAAAGCTAGTGGTCTTCAACATGTTTTTCTCCTCTGGACACACTTTTTAGCTGCTGCAGTCAAACACAATTAGCTTTAACTCACCATCAATAAAGAGCATTCTTTGTTTGGCTAACAAATGAGCCACTTGGAAAGTAAGTGGCTTGCACCCTCATTCTCATTTTTTTTGTGTGTTTGAATAAATTCTATTGTGATGAGATATTCTGTTTTAAAGTTTTCTAATTGTTCTTACTGTTGCTTTTCTGTGAGTTGGGGATATTGTGATGAGTGCTTAGTCTGGTAATGTGAAAATAAACTGTATTCTTTTAACACAGCTGAAGTGTCATTGCATAATAAACATGATGCTTTGCCATATAATTGTATAACAAAATAATCCACATTCAACTGTGCCTTAGAAGCGCAACACTCAAAGTTCACCTTACTTTTTTTTTACATGATTAATATTCATTAGTAAAAAAAATAATAAAATGTCTGTATGACAGTATGTGTGGCACTTGAAATGCTGTCAAATTATAACTGCATCACTGAGATTTGTAGTGTGTTGAACAGCAGTGTAAAGCAGTGAGAGCACCACATATGGTCTCTGTCACAACTATTCAACTCTGCCTTTGTAGCATGAAAGCAGCCATAGACAATATGTAAATGAATGAGTATGGCTGTGTTCCAATAAAATTTTATTTATGGACACTGAAATTTGAATTTCATATAGTTTTTATGTGTCATGAAGTATTCTTTTGATTTTTTTTTAACCCATTTAAAAATGTAAGTACCATACTTAGCTCGTGGGCCAAGTAATAACAGGAGGCGGGCTAGATTTGACTTGTAGACTGTAGTTTGCCAACCTCTGTTCTAGACCACATTGGAAAGATATGGACGTTGGAGGTTAATTTTTTTTAACCTAATTGAGTGACACAACTTATCAAAAGATAACTTTTCTTCACTTTATAAAAGGAAGGGTCATTTTGAAGTAACATCAAGAATTATGATAATGTTAAAGAAAATGCATCATAGCACTTATGGGAGTTAGAAATAAATGAGATAATTCCAGCTCCCATATGAACTTAGATGTTGAAGCAGTGAATGGTCTTGGAAAGAGCATGAATTTGGGGACCAAACAAATTTAATTTGATTCTCAGCTTCTTCACTTTCCTTGTGAGAACTGTGGCAAGTTATTTGACTTCTTAGCATCAATTTCCTCACCTCAGATTGGAGTAATGCCTTCTTTGCAGCATGTCTCTGAAGTTTGGCAATGATATTTATAATACTTCTCCGTGCAAGCTGCCATTTACCATTTCTTTCATGATAAACTATAATTGAAAACTGAGCAGCACCTTTATTTCTCACACAGAGTGTATGCTTCTGCTCCTTGAGACGGGAACAAGGTCTGGTATTTATTAAACTGTGTCTTAGATTGAAGCTGTCATTCCTATCTGTTTAAAAATACTTGCACACTAATTCTGTCGCATTGCACAATTGACTATTTTGACTCAATGGCATTGATAAATTCAAAATCATTAATTCTGTACCTTTTTTGATAAAAATAACAAACAGCAGAGGGCAAGGGCAAAACCCTATATCAAGTCACTCTAATCCTGCCTTTAAGGTGAATATCAATCCACTGAACGCATAACAGATACCTAAGAGGTCTCTCTAATCCTTCTCCACCGCTTGACTACCATTAGCTATTTATGTTTTTCTGAAATCTAGGTGAACCATTCAATCCATTTCTTTGCCCTCCCATTCTCATTATCCCATCTGAAAAAGGAACTGGATTTAGTTTGCAATGTCTTTTCCTAGTGAATCCATGTTTACTTCTAAAGATCATCATTTCTAATATTACAAATTGCCTTTTAACTAATTCAGTCTAATCTTACTTGGATTCAACATTATTTACCAACCTGTAGCTGTATAATCTACCCTTTTCTTTTTTTAAAATAGGAATTTCATTTCCAGTCTAGTCTTTTTGCCTTGCTCCATTTACCATCTGCCAAGTCTCTCAGGATGGCTTTTGTCCAGGTCTGGAGACTTAGTTGTTCTTTGAAAATATTTGTACATGTGATGGGCTTCATTTCCTTCTTGCTTTCCCCCTCATCCCCCACTTAACTTCCTAGACTGAAGATTATTCTTGATTTAAAAAAAGATGGTAAAAGAAAAATTTTAAAGAAGCTAAGTCTTACATTCTTTTTGTCATTCTTCAACCCTTTCCTTAAATTTGGCTCTACACGTAGTTTATAAAACCCTTTTTTATTGACTTTAGCTTTTTTTTTCCTTTTAAGAAATCATCAGCTAATTGGGAGGGGGTGGTTAAAGATTTTACCATTTCTTATATTCATTTGCTATGCACACTCTATTTATTTCCAGTCTTTTAAGAGTCAGACTTGTCAGAAGAGACATTTTTTGCAGGCTTCCTCCTTTTTTCCCCCCCTTATCAGAGCCATTTTTAATTGCAGAACTGGAATCACAGTCTTGAGTTCCCTTCACTAGGTATCACCAATCTTAAGATGAGATGATCACATTCTCTCAAGATTCCTGACCCTACCACTTTATCAATCACTTCCTTCTTGCTGGTCATTTTGGTGGTCCAGAGTAGGAATTTCAATTTTTGCTATCTCTATTTACTGGAAGATTAGTTTTTTTGGCATATAAAGAATTGTCAGATGCTCTGGTTATGTTAAAATAAGAGAGATGTTGTTTGGACAGTCGGAGCCCTCTATCATGACTAAACTTTGTCTCCCAATTCTGGGCTTTTTAAATTAAGGTTTATGTATTCAACTACTTTTTTTTTTTTTTTTTTTAACACCTTGTTTCAGGCAATGGGCTGTGTGCTTAAATCTGATTTTCTGGCCTGGCATTCTGTAATGTATTTTCATAGTTGTATCCTGATGTTTTCCTCTCTTCTTTTCCCGCATATTTTCCACAGTGCATTTTACCTTGGGTGTCCAAGTTTCAGTGTTATAAGTCCAGGATACTTCCCTGTACCTCTCTTCTCATTTGTGTGTATTCCAATCAGGAATCTCACCATACCCATTATCAGTAACTCCTGTGTCATATCTACCATGCCCTGTTTTTATCTAAGTCTTGTTGTTTATAGCTCTTGTCTGTACATTAGTGTGAAGACTGCTGGGTGTTGTTTTCAAACTTCCTGCTTAAGTTCTCTTCTTGAGTGAATCACTTGGCCATCTCTAACCTGATGATGTATATAACAGCCACTTTCTTATTTTTTATCTGATCTTTTCACCCGCATCCTCATTCAGTTAAAAAAATCTCTTTAACAAGTCAAATATACTCAAAGCAATATCTCATGAGATGACATTCTACCCATTTTAAATTGTGCCTTGGAAATTAAAGTCTCATTTAAAAATACCATATGGGCAAGAAAATCACTTACTTCCTTCTTGTACTTTGTATTTTGTCCTGAATCCCATACTGACTTTGTCAGGATGCCCTAAATATTCTATAGTCAGCTTTTTTTGGAATTTAATGTTATAAATTGTGTATAAATATGTAAATATATAAAATGAATTATAAAAATTTGGCAATTAGAGCTATTTTTCCTCCACAGTAATTGGTGCTTAAGTTACTTAAATGGCAACAACAGCTGAAAATAGTACCTTGACACATTAACATCCGGACAAACCTGTATGGTCTCTTCTACAGTTTTGGCTGGTAGAAGACCAAAAGAGAGACTAAGAATTGAAAGTACTTATTTTTCATATTCAAGAAAGGTTTAAGACTATTCTTTAGTCAAAGTCCTAAGTTGCGAACAAGCAACCACTGTTAATCAAGATAACTTCCAATCAATTCACAAGCGCTGACAGTGAATCAGTGACAATATCACTGCAGTGGCCCTGCTTCTGAAAATGAGCAAGTCGACAGCAACCTGACTCCAGCCTTCTGAAGCGGAGCAAATCAGTGACAGCCCCACGTTTGCGGACAACAGCTGAGCAGAAGTGCCTCACTCCAGGGGCCACACTCCTGAAAGGCAGCTGGCCAGCAGCAGCCTTCCTCCTGAGACACACCCCAGGGGGTTTAGCAACCTTTTTGTTTCCCTAAACCCTGCTGCACCATTGTAAATAGTTCATTTTTTACATTTTTCTCTATTACTCTGTGTTCTCTCCTTCTGTGAAGCTGACTGATACATTGAGGTACTAGGAAAAAAATTTTTTTGAGTAATGGATTTTAATGTAAAAAAATGTTTGGAAAGTACTGCCCTAAATCATCGGGGAATATTATATTCATTCCTTATGTGGTACTTAAGAAAACAGAAAACTATATATTCTCTATATTAATAGTATATAGAAAGATTTCTATCCTAATGTATTAAGCAAGATCTGACACCTGGATCAACAAAGCTTTCATGGTCAAGACCATCTACTGGTGCCGACTCATTTCTCAAGAAGGCCTGCTTGGCAAAGTAGATTAAGGCTCCTTTGTGCACATCTTAAGAGAAACAGCTCTGAGTTTTAGGTCTCTCACAGAAGGATCAACTATTATCAGTGGTGTTGGGCAGCTAGAGTCTCAGCTACTGGGGGGATATGGGACCCTGAAGGAAAGGTAGCAGCGAGAAACTGGGCACTGTTAGGGCATAGGGTGCTGTGGTTGAAAGTTTGGACTTTGTAGTTGGATAAACCTGTGTTTAAGTAAGTCATGGTTCTGACACTTGATGGCTCTATGACCTTGGGTAAACTGCTTAACCTCTCTAAGCCTCAGTTGCCTCATTTCAAGAAGGAAATTAATAACACTGATTTTACTAAGTTTGGGTGAGGAAGATGTGATATGTTCATTGTAGCCAAGTTTGGCTCGTAGTAGGTACTCGATTAATAGTAGCTGTTATTGGCTATTATTTAAGCAGTACAGGGCAGAAAATTACCAAGGAAAAGATGATGTGATGGAAACCTCGATTGTACATTTAGCATGAAACTGAGGCATATGTTTGTAGTAATTCAGATATCTGTGAATGATGCGTTTGTGGCAAGGAACAAATCAATGGGGAAATCAAATTTATTTTGGAGATAACAGAAGAAAAGACTACTGAGAGAGATGGTAGTGATTCTAGTGACTAAGTGTCATATGTTCCCTCTCTCTCTTCTCTTCCACCTCAGCAGGGACACATTGGCTTCAGAGAAGGAGGACTGGAATAGGAAATTAGAAATGTGTTCTGTTCAGGAATTAACCCCTAACTAGCTTTGTCAATCTTTCTGGGTATCCATTTCATCTCTAAGGGAACTGTTAGGGACTGAAAGTTTGTATCCCCTCAAAATTCATATGTTGAAACCGTAACACCCAGTGTGATGGTTTTAGGAGGTGGGGCCTTTGAGAGGTAATTAGATGAAGTCATGAGGGTAGGGCCCCCACTGTGGGGTTAGTGTCCTTGTAAGAAGAGGAAGGGAGACCTGAGTTCTCTTTCTCTCTCTCTCTCTGCCACGTGAGGGCACAGCGAGAAGGTAGCCCTCTGCAAGCAAGGAAGAGGACTCTCACCAGGTACCAAATCTGCCATTCCAGCACCTTGATCCTGGACTTCCCAGCCTCCAGAGCTGTTGTTTAAGAAACCCAGTCTATGGTATTTTGTTTTACCAGCTTAAGCCGACTAACACAGATTTTGATACCAAAAAATGGAATGCTCTTGTAACAAATACCTAAAACTGTAAAAGTGGCTTTGGAATTGGGCAAGGGGTAGACACTGGAAAAATGTTGAGGTACATGCTAGATAAAACTGAGATTGCCATGATGGGACTATTAAAGGTGATTCTAGTGAGGACTCAGAAAGAAAAAAAGAGAGCCGTAGAGAAAGCCTCCATCTCCTTAGAGAGTAAGAATACATAAATTATGCCAGCAAAACATGTTGGTAGAAAAATTGATAGTGAAGGCTGTTCTAGTGAGGTCTCAGACCAATATGAGGAAAAGACTGTTGGACAATGGAAAATAGGTGATTCATGTTACAAAGTGGCAGTGAACTTGGCTGAACTGTCTTACAGTGTTTTGTGGAAGGTAGGACTTGTAAGTGATGAAATTGGATATTTAGTTGAGCAGATTTCTAAGCAAAGTGTTGAAGGAGGGGCTTGGTTCCTCCTGACTGCTTAGAGTAAAATGTGAGAGGACAGAGATGAATTGAAGAAGGAATTGCTAAGCAAAATGGAACCAGAACTTAAAGGTTTGGAAAATTCTCAGCCTATCCATATTGCAAAAAAGGGAACAGCTTGTTCTGAGGAGAACGTTAAGAGTGTGGCTGAACAACCATTTGATAAGGAGATTAATATGGGTGTGAACCACAGACTAAATCAACTACCCCAGGGGAAACACTGCCACTTTGAACTGAAGGGAACAGAGTTGGGATGAAGTGAAAGAAGGCTGTCAGATTTCTTAGATCCTACAGGACTGGATCATACAGCTATCCAGCTGTGAACATGTGCTATTCTTTTTTTTTTTAATTTATCTTATGGAAGTATAGCTGATTTACAACGTTTTAATTTCTACTGTACAGCAAAGTGATTCAGTTATACAGATATATACATTCTTTTTCATATTCTTTTCCATTATGGTTTATCACAGGATACTGAATATGGTTCCCTGTGCTATACAGGGACCTTGTTGTTTATCCACTCTATATATAATTGTTTGCATCTGCTAATCCCAAACTCCCTATCCATCAACCCCCTTGGCAATCACAAGTCTCTTCTCTATGTCTGTGAGTCTGTTTCGTGGATAAGTTCATTTGTGTCATATTTTAGACTCCACATATAAGTGATAAGCATATGGTATTTGTGTCTCTCTTTCTGACTTTCTTCACTTAGTATGATAATCTCTAGGTCCGTTTATGTTGCTGCAGATGGAATTATTTCATTCTCTTTTAGAACATATGCTGTTCTTCAAGACAAGGAAAGAATGATCCAGAAGGCAATTCAGAGATCATAAGAGCTGCCTGCATATTTTCTAAGGTTGGGGCCATCACCTCAGTTTCAACAGGTCAGACAGTGGCTGCCTGGAGCCTTGCAGGTGGGGCTGCCCAGAGCCTAAGGATTGCGATCCATCAGGCAGAGCTACAGGTGAGATTGCTGTGCCAGTGGCCTTAAGGCAGAGCATTGAACCAAAGGGGATTATTCCTGAGCTTTAAGATCCAATCATATTTGCCTTGCTAGGTTTTGGACTTGCTTGGGACCCATCACCCCTTTTTTCCTTCCAGTTTGCCTTTTGTAATGGGCATGTCTACCCTATGCCTAGCCTACCATTGTGTTTTGAAAGCACATAACTTATCTGGTTTCACAGGTTCATAGCTGGAGAGGAATTTTGCCTCACGATGAATCATACCTCAAGTCTCTTATCTGATTTAGATGATATTTTGATGAGACTCTGGATTTTGAACTTTAGAATTGATGCTGGAACGAGTTAAGACTTGTGGGGTTGTTAGGATGGAATGAATATATTTTGCCTATAAGAGTGACATGAGTTCTGGCGATGAACTGTTATGGACCAAATGTTTGTGTCCCCCTAGAATTCATATGTCGAAGCCTCTAATCCCCAATGTGATGGTATTTGGAAGTGGGGCCTTTGGGAGGTATTTAGATTTAGATGAAGTCATGACTGGGGGAGGGGGGGTGCTATGATGAGATTAGTGCCCTTATAAGAAGAGGAAGAGAAACTGGAGCTCTCTCTCTCTCCCCCCACCACTGAGGACACAGTGAGAAGGCAGCTATTTGCAAGCCAGAAGGAGAGCTCTCACCAGGAACTGAATTTGTTGGTACCTTGATCTTGAACTTCCCAGCTTCTAAAACTGTGAGAAATAAATGTCTATTGTTTAAGCCACCCAATCCACGGCATTTTGTTATAGCAGCCTGAGCTGACTAATACAGAAACTGGTTGAGAAAACTAACTTAAAGTTTCCATGAAGATGATTCTGTTAGCCTTTGACATCTTCACAAGAATGTGATAATCAAATGAAATAATGCATTTGGAAGACATTATGATCTCTAAAGTGGGGATTTCCACACCTAGCTGGAAGTCAGAGTCACTTATAAATAGTACTTTTTTCTTGTGTTTTTTTTTTTTTCAAAGAAGATTCTTAGGCCCTACTCCTAGGCATTCTGATGGAGGAAAAGAGAAACTATTCTTAAAGAACTCCTCTCATAATTCTCATGTATCACTAGGTTTGGGATGCATTACTCTGAAACAACCTTCCTAAATTTTCCTTGAAGGTGGTGACTTAAGGTAAACTTCTGAGAGTTGGCTACTGAGATGTCTCTTTAAAATACCCTCTTCCCTGTTATGGTACTCTTAGTGCTGTTTGGCAAGTATTTCTGGTTCTCCCCTTGTCCAATCACATGATAGTGGTGTACTTCCTGCTCTCTTGTGGTTGGGTAAGACCATGTGACTCACAGCCTAGACCATTGTTTTCTGACTCACTCGGTGTTTTAGCTCCTGACTGGCCTCCCTCCACAGACCTGGGCCAACACTTGCCCAGTCTCCTGTTAGATTCTTCCCTCAGTAAACACAGTCAAGCCCCTCCAACCCCAAAGACACTCTCCATTGATCATGCTCCCCCATCCAGTTATTCTTCTATTTTTCTCCTTTTCACTCAGCCAAGTGTCTTGAAAGAAGAGTTATGGTATTGTCCTATAATATTCCAGTGCCTGAATCAATGTGTAACATTACCACTGTGTGACCCTCCCAGGCCCAGGCTCTATGTGGTCTGCTTTGAGGTCCAGGACTGTAATGGTAAAAACTATAGTATTTACTTCATTTGAAATACTTTTTTTTTTTTTTTTTGCTTTTGTGGGCATCCATGGCTAAGTATGTACAGATGTAAGGAAAAATTTTAAAAACTGTTAGAAGTCAGGTGGTGTGACATTTAGGGGGATTTTTGGCTAAAACCCTTCTCCTGACCAGGTCCCAGGTTAATTAATAGGTTCTTTTCGTAAGACAGTGAGTGAAAGGTCCAGAACACCAAGGGACAGATCCAGTCTCTTCAGCAAAGACCCTTTTATTTTCCACTTAATATAAAGTGGTTATTAGATATTGTCCTCACCAGTTTCTCAGTTCTCTCCTGATGTAGCTTCCTTCCTTGAATTATTCAAAAAGCCTAAAGAGTGAAAACAGCCAAATGAGAGGTGTGTCTGTGGTTAAGCTCCATGATGAAATCTGGTCATTGCTCCCTTTTTAATACACCAAAGAACATCAACAATAACGATATTCAAGCCCAATTTAACCTTTCACAGGACAGTGAAAAGTAGATTTCCTCTCTTCTCAAATAGAAATATTCAAAGATGAAAATATTCAAAAGTTCTGATGCCACAGAGAAAGATAAAATGATTAAAAATGATTGCTTGGGGTTGTTTCCTCCCCTGGTTAAAAGCTATATAAATTACTCCTGGGGAACAAAAGAGCATGTTTTGTGTTACACTGATATCCAGGAGATGGCTCATTTTTATCCTAGAGGAAGGAAGAGTGGCCATTTGGCCAGAGGCCAAGAAACCTTGGCCAAGTTTTCTAGAAGCCCCCTGACAAAGATAGGCCTAGATGAAGAGGGGAAACTCTCATTTATTAACTTAAATATTTTTCTTTAAAAGTGGTGAGGTTGTGAGTGAATTTAATGTTTTAGATTTTTTTTTCCAGTATTTTGCAAATGAAAATTTAGAACCAATGAAATGAGTGGAAAGATGAGGAAACAGAAACTTTGGATACAGGCTCTTCTTTCAGGAAGCTTGGCTGAGAGAAAAGGAGAAAGAGGAATAACTGGATGTTTTGCTTGTGTTTTTATGATTGGAGCAGCTTGAATGTGTTTGTTTACTAGGGGGAAGAATCTATCAGTGAAGATGAGGTATAAAGCTGCTGGAGAGAATGATGTGGAGGAAAGGAAATCCCTGGGGGAATGAGCTAGGATTCCAAAGAAAGGGGAAAGTGGAAAAGAGAAAGGGCTCGTTGGGCTTTGTAGAGATGATATGTGTGAGGGAAGTGAGAAAGTCATTCAAGTGATTGGCTATAGCGTCTTTGTTGACTTGAAATATACGTGAGCCTGAGAGGAGGCTGCCCGTGGGTTGCTGTTTATCTTGAAGAAAATGGAACCATTAAGAGACTAGGGGTGGTTCTGAAAAAAGTCAGCAAGCACAATTATTTCAAACTTAATTTTGTTATAATATTTGCTACCCATGACCTTCAGTTTTTCTTTAGGCAATGTATAGTTAATGACAGAAAAATTATTGAATAATAATATAGTAGTTAAAAATGAAAGAAAGCTTTCACCTGCTGCTATGATAATAATCCACTTTTAAAAAGACCTTTTCATATAAGAAGTGTTTCATAAGCAAGTTGCTCTTTTAAGGAGTCCTTGGTAATATCAGTTGTATTATGCATTTAGTTGACATTTTATGAATGTTTCATATTAATCAGACTACATTGTTCTTGATATAGATATAGAAATCTAGTTAGCTCAAGATCTAAAAATTCAGTATTAATGCAACTCAACATTTTACTTTCAGATACGTATAGACCATAAATTATAATCTTTATATATTTACATGGGGTATTATATACAAAGGATAAAGTTTTCCCAAGTCAGATTGGTTAAAAATATAAATTTAAATTCTATTTCAGAGCAAAATAAAGTTTTAACCAGCTGAGGTCTGAGTCTTTATGATGATTTAGACACAAATATGTAAGTTCTATTTGCACTTATGTCTATATATCAATTCACCTAGGAAATTTCTTCCTCTAGCGGGAAACATTAGATTTTACTTATCTCTTTCCATCCTTCATGCTTTCACAATATAGATACAGTGAATAAATTGTGTGTGTTGCTAAATAAAGATTAGGGGCCAAAAAGAATATGAATGCAGATCAGCAACATTCTCAACTGCTAATCTAAAAATGTTCCTTCCTAGTAGGCATTTTATCATTGAAAAGTTATTATTCTCTAATTAAAAAAAATAAAAACCCTCAATATAAGCAAATTCTTCTGGGTTTTCACTACCTGTAAGCACAGATGGAGAATTCTATCTAACACTGAGATCAAGTTCCCATAAAAATTCACTATTTTAACTATGTACAATTCAGTGGCATTAAGTACATCATGCAACCAATACCACTATCTAATTCTAGAGCATTTTCATCACTCACAAAAGAAACCCTGTACCCATTAAGCAGGCACTTCCCATTCCCCCTCAACACCCCAGCCTCTGGCAACCTCTAATCTACTTTCAGTCTCTATTGATTTGCCTATACTGAGCATTTCATCTAAATGCAATTACACAGTATATGGCCTTTTGAAACAACTGGCTTCTCTCATTTAGCCTAAAGTTTTCAAGGTTTATCCAAGCTGTATCATGTAAGAGTACTTCCTTCCTTTTTTTGGCTGAATAATATTCTGTTGTATGTATGTACCATTTTTGTTTATCCATGTGTGTACCATTTTTGTTTATCCATTCATCAATTAAGGGACATTTGGATTGTTTCTGCCTTTTGTCTATTATGAATAGTGATGCTATTAACATTGGTGTACAAGTTTTTGTGTAGACAGGCTCTCAAATTTCTAAGATAGAATTTCGGGGCCACATGGTAACTCTTTGTTTAACATTTTGTGGAACTGTCAAACTTTTCCACGGCGATCGTACTTTTCTCATTCCCACCAGCAGCAACGTATGAAGATTCCAGTTTCTCCACATCCTTGTCAACACTTGTTACTTTTCATTTTTCAGAATAATTTTTTAAAGTATAGCCATCCTAGTGGGTATGAAGTGGTATCTCATTGTGGTTTGGGTTTGAATTTCTCTGATGACTAATGATGTTGAGCATCTTTTCATATGTTTATTGACCATTTGTATGTATATTGGAGAAATGTATGTTTGAGTCCTTTGCTCATTTTTTTTTGAGTCATTTCTCTTTTTATTGTTGAGTTGTAAGAGTTTTTTTTTAATATCCTGGATACTATCCTTATCAGTTATATATTTTTGAATATTTTCTTATGCTGGGTTGTATTTTATTTTATTTATAATGTTCTTTGATGCACAGAAGTTTTAAATTTTGATGTTCAATTTATCTATTTTTTCTTTTGTTCCTTGTGCTTTTGCTAAACCATTGTCTAACTCAAGGTGAAGAAGATTTTCACCTGTGTACCTGTCTGAAAGTTTTACAGTAGTACCTCTTACATTTAGGTCTTTGATCCATTTTGACTTAATTTTTGTATGTGGTGTGAGGGTCCAAATTAATTTTACATGAGGATCTCTAATTGTCAAAACCTGTTTGTGTCTTGTGGTTGCCTAGCCTTCTTTTTAGGGTGGCCAGGCAGGAGGCCATTTTTTCTCTAGGTGTTGACCTAGAACAAATAGACTACCAGTTATTTCTCCAGCAAAAATGGATTTATTTAGGATCAGCAGAGAATTGCAGTTCTGGGTCTGCTGTCATGGTGAACCACATGGAAATTCCCACTCAGCAAGGGAAAGAGAGCACTTTTATAGAGGGGAGAAGGAAGTTGTGTGGCTGTAATAAACAAAGAATCCATGGCTTTTCATTGGCTGAGTTCTTGCCAGGAAAGAAGAGGAGTCTTTCTTCTTCCTGTTGGTCTCTGCTGTTGTTGTAGGGCATGAGAGCTTCCCCTGCTGGTCTCCTAACTCTATTTGAATTAGGTTTCTGTTTATTAATTTCTTTACATTTCCCCCTTTTGATCAAGATCTTTCCCTAAAAGCATCATGAGTAAGAGTCAGGTTTAACAGTGTTAGAGGCTTTTTGTCCCTCAATACCAGGAAGGACCTTTCCTGGGTATAGTGTCTCATATGGATGGGTAGGTAAGTGGTCAGATTGGAAACCTAATGAGGTCACATTCAAGTAACAAGGAGGGTTAAGAGGGAAAACTCTCAGACACTTTTATCTAAAGTCCACACGTTGTCAAGATTATAGACATTGGAGATCATCTGAAGTGTATGTCATCATCAGAGTTTTGGCGATAACCTTCCAGCGGCCCTGGTCTGGATATTTTGAGAAAGCCATGTCATCAATTATTGTCTGCTTTGATTCCAGGAAATCTTTATTTTCAGGTCACCAGATGATGTGCAGTTCCAGTCTAGTTTGGTGCTTACTTTAGGTGTGTTACATGAATCCAAGAGTCTGTTCCCTGGAGTTTGGTAGTACCAGGGTTGGTTAGCAATACCTGATAAGGGCCATTCCAATAAGGTTGAAAGGAGTCTCTCTGGAGATGTCTTTTCCAATAAAGGAAATCTCCAGGTTGCGAGGTGTGATGCTTAAGTCTCCCAAGAGTGCACTGTGAAAAGATTGCTCTGCCAAAACTTGGTTTTTTTTTTTTTTTTGGCCATACTACACACCATACAGGACCTTAGTTCCCTAACCAGGGATCAAATCTCTACCCACTGCAGTGGAAGCACAGAGTCTTAACCACTATAGTGCCAGGGAAGTCCCAAAACATGGTTATTTTTAATAGAAGCAGTTAGGCCTTTGCTATATTGGATTATCTCTTCTTTTGTCAATTGTGGGTCAAAAGAGGCAAGAGTCAAGTGCATTGGGCATCCTGTGACTGTTACAAAGGGTTGAGAGTTTATAGTTCCAAAAGGGGTGGATCTAAGATTTAGAAGCAATGCTTTTGGTCAAAGTATTTAGAGGACCTCTACAAATTTTACCAAATGAGTCTTAATAATGCCATTAGTGTGTTCTACTAAACCAGAAGATTGAGTGTGGTAAATGAAGTGAAAGTGTTGTAAAACCAGCCAAACAGCACAGACTTGTCCCTAGCCAGTAAAATGGGTTCCTGAGTCACTAGGGAGTTTGAGAGGAGTTACCCAGGTAGTGATAATATTTTTTCAAAAGGACTTTAGCCACAGAAGAGGCAATAACCTGTCTGTAAGGGAAGGCTTCAGTCCAATATGGAAATATATAGACCATGACTAAAATATATTTATATCCATTAGGGGAGGAATTTGTATGACATCTATGTGCCAGGCCCTAAATTGTCCATTAGGCAGTTTAAAATGTCCAGGAACTCTACAAACAGGCTTCCCTGGGTTGTAATTCAAACAAGTGGGACAAGTGAGGTAGGGACTTTTTGTTAATGTTTTCCCAACCAATATTGATTCATGACTGCAATCATTTTTTCAGTAGACCAGTGGTTTAATGCATGTACAGTGGTGAGGAGTGGTAAGAGTATCTGGTAGGACTGAGTTGTTGTTTGGCCTAAACCAGAGCTTTTTCTTTTTATCAAACCAGCAATTGTTGAATTTTCAGTCTTATTTTTCCTTTTCTAAGGCCAATTATTGGGTTCTCTAACCAGTTTTTCTAAGTTATCTTTTGGGGAAATAACCCTTTGGACCATGACAGAGACATGGTGCCTGTTGGTTCCTTTAAAGGCATCATTCCTTGCAGAAATGGTAGCAAGGTGAATTCCTGTAACTTCCAGAGAGTCAAATTTAGAATGCCCCAGAATCTTGGCAATAGCTAAAGTTGAAGGTAAACGTATTGTATCCAGTAATTCCTGAACATAAGGACCATTTAAAATTTTATTTCTGCTGGAAATAAGAAACCCACATTGCTTCCGCAACATTCCAAAATCATGAGCTACTCCAAAAGCATATATATTTTCAGTATAAATATTAGCAGTTTTGCCCTTGGCTAAAGTGCAAGCCCAAGTAAGAGCATATATTTCAGCCTGTTGGACCAAAGTAATCATAGGTCCTCAACAACATCAAAAGGAGTTACAGTAGCATACTTAGCACGGTATTTGCCATTGTCACCTTTTAAATAAGAACCATCAGTGAACTGTGAGAAGTCAGTGTTACTCAAAGGAATTTCCTGCAGATCATCCCGAGGAGTCAGAAGGTGATCCATCAGTGTTAAGCAGTCGTGAGGGACTTTGTTAATGACGGGGGAGAAGAATAACAGGGTTAAGGTTATTACACTGTCAAAGAATTATGTGAGGAGCATTTAACAGAAGGACTTCACAGGAGGTAAGGTGGCTGACTGAGAAATGTTGAGTATGATGAGAGTTCAGTAGGGCTTCTACTTGCATGAGGTACAAAAATGGTTAAAGGAGATCCCACAATGATTTTCCTGATGGCCTTAACCAAAAGGGCAGTGTCAGTAATGGCTCTAATGCAAGGGGAATATCCCCATGCCACGGGGTCCACTTGCTGGCTATACTACCCTGTGGGTTGATGGTGATCCTCCTGTGTTTCAGTGAGCACAACAGGAGCATTCCTTTCCTTTTCATAAATAAAAAGGTAAAAGGGAGCCTGATAATTGGGATGTCCAAGGGAAGTTGGATACATCAAACTGTCCTTCAAGGCCTGAAAGTCTATGTCATCCAGTGCGTCCCATAAGATGGAGTTGAGGTTGTTTTTCTTTAGTAAAACATACAGAGCTTTGGCCATAAGAGAGAAATTTGGAATCCATTTTTCAATATTAACCAGCTAGCTCAAGAAAACCTTACAGTTGGTGCTTAGTTTTGGATTTGGGGAAACCTAGGGCACCTGAAGCCTATCTGGATCTAGGTGTTGTCCTTGTTCTGATATCAGAGGCCATAAATATCAAACCTGAATTTGGTCAAACTGCAATTTTTCTTTGGTGACCTTATGTCCTTTTAAGGCTAAAAGTTACAGCAAGTGGATACTGTCTTCCTATGAAGAGGTTTGAAATGGAGAGCAAAGAAGCAAATCATCCACATCCTGCAACAAAGTAGAACCCCTAGGGGATTTTATATCACCCATATCAGCCTTCAGGATTTGTGAGAAATACGAAGGACTCTCAGTAAAACCCTGAGGCATTACTGTGGAGGTGAATTGTTTTTCTTCCCAAGTGAAGGCAAAAGGGTGTTTGCTAGATTCATCAGCTGGAATGCTAAAAAATGCATGTAATAAATCAATTACAGTAGAATTTGCTTCTGGGTGAATGGATGTTAGAAAAGTATGAGGGTTAGAAATGGTAGGCTGTTGAAGGATAACAATGTTGTTTATTGTTTGGAAGTCCTGGACCAACCTCCAGCCTTGGCTCTTAGGTTTTCTCACTGGTAAAATAGGATTATTACAGGGACTAGTACAAGGGATAATAAGGCCTTGAGCCTTGTAATATACTTTGAGCTTTATGTCTTGAAGGGCTTCTTTACTTAGAGAATATTGGTTAATTCTGGGAAGAGGTTTTAAAGGATCTGTTTGAATCTTGATCTGAAAAATCTTGCTTTGAATTTTGCCAAAAATAGTTGGAGATTTTGACCATAAGGAGGATGGTGGCTGATACAATAGGGACAAATGACCAGTGTTTCCAGCTTCAGCTCTAGTACCATCAGGGATGGAACAAATAAAAGATGTTAAATTGTCAGGTAATTCACCTGGTTGGTTACTTGATGACTACTGTAAAATTCTAGAGTTATTTCTCCCTTTTGGGCGAAAGAAATTTTGACACGATACTTTTAACAAGTCTCAGCCTAATAAATGGATGGGGTGGAGGAACAAAGGAGGAAAGGGTGGGTATCTACAAAGGACCTAAACAAAAGGGAATAGGTTCAGAGACAGGAACCTCAAGGCTCATCAGAGATCTCCACTATTTGAAATGTTTTAGTATTCTGAGGCAGGGGCTGTTTTATAGTAGTGGGGCTGAGCACCAAGACTGTGGCTCTGGTGTCAGGACTGGAAGATATTCGTCCCCAGTTTGCAGAAATACTTCTTTAAGCTGACTAAGAGGGAGGATTGGGAAAAGCCCCTGTTGTTCCTTGGAGACCTGTCATTAAGAATTGAGAGGACGTTGGAAAGGCTGGTTAGAGGGGTGAAGGCACCTGAAGTGCTTGAATTTGTAACACTCTCTTTTCCAGTGTCCTGGCTCTTTGTAATAGTAGCAGAAACTGGGAGGTTTTGGTTTTGGTTTAGGAGCCTTCATTTGCTGGAGTTAAAGATTAAGAATTTTCACGGTCTTCCTTGGAGGTGGCTCATCTAGAGTATGAGAGAGCTGGTTTGCCAGATGAACTAAATCTGGAGTGGACATAGTTTCCCATTCCATCCTGGTCCTTTTTACTAGAAGAGAAAGGTTTCATTCAGCCCAGTGATAAACGGAGTTAAAAGCTACCCAGGTGGAATCAAGATCTGAAGGGAGACCTTTCTTTTTTAAAAATTAATTAATTTATGGCTGTGTTGGGTCTTTGTTGCTGTGCACGGGCTTTTCTCTAGTTGTGGCAAGCAGGGGCTGCTCTTCACTGCGGTGCGTGGGCTTCTCATTGCGGTGGCTTCTCTTGTTGTGGAGCATGGGCTCTAGGCGCACGGACGTCAGTAGTTGTGGCCCAGCGGGCTCTAGAGCTCAGGCTCAGTAGTTGTGGCTCGTGGGCTTTGTTGCTCCACAGCATGTGGGATCTTCCCAGATCACGGCTCAAACCCGTGCCCCCTGCTTTGGCAGGCAGATTCTTAACCAATGTAATGCCAGGGAAGTGCCCAGAATTTTCTTTAAAAGTAATCTGAAGTCAATTGTGATAGTAGTCATGAACAAGCTCATCAGATTTTTGTGTGCAAGCCTGATTTTGGCTCCAATCAACAGGCTTTGGAAAAGCCGTAGGGATTGCCCTGTGAAGTGGCCTAGTGATTGCCCAAGCCTGATCATGTAATAAGTTAGCAGGCTATTCTCCCTGTTGTAATTTTAGAGACCTTTCCCAGTTAGTGGTTTTCACCCATTCTGGACCAGGCCTTCACCAACAAGCATATGAACTAGTTGATGTAAGTCAGAGAAACCACGTTGATACATTTGAATGGCTGGATTAAATTCCTCAGCACACCTGTGAGGGTCTTCCGTTACTTTGGGAAAATCTTTGACTACGGCTGGCAGTTCATCTCTAGTCCAGAGAATATTAGAATTTAATAAGAGTTTAGCCTCTGGATCCTCAGAAGGCTTAATTTTGAAGGGACACTTCTGCTAAGTTCAGAGGAAAAGGGAGTGGGGAGAGTTTCACAGAGAAGGGGAGGCTGGGTGGGAGAATTAGTATGGGGCCACTGAGGGCACAGAGGAGGTGCAGGTGGCATAGACAGGAAGCAGGAAGATGGTGCCAGAGGTTGATGGAACGTGAACCTGAGAAGCTGAGGGAGGCAGACAAGAAGGTGCTGGAAGCAGAGCCTGAGACAGAGGCCAGGGAAGAAGAGCCTGAGGCTTTGGGAGCCATTTTATCTTTCTTTATTTGCTTCAGTTAATCTTAAAATCTTATTTTGCAGAGAGGCAATTTTAGGCTCCTGATAACGTGTGGAAGTCTCAAAATACCAGTCAAGATAGGCATTCCATTCCGTTTTAGAAAGTTTGGAGCTATCATAGTTCAATTTGATTTTCAGAAAATTGTTTGGGGATTTCAAAAGTTCCCCGTAATGGCCATTGATATTCTAAATTGCCTTTGGTCAGGCCAATCCCTTTGGTTAGACATGCGCATGAGGAAGGACCATGGTTTTTAAATATGACATCAGCTGCAGTCCCTGTAGGGCAGGCGGGGCACCCTCAAAATATTTAGATAACTGGGATCTCCTTTCTCAGAGATTTTTCTCTAGAGTAAAAGAATACTTTTTAAACAGCTCAAACAGCTTGAAATTCAAACAGCTTAAACAGCTCAAACAGCTCAACTTGCAGGCTTTTCTGAGGGAGCAGCTTGGTCCCGGAGGAGCCAGGCTGAAGGCTTCTCTTTCAGTTCCCACAGAACAGCCCCTATTTCAAAGGAATGGGCTGAAGGCTGAAAACCAGTGCAGTTTTATCAAAACACCCCCTGTTCCTGAAGTAATGGGCTGAAGGTTTCTTGGCCAGTTTCAGCTGAAACAGTCTGATCCCAAGTCAGACTGAAGTGCTGAATGAATACTTGTATACAGAACAAGACCTTAACAAGAAAGGACAAAACCTTAAAATAGATCCTGAATATAGCCTGGAGAGCTTCAAATGCAAAGAGGGCAGAAGCTTGGGTCCCAGAGAAAGATGTACCTTCAAACTCCAGGGCTGGCAAGAAAAGCCTTTTAAGTGAGTGACAAGTGGGCTCAATTTTGGACATCTCACCTGTTTGCTCACTAGCCCCAGAGCCATCAGGAGTCTTCCCTGGTCCCCTTAAAGGCCAACCAAAATATTGATCTAAAACAAATAGACTGCCAGTTCTTTGAGATTAGCAGAGAATTGCAAGTTGGGGTTGGTTACCATAGTGAGCCATCTGCAAGTCCCAACAGGGCAAAGGGAAGGAGAGTGCTCTTATTGAGAGGAAAAGGAAGTTGGGAGGACTAGAGTAAACAAAGAGTCCATCGCTTTTCATTGACTGAGCTCTTGCTAGGAAAGAAGAGGAATCTTTCTTCCTTTCAGGGCATGAGAGCTCCCTCTTCTGGTCTCCTGACTCTATTTAATAGAGGTTTCTGTTTATTAGTTTTTTGTTTTTACATAGGGAATTCTTTCTTATTGGCATGTGAATGTCTTCTGTCTGAGATTGTTTAATATCTATTGAGAAGATTTCATCCCTCCCACTGAAGTGTACTTGCCTAGCTCCTAGTGTTGTATGTTTGGTGGTGAGAGAGGTAACATCCCTTCCTTACATTAACTTATAAACCATTTCCCTGTTTTTAATTCATGTCTCACCCATGAGTCCCCTTTTCCTGGTGTCTCCAAGACACCAGCCTCTTAAGGGTTTTGCAGGATAAAACAGTTCTCATATTGTCTGTATCTCTTTATTTGGTTACTTGAGGCTAAGGACCACTCTGATAAATTTAATTCATTGTTTTTCACTGTTCTACCAGTCCATGTGTGTGTTTTAATTCCATTTCTACCATGTGAGTGGATCTGCTAGGTGTCTAAGTGCTCAGATGACAAGAACTCTCTGAACAGGACTGACATGGATTTTTCCTTAGTATCCTTGCATCAGAGGCCTTGAGGCTGTTCAAAAAGATGTTGGTGTCTTACAGAGCCTAGTATAGGGTTTTACAAATAAATGGTACTCAATAAATAATTTTTTATTTGGCTTTATTGTTGAAGGTTAATGAAAAAGAAGTGTTCTAATCTATGTAGGGAGCAGATAAAATGGGATTTTGTCAGGGAAAGAGAGGAAGAAAAGTACCGCAGAAGTCTGTTAAACAGGAAATACTTTTTGCATCAATTATAAGGTTGAGATGAATTAATAAAAAATCAGATGGTTATTAGACTCTAATATATTACATTGATCTGTTCCTCTTACAATTATAATGTACTTGTATTCTCTATTGTATAACTAAAAATACAATAAACATATTTTAAGTAATATTATATAGTAGACCTAGTACTATTTAGTGAAATGCTTTTTAATTTCTATTAATTTTATAGCATCTAACCCCTAGAATCTCTATACTAAATGCATTTCTGAAGCTATTGACTTCTCTCTACATTTTGTAAGGATAGTAAATGAAACCTGTAGTTCAGTTAGGAAATGATAGGTTGTTAACTTGTGACAGGTTTTCAGGAGCCTTCTTGATGGATTAACTACATCTAAATTGCAATGATACCCTGAAGTCCTCTTTACTTACCTTTCACAGAGTTGAATGTACCATCATCACATACCTTAAAAATGTATTCTTCAACTGTAAAATGTTTTCAGAACAAAATGGCATGAGTATGTCATTCTCATGTGAGCTACTCTGTGGGCCTTTCTTTCTTTCTGGCTCAAATAAATTTCATGTGAAATTATGGGCATAAGTCCACTTTTGGAATGCTGAAACTGAAAGAGTTATTACCAAGAATATGACAAAGCTCTGCCTTTTAACTTAGATCTTTTTCCATGCAGCATCTGTAAACTGATTAGAAAAATATAGATAAAATTTCCATATTAAACTGGCTCACAAAAGAATTATTTTGACTGTGACTCTCAGATTTGTGGCCCTCAAACATCACCAGATATTTTTTATAGTTTTTTCTAGTGATGCCTTGAAATCAAAGTATCTGCCCTCAAGTAAAGGAGACCAGATTTGATATTAATTTCCATAATTTCTTAAACCATATTTAGTTTTTCTAGAATATATGTAATGAATATAACTTTTCTATCTTCACAACTGAGTATTAAGATATTAGGCCAGTGATTCTAGAATTAACTCTTTGAATAAATGATATACTACAGCTGTATAATATTGATTGACTCCATTCATCTTTTATAATTAATCAAGTATTTTATAACTTGCAGCAATATTGCCTGTAACTTGTGCAATAAGTCCATTGTTACTGGGATACCTGGGTCCTGGGAAGTACAGTTCCGTGCAGAGCTTCTCTGGCTACTTCTGCTACCTGGAGCTTTAAAATATCTTCTTATTCATCCAAAGAGCAATATATGCCAATGATAGAAATCCAAATGATATAGATGGTTATACAAGGAAAGGAAAGTCTCCTTCTGATGCCAGATATGCAGTTCACCAATCCCTCCTCCCCAAAGGCAACTGTTAAATTTCTTGAATATATTGTCTAGAAATGTTCTGTGCATGTGTAAACTTCATATATATAAAATATATATATTTATATATAAATGTTAAATTTTAAAATATACACATGTACACAATGTTAAATGTTAAATATACATATATATATATCATACAGTATAATGCTGTGTAAGTACAAACATACTGGACATGCTGTTTTGTAACTTGCTTCTTTGTTTAAAAATAGATCTTAGATATTATTCCATATTAACACTAGTATTACTGATAAGCAAATATAAAAATTGGACTTATCCCTAGAATTGGAATTACTTGATCAAAGAACATGTGTATTTACAACTTTTAAAAACTTTTGCTCTGCTTGGAATTTATTTTGATAGGAGTAAGGTAGGGATCTAGCTTGATCCATTTCCAGATGGCTGCTAGTTTTCCCCAACATTCTTTGCTGATCAATAAATCTCTCTCTACTACTACAACATATATAGTTTTTATCATATACTAAATTCCATATATATGGAATTCCATATATATATATGCCATATGTATATATATATTTAGACTTTATTCTCTAGTCAGTCAACTAATCTATTCATCTTTTTAATTACCATAGCTTTAATATAAAAATATATTAATATAAATATCAGAATAGGCTGGTCACCTACATTTGTATGTTTGCTTTTTGATCTAATCCTTAAAATTAATTTTTTTTAAGTTTAAAAAGAAATCCTCAAACAGTTTGGATTGATTTATGGAGATTTAAAATCATTAAGTGTCTCCTTATGTAATAAAAGGGCATGCATATTATTTTAGTTTACATGGTTATACTATTATTTGTATATCTTTAAGTATTTCCATTTATATTCTAAAATAAGATTATCTCCATTGCTTGATTTATCAGCTCTAAACAATATCTAGTGATAATCTGCCTTGCAAAATTAGAAAAATCAGTGTGCTTATATTCTTTATACCATATTCTTTCCTTTGTTCTTCCTCTCAATATTTATTAATTAGATTGTTTTTCAACATATTTATTATTTACAGCATTTATATTCTATTCTTTCACCAAATTCTACTCTTAAGTAATTTCCATGGCTTTTTTATTCAAGTAGAATCAATTTACTCCATTAATCCTTTATTATTTTTGCAATTATTCTTGAGTTCCCTCATGTTTGAGATGTTATTTTCCTTTACTTTTGAAGAATATCTGGCTGGGAATGAAATTTCTAGATCACTCTTTTACCGCCTGGATCCTGTAGACCTGCTTTACTGTTACCTGGTAATGAAAGTTCTCATGGAAAGTGAACTCAGGTTCTTATGCACCACACACCAATAGGTGACTTGTTTGATTTTTTGGCTTGGGTGCTCATAATATCTTTTAAGTCCATCTTTGAAATTTTGGGGTTGATTGTTTTATATCAATTTTGGAGGGGAAAATTTACCTTTCAATCTTTTATTTCAGGAAAGTTTTCTTCTATTATATCTTTTAGCAAACTTCTGTCTCGTTTGCTTTGTTTCCTTTTTCAGCAATGTCAGTTATGCCTATTTTGGAACTCATTTGTCTGTCATATTCTTTCATTTTCTGTCTACTATTTGTGAAGTATTTTCTCTTTTTCATTTTATTTTGCTCAGTTTTATCAATGTTGTCCTCCATATTCATGGCCTTGCTTTCAGTAGTATCAGTGCCCCTTTTTTGATGCTTCTAATGTTTCATTCATTTAAATCATGATTTTATTTTTCTGTTTATTTCATTAGTTTTATGTAAAAGTTCCTTATGACCTTCATCTGCTTTCTTTATATGTTTTGTGGTATAGTTTTCTTGGGGTAATTTTTGGCTGTCTTAATTTTTTTCTTCAAGTATTTCTTTATATATTTTGGTGGGTTTTTTCCTTTGGTGTATCTTTTTACATATTTCATGATGGTTCATTTATAGTTATTACTCATTTTAGAATTAAGGCTTTTAAAAAATGGGGAGGGGGCTTCCCTGGTGGCACAGTAGAGAGTCCGCCTGCCGGTGCAGGGGACATGGGTTCGTGCCCCGGTCCAGGAAGATCCCACATGCCGCGGAGCGGCTGGGCCCGTGAGCCATGGCCGCTGAGCCTGCGCATCCGGAGCCTGTGCTCCGCAACGGGAGAGGCCACAACAGTGAGAGAGGCCCGCGTACCACACAAAAAGGGGGAGGGAAAGCTGAGTCATTTGTCAAAATAATAGAAGATATGATCCTTTGAAATAAGAGCACTGAGAAGAGATGAAAAAACACAAAGGACAAAAGATGAGACAGCAGAAAGAAATGAATAGTGAACTATAGAGCTCAAAAAGAAATGGGAGAGAAAAACAAAATCGTAACAGAAATGAAGACAGCGTTAGATGCTGCAAAGGATAAAATAGACAACATGAAAACATAGTCAATGATGAGTGGAATAGGCTTGGAAAGCCATTTTTTAGTGGACCAGCATTTTTTTTTTTTTTTTTTGAAGATACAGTATAGCAGAAGAACTTCAACAGTGAACTGGATTAATTAATTGTCTTTGTAGGCTTTATAAATTAAGGGAAAACCTCATCTGTGGGTTGGATTCTGCTGTTATCTAGTAGAAGTTCTTATTGGGTCATGTTGAAAACTCCTGTGTTTCAGGATTTCTTGTGTACTGATTTAGTGTTTAGCTCTTACCTTGCCAAGAACTGGTTACTGTCCTCCATCTCTCTTCTCACCTCTCACCCAACAGGTGAATTTTTCTTTCAGTATGTCAGTTTTCCCTTTCTTGGCTTCATTGCCACAGTTGGTTGTCAGATAGCTAAAGGGACTCTCAAGTGCTCTGCCATGCACCCAGATCTTACCTTTGCAAGTAAGGAGTTGTTGATTTCACTCCTTATCTGGTGCCCTCTAGTAATCTGGAGATATGCATAATCCACTCTCAGCTTTCTCTCTTAATGAGGTCTGATACTCACCATGCTTGGCAAACTTCTTTTTTTTAAATACATATTTTTTAATTGAAGTAAGTTGATTTACAATGCTGTGCCAATGTCTGCTGTACAGCAAAGTGACTCAGTTATACACATGCAGACATTCTTTGACAAACTTCTTAAAGTATGGTTCCTCATTGTGGCTGCATACACATACACATTTATATTTCATATTTCTATTTCTATGTCATATTTCCCATTTTTCTTCATATTGTAGTTTTGTCTATTTCAAAGAAGAGAGCCTAGGCTTTGCCATATTAACTAGACATCTTGAAATGGTCATATGAGAAAGCCATTCCTCTGGACTAAGCATTGCTCTCTCACTGTCAATCACCTTCTAGAATGAAGACACTGAGTTAATGACATGGTGACACTTGAAGTCAGAAACACTGGAGTCTAAATTTATTTTTATCATGTTTTGAAGGTCATGGGAAAGTGCCGGAGAAGCATGAGTGGCAGCTGCCTAAAGGGTGAAGAAATTGACGAGGGAAGAAGTGTTGCCTTGTTGCTCCAGGCACTGACTTTCACAGTGACAGACACTGGCATTCTCCTAATGACTCTGTACTTCCTTGGTTCCTGAGACAGTTCTGAACAGGGTAAGATGTTAACAGTCCCAGATTCATTGGTTGGTAAGACCTGGAATTAGCAGTGCTGTCCACAGATCAAGGGTAAGCCCAAGGTGTTCAGGTGACCAGAAATACCTTCCTACTACCCAGCTTATATTTTATGATTGGACTATACCCATCAAATTCTGGCCCTCCATAAAATAACTGCTGAATGAATGAATGGTTTGATTCCCTTCTGGGACTGGAGTTAGGCTTCAAATCTGGCTACTCATCTGGGGCCCTGTTGCTGTTCCTCTGTATTCGCATGGCCTTCTACTCTATGCCTTTGTCTTCTCCTTTTCTGTCTGAAACAAAGACTCTGTCATTGGATTTAGAGCCCATCTGGTTAATCAGGATGATCTCATCTTGAGATCCTTAATTACATCTGCAAAGACCCCCCCCCTTTTTTTTTTCAATAAAGTCATATTCACAGGTTCTGGGTGGATATATATTTTGGGAGCGGTCGTTCAACCCACTACACTTACAAAACACGTATTGGAGAACATTCTCATGTATGACAGACATAGTCCATCAGTAATGAATTGATATATAGGAAAATTGTAAGCTGGGATTTATGTGAGATCGTCAAGGAGGTAACTACAACCCCACCTCCTTCCTGCCTGCTCACCTCTAACATAACAGTGAACTGTTGCAGTGGTAGTTGAAAATCAGTGGATGATTATAATGCCACTTAAATGCCTGTCTTTGTGTATAGCCAGGATTTTACTTTTAGCTGTGCCTCACCCACAAGGTTGAACTCCCCTGACATTGACACGTGTCCCAAGCTCATCTACACTTGCTCTATTCTTTTTGCGTTTTACTTTGCTGACCCTACGTGGGCCCACACTTTGACACACTGCCTGGTTCTGTAGAACTTCCCCTCCCACTCTCAGCCATATTGTGAGGGTCCTGGCGTGATTTCAGTGCATACTGCATTTTCAATGAAGAAAATGCTTGCAAATTCTGTCATTGTACTTAAGCTCATTTTGCTGTAGTTCTGTAAGCAAGGAGTAGTAATAAAAGAACAGTGGGCATCCAATTTGTTGAATGCAAAACAAAGGAAGTTAGGCAACCTACCTAGGTTCACACAGCAGGTTACTGGTAGAACTCAGTTTCACATCCAGGTCTTTCTAACTCCAGAGTCCAAGCGTGTAGCCGCTATGCTGTAAGCCTCCATTGGAAAGCAGCCACTTGAACCAGGGATGGGCTTATGTTACCACTGTGGGCAAGTTTAATAGAACCCCACAACAGGCAATCTCTATGAGATCATCTGACTCCTCAAAATACTGTAGACAATGAAATACATTACTTTATCCAGAGGATTAATTACTTGATTAAAGAATATAATATAAGCATATGTAAGAATATAATATAAGCAAGAATATAATTCTTCTTGCTTTCTGGTAACAAAGGCTGCTTTTAAGTTAAATTTTCAATGCTGTGCATGATACACAATTCCTATAGGTGGTAGAATGTTAGAAATAACCTTGCTCATTTAAAAAAGCATGGGAGAGAGGGCAGGGGATGACAATGGTGATCACGGTAAAATGAGGAACAGTCGAAATCTCTACCATAAAGAGCAAGAAAAGCACTGAAATTATACTACACAGCCTAAAGACAAAAACATTTCATTTCCCTTTGCATGAAACTGGTCTGACCTTCACCGTCCTGAAATAACAGGAAATATTATTTCTCTGGTAACCGTACTGCATTTTAGGCGAGTAGTTAAGCAGAATGCCCAGCATGAATAAATACAGTTAGAAATTGTTAGGGCAGATCTCTATGAAGAGTGCATGTTAAGCAGTAATAGAAATGTTAGAGCTTACAACAAAATGAAATTCGTATTGTAAAGGTCAAACTTGCCTAAAAGAGACTTTTTAGGTAAACTATTGGGTTGAAAACCCGATTCCTATTTTGTTTTAATAGTAACATATGGTGGCTGAGGTGATGTGTTTCAGTTGAGTGAATCTTGTAGCTTTATCCTGTGCTTGATTCAGCAGAGCTGTGGATGATTTTTGCAGGACTATGAAAAATGGCTGAATTCTCTCTTCCTCCAATCTGAAATTAATGACTAGAAACGAAATTACCAGACGAAATTACCAACACGGTAGGTTTTCAAAAAAATAGTGTAAGTACTTTATCTAGAAATGGTATGTTTTCCCTTAGATAAACATGCAAGATTTTATGGGATAAATTTGTCTTTAGGAAGACAAACTTATGTAATTTTGAACTCAGCAACATTAGCTAGAAACAACTAATTTAACAATATTAGCTAAAAACTACTGGAGGTAAGAATCAGAAATATCTATATTAATCTCTGCCTGATTCCTGGATTTGAGGTATACTGCCTAGGCTCATTCCCTAGTGAGAAGACTGGCAGAGCCGTAAGAACTTGTAGGAGGACCGGAAGATCCCTAATATCACACCTGAACTGATGGATGAGCCATCAAAGTCGCCTCAGCCCTTGGGGAATTTCATACTTACTTAATCTTTAAATTTATCAGACATTAATTGAACCCCAACTATTGGTCAGGGAACGAAGGTCCCACATGCCGTGGGGCAACTAAGTCTGCATGCCACAACTACTGAGCTCGCACGCCTCAACTAGAGAGCCTGCATGCTGCAAACTACAGAACCCAAATGCTCTGGAACCCACGCGCCACAACTACAGAGCCCACGTGCCCTGGAGCCTGTGTGCCACAACTAGAGAAGAGAAAACCCACACGCCACAACTAGAGAAAAACCCGCGCACCACCACAAAGAGCTTGCACGCTGCAATGAAAGATCCTGCATGCCTCAATAAAGATCCTGCATGCCGCAACTAAGACGTACCACAGCTGAAAAAAAAAAAAAGTGAATTGTTGGCTCCATGCACATCTAGACTATAAGGAAAAGTAAAGTGTTGATCCAGTGTTGAGCTTTTTGTTCTTTCCTATCTCTGCCTTACTGTCTCTGCAGCCACCTTCCTCCTTAAGTACACCGCTTATGTCGGTTGTTCCAGAGACAAGGGCCACCATGTTTCCAGCTAACCTCATACATGATAACGTGTATAAGATGTGCATTTTAAAAGTTTGTTTAGATATGATTGATCGCCTCAGGAAAGTCATGTGAATACTAGGTAATAATCTTATTAGAAGAACCTAAGAAAGCAGCTTTCTTGGTGATTTACCCTTGTTTCATTGGCTTAAGCACTGATCTTAAACCTGGTTGATCCATTTTAGTGAAAAGGTTAAAGTGAATCCACTTTCAAATGTTATAGCTTAACTAGAAATAATTTTAAGAGCTTACAATCAGGTATCTGTAAACTTTAATATTTATTTACTTATTGATTTAAATCAACTGAGATTATGTACTCCTCTCTTTGGGCATGTACGGTGCATATTGGTATTTGGTGTTCTCTGCCAAGGATTCCTTTCTTCACTGGTATGTCCAGCCCTGTGATAGTCATGGTGTCTTTTAAACTTGCCACCTCTCTGTGAAAATTTCCTTGCTCATATCTTAGTGGCTTCCTGTTTTGGCTCTTAAGTTATGACCTAGATTGTCATCTCTATTTCTCTCACCTCCTCTGTTGGTGGAGAATGAGATCGCTGTCTCTGATTGTCCTGTGATTCTCTTAGTGTCAGGAACAGCTAATAGTTTCCATGAGGGTTACAGTTCTTCTGAGCTGCTTGGAATAAAATGGGTATCATTTCCTAGAGGATGACGACACAGCTTTCTGGGGCTGTCAAACCACTTTAATTCATTGAGAAGAAGCATTTGATGCATATTGTGACAGTTATGCATACATGAAGAGAAGACTGTCGAACTCAATGGGTTAGCATCATCTTTCAGATAAACTTCATTTTTCTCTCCTCTCTTTCGGCCCTTGTGCCAGTGAAACGAAAGATATTTTTTAAAAAACCACGACATGAAAAGAGGGAAGTATTGTTTTTGTAAAAGCAATCCTAAAACACAGCTATTGAAAGAAGCAATGTTTAAAAAATTTAGAATAGACCCTTCTAAATTCTCAGTTTAAAATGACTTACTAATACAAATACCTAAAAGGCTTTAAAAAATTGTTAATGCTGTTGAATAAATGTTGAATGAGATAAATGAGGTGTCTTGAAATGGGGCTATGATTTATTATAATTATTTGTGGAATTTTGGTTTCCCATTTTAAATGGTATACCTCTTGCAGGCAGGAATGGGCTTCATTGTCCTCATCATGGATAAGGGAAGAGTAAAATCCCCTGTCTTTACAAGGAAACTTGTTAGATTTTCTGGCTCCTCCTTGACCAGCAGTTTCAGGTCTGTTTGTTTATTGGTTTATCTTTGCCTTTTCTTTTTCTTCAGGCCTTTCGGAATCACCCTTTTATATAGCAGATGTTTTTTTTCTTTTTAATATAATCTGAAGGTTTTAGATATAGAACTCTAGGGGATTTTTTTGCTCATTTGTATTTAGTTTTTTGACAACCATTTTTATTTTAAACCTGTCTCTCTTTATGATATACTTCTAGTTTTTAATCATTTTTATTTACTATATGATCTGAGATATTCATATTTTTCCAAGTGTTTTTATAATTAAGTCATGATTTAATGAGTTATCCCTTTAAGATTCACTATCTATTTGACTCCTCTTTTAGGAGGTACAGATATGAGTATGCTTTCTCTTTAACCTACTTCCCCTTCTCTTCTATCACCAGAGGCAGATTATATTATTATTTCTAAAGTACTGTGGTCTATAACATTTACATTCTGTTCTACTTATAACTCTCACAGTTGAGTAGTGTCTTTACAATGATTTCTCCACTTACCTCTAAGTTTATAGGATATCATACTATAATAGTTGTTTTAAAGAAGAGCTCAAAGGAGGTGGTGTTCCTGATTTCTTGCATGTTTCGTATGATCTGTCAATTACTTTTATACTTGAAATAATAACTGGTTTAGATTTAACATTCTTGGTTTATATTTCCCTTTCCCAAAGATGTGGTAGATATTGCTCTATTGCCTTCTGCAGTAATTTTTAAATCTGATGTCAGCCAGATTTTTTTCTTTCTTATAGGAGAATAGATTCTTTCTTGCACCCCACAGAATGCTCTATCATTAAACTGCAGAAAGTTTCTCAGGTTATGTGCTGATCATTCTATAGCAACTTTTCCTGGTATACAATGTACTCATTTTACCTATATGCTTGATTTTTCCCTTATTTCAAAGAAATGTTCTTTTATTATATCTTTGGATATTTGTTATATTTCTTCTTTAGAAATGTCCAACTATACACACATTGGATCTCCTTTGGCTCTATATCAGTAATGTTCTTTCAAATACTTAAGTCTTTGTTCTTCTATATTTTTGTGTTTTTAGAAATGGCTTGTTTTTTCATTCTGATACCTTTAATGTGACCTTCAATAATGTAATAGTTTCATTTTCTCGTCTATTTTTTGACTCTGACGCAGCATTTTTCATTACATTTATTTTCTGATCTTTTTCCTTGAGTCCTACTATGTCTTATCTGGATTCTTGTTTCAGAGGGGTTGTGATTTTTAAAATAATTTTTAATTTAAGGAATACTATATTTTTCATAATTTTTGGCCTGATTTGTGTTATAGTCTTATGAATTTTTTATCTGCCTTCTGCTTGCTATATTCTTTTCCTTAAACTTTTAGTACTATTTTTACATATGTCCCAGCTGATTTTTTTCTGTTTTTCATCTATAATACACACCTGAATCAGCTATTCAATGATGGATAATATATAGGAGAGTTAGGTAGAATGCAGCAGAAAGTTTGAATTTTAGACCATGGCTTTTGAACACATTCCCATGAATATTCTCCCTGAGGTATATAGTAAACCAATTCTGTGTTACCTAGAAGTCTTTCTGGCACCTAGTGAAGCCATAGGTTCTTTCTTTCTTTCTTTCTTTCTTTCTTTCTTTCTTTTCTTTCTTTCTTTCTTTCTTTCTTTCTTTCTTTTCTCTCTCTCTCTTTCTCTCTCTCTTTCTTTTCCTTTCCTTTCCTTTCCTTTCTTTCCTTTCTTCCTTCCTTCCTTCCTTTTTCTTTCTTTCTTCCTTTCTTTCTTTCTTCCTTCCTTCCTTTCTTCCTTCCTTCCTTCCTTCCTTCCTTCCTTCCTTCCTTCCTTTCTTTCTTTCTTTCTTTCTCTCTTTCTCTTTCTCTCTTTCTTTCCCTCTCCTCTCCCTTCCCCTCCCCTCCCCTTTCCTTTCTCTCTCCCTTTCCCCACTCCCTCCCTCCCTTTTTTCCCTCCTCCCCACTTCCTTTCTTCCTTTCATTCCTGCTTGTCTGCAGGGCTGTTTCCACTGATAATTTCTCTACCACCATGTTTCACCCACAGCAACTCTATCGGGAAGACGACACGTCTGTATGCTTTCATATTCAGCTTGGCAGTATCTGCCACTCTGTGGAACAAAGTAAGATTTACTGAGGTTTCCCAGTTCCTGCATGAAACCCAGTTGGCCATTCAAGTGAAGAGAGATTCTTTTTTGCCTTGGTATATCCCACCTACTGTGGTGAATGCTTCACTGTGCTCAGGGCCTATAGTGGCTTCTGTCTCTTGTGGAGCCCTCCTCTGTCTTTGTATTATTTTCACTGTACCTGGCAGCCATTGTGCTTTAGCATTGTGGTTGTTTCTTCATATGTTATGGTTTGTGGTTATGGTTGTTTCTTACTGTATTAGTTATCTATTATTATGTAACACAGCACCTCAAAATTTAGTGACTTCAGTCAACTGCAATGTATTACTTCTCCCGATTCTGTTGGTGACTGGGCAGTTCTGCCAATCTTATCTGGGTTCATTTACCTGACTTCAGTCAGCTGGTGGCTCATCTGCAATGGCTGAGACAGCTGGGATGTCTGGGCCTCTCTCTCCATATGTTTTCATTCTGGCTACCTTCATAGCATGGTGATTTCAGGGTTCCAAGAGGGTAGGAAGCTTCAAAACCTCTCATGGCAGAGACTAGAAATTCTCAAAGCAACACTTCTGCTGCATTCCATTAATCGAAGCAAGTCAGAAGACCAGTCCAGTTTCAAGAGGTGGCAAAGTCACATTGTAATTGTCATCCAGTTATAAAAGGAATTTAGCTCTTTGAGCAAACAATCTAAAACGTTGTGGTTCATTTTTTGATTTATGTTTCTTGACCATGTTTTCATTTGGTTTAATGGTAAAGGAAGGAACAGAGACAGTTTTACACTGTTGCCTTTATAGGAAGTCAGCTATTATTAGTTTTAATGGTAATTAATAATAATATACCTTCTTTATAATAATATAGCACCTTTTATTTTTTACTTATTAAAGACCATAGGCTGTAACTTAAGAAGTGACTCTCCTGTATATAGTTAATAGCTCCCAATCATAGTGAAAGGATTTAGAGACCTGAAATGGGAAAGCTTTTTCCAGTTTATATAGTAAAGGATAATGAATTTTAGACTGGAGGGCAGGAAGACAGTCTTCTGTTTCTGATTCTAATCCTAGTTTTGTGATCTTGAGGAGATGAGTTTACTTTTGTCTCTCATTTACTAAAATGAAGAGGTTCTTAAACTTTAAGGTCATAGAAGTTACCTATGAGATGTTAAACATTCAAATCCTGTCTTTTTCTCCCTTGAAATTCTGACTCAATAGGTCCAAGATCTAAGAATCTGATTTTTTAATAAGTATTTTATATGATTCTGTTGCGGGTAGTCTCTTGACCACGCTTTGGGAAATACTTAACACCATAGGCTTTGTATTAGAACTTTGAAAACCTCAGAACCAGCTCCCATTTGCAAAATTCTATTGATTATGAAATGTATATTTAAAATGTGTTTATTATTTGAGCAATGATAAACTATTTAATTACCTGCATCACTTAGAATGTCTTTGAGAATAAACATCCTAACTTGAGCTCAGTGCTTTCACATCTGCCATTATGGAAATAAAAGAAAAAATCAGTTTCTCGTGTGCATCATTAAAATCTGTTGATTAAAAAAATTGTATGTTTAAAAGGTTCTCATCTTTGCATCATACTTTTCTTCCTTGCCATGCAAAATGGAAATAAGTTAACACAGTAATTATTCATACAGATATGGGGGCCAATCTTTGATAAGTTAAAAACCTGTACCTCCCACTGCCCAATATGTGAAAGTATCATGCTGTGTTCTAGGGAAGCCATTTCTCATCTCTCAGACATACCCTGTCTACCTCAAAGTTAATTCTAAGCAATGAACAGTGGAAATTATTAAAATAAAGTTTGCATGTATTAAGGTCCTAAGATTATTAGATAAAATATATTTTTTTTAATGTGAGAAAAGAGAGTTCAATGACTTTTAACATTAAATAGTTCAAGTTCAATGACACTAACATATAAATCATCATAGATAGGCTTTGGGGTAAGGATATATGAGTTAGTAACAAGCTACCCAGAACTAAAGAATATTCACTTGCAGAGCATTGTAATTTTTTATCAGACTTTGTGGGCCGCAGTTTTATCTTGAGGGCCGTACAGAAATATACCATGGGCACATCTGGCCCACGGTAGTAGTTTTAAAACCCCTCTTTATGATAAAAATGCTTGTCAAACTCTAAGTAAGATTGATTCCAGGTTTTAAACCTTGTGTTAGTAATTTAGTTGACAGCTTTATTTTTTGTTAGAGCAACTCTCTATTGAGCCACGTGATGGCAGCATTTACTATGTGTTAACATTGAACTTTTTTTTTCTCTCTAGGTTGTTCAGCCTCGTTTAATGTTGGTAGTGGAAAAGATTGATAGCAATGCAAATGTATTTATAACCAAGAGAGATAGTCACCTTCCACCCCAATTAGCCTTTGCATTGATTTACTGAGGAAAAACATCTATTACTGAAAAAAGTCTTACAGATTAGTGTTGCATTATTTTGTTACAGTTGAAATATGTAGGGAAAGTGATCTCAGAGAAGATACACTTTAATCTAACCAAAAGTATACTTTCCCAATAATTTTTTTTAAAAAAGATACATCATTGAGAATGCAGCTCTGGTTCAGAATACTGTACCACAATTTTCCCCCCTTATATCTATATACTTAGTTATTTGGATATTTTCTAATAATGAGCTTGTGTCACATCTTAGATCTTTAAAAAGAGATTTATTCATGAGCTGTTGCTTGGATAAAGCCATTGATCTACCAAAAAAGAAAATCCCATTTCTCAATTTCTTTGTGAGAATATAATTATGGTTGGAACTAAAGTCTTTTTTTTTTTTTTATAATGAAAAGGCTTACTGCCTCCTGAAATACGTTTTTGTACCCCCTAAAGATTGGAACTGCAGCCGTGACTTTTTTCCTGCAGAGAAAAACCTACCAGTAATGATTGTATAAACATCCCGGCAGGTACTTTCTAAGGGAGGGTTCACTAAGAGAACTCCCGTTTGAGATTTACATGGAACACAAATTGGTAGAGATTTACAAGGCAGTTAATGATTTAGTGCTTTTGGCTTGAAAGAAAGGAATAGTATTTTTTGTTTTTGTTTTTTTTAACCATCCCTGTTTTCCCTGGTCCCTTATTTCTCTTTAAAAAAATCATGGCATGTGGAAAAGTTTGGTGGGCTTTTGTTTTTTGAGCTTTAACCAGAGAAGGTTCCCCATATTATAATTCCCTGACATTTGAATTTATATGTCAGAGTAAGGTTAAGGTACTCAATATAGGGTTGTAAAGAGGCTCTGCTGGACCATCAGGACTGCCTAAATGGCAAGAAAGTAACATGGGAAGTCTTGGACTGATGGCAGGTTTATATAAATATCTTTGTGGGTGTATATAAATATTCTGGGGAGGCGATTCCAGCTTTGCTATTTTCACAAGCTCAACTCTATTTTCCTGAGCTCTATGTATGTTTACTTACATACAATTGTACATGTCCTTCTGTTTATATATGCTTAGGTATTCTGAGTATAAAATGAGACTTATGTACCTTATACATTCTTCTTGTAACTAATCTTATGCTAGTTTAAATTTAAAAAAAGATTCTATAATAAAAGTAATGCAAGATTACTGTAGAAAGCTTATAAAATATAGGTACGTGAAAAGTAAATAAAAACATATAATATCTTACCATGCCATTATTTGAGTGTTTTAGTCACATATATATATATATAGCAAATAAATACAAAAAATTATAGGAATTGGGTCACACATTAGTCTTGTACAGGTTTTCACAACTGAGCTGGACACAATTTCTATTGCTACACAATTCACTTATATTCCTTTTCTTTTTAACATAAGCACATAATCCTCATTTTTATATTTATCATTATGAGACGTGCTACCTGGTTTGGACCCCTGGAAAAAGAACATTTAAGTGATATCACTCTAGTCAGACCCACCAGGTCTGATTGCATACATATGGAAATTCATAAAGAAGACCCAACTCCAGATGGCCTGATGTCAACAGGGACACTTTCAAAATTGTATAGGAAGTTATGGTCTAGATCTGACAGGCATAATTGCTGTGATGTTCAGTCTCAGATGAAATCAATGCAGAAAAGAAAAAGAAAATAATTACCCTGACAGCTTTCCCAATCTGCAGCCTTTGCTGTATGTAAAGTGCTGTTCAGTTCTAGCCAGCGGTTTAGAAAGGAAGGAAGCGCTTAAGTGGCTGCACTAGAAAGGGGCTGGTTGTCTTTCAGGAGAGCCTTGTTTTCACTTTGCCAGTGCCCTGAACTGCTGAGTGCCCCAGCACAGTGCTGTCTCCCTTATTGGTGATGGAAGGTGCTGTGAACTGCCTGCCCAGAGATACCAACCAGAAATCAGAACAATCTCAACTGCAGCCCTCTCACCAATTACGTGTTGTGTGTGTGTGTGTGTGTGTGTGTGTGTGTGTGTACTTGCATGCATGAATGTGTGTTCAAACTTGCATGCTGAGTTTTCTAGTTAGCGTAGTTCAGTCAAAGCCTGGCCATAGGAACCTGGGTCAGTGTTTGAGGGGTAACCCATCTCAAACAGTGTGAGGTCTCTGAATACAGCTACCCAGCTTGACTACAGTGAGGGCGGCTCCATTATGCTCAGCTGTGTCTCAGTTAAAGCAGAACAAAAGGGTTTCAGAAAAGAGAAGGAAGCACACTGTGCTGGTTTAGTCTGAGGGTAAGAGTGGAGAAATGGCTGAAGTGATTGAGGGGCTTCTACCTGCCATTAACTTGTAGGAATCTCCCTGAACTATGAAGCAAACTTAGATCTTGCAGGTTTGCTTAAAGGGCTTGGTAAGCCCTGTAGCCAAATACCATTTCTGGGTTTAGAACAATTGAGTTCTGTGTCAAATTTGTTTTTTATTTGTTGTCTTGCTGTTTGCAAATGTTTGGCCCCTGTGAAATTTTTGTATGTTCAGTAAAAAATTACCCAGAGAGTTGAAATTGGCATTGATTTTTAATTTATACAGAAGTTATTACAAATATATTTGTATTACAAATATATTTGTCAGTGTCAAAACAGTTTCATTAAAAAAAGTTTCATTGCTTACAACATATAGCAAATCAAATTTCATAATTGCATTTACCATGTGGGCAGTAACACCGGTTTCAGAGTTTAAAGGTCATTGATGACTAGGCTCTGAGTTTAAATTAAATTGCAATATGTGTTTTCCTCTTCCTCCTAGATTGCAAATGTGACAGGAAATACTGGCACAACTTAGCATTTTCTACTAAAAGAAACACTGATGTCTGCTTTCTGTTTGCCTTCTTTCTTATGCCCCATCCTTCATAACTACAAAGATAACTTACAGGTAAATATTCAGTCATTGTTTGTACAGTGAGAACACTAATACCAATTTGAGTAACAAAACACAAATGGGACCTTTGGCTTTGATTTACAGAAGTGACATGAATAAAAAAGTCAATTCTCATTTATTAGCAAATGGTAACTTAATTAGTGTTCTCAAATTCATCTGTCCTCATTAAAGTTGCTTTGTAGGACTCTTCCCTAAGTTCTGTTTCCCCTCTTGCACTTCCCATTCTCCATCCTCCCTTCATCACGATCAAGTTTGTAGTTCCTGGGAATTTCGCTCCTTTTGTAGCATATTGCAGTAAGGGAAAAAAATTTATTTCATTATCAGGTTGTAGTCATTGATCTGACGGAGTTCTGGTTTTCACATGTCATCTAGTATATGTCAATTCCCCAGGCCAAGACTTCTTCACCTGCAAAATGAGGATGATAAAGGGTTTGACTTCTATGGTCACGTTTAATTTTAAAATCCTATGGTTCTTAGTTTCAGTTCCCCTATGGAAAAATTCAGAAAGAGTTCACTTTGCTTTCTACCTTTTTAAAAAAAGTAATCGCAGGGCCTTCTCCCACAGCATGCATTTTTATCAATGTAAGTGGAGATGACTTTTTTGTTTTCTTAGGAAGCAGGATTTATATTATGGAAGATGCAATTTGTCATGATGTGGTAACTGCTGGAGTAAAGCTGTTGCCTGAGCAACTCAGGAGCTTTGGGTGTTCTAGTGATTTGTTTATCATTACAATGAGTGATACGGATGATAAGATTCAGGGGATAAGTGCAAGAGGGCTAGACAAGTGAAAATACTGGTCATAATTAATAGGAAAAAAAACATTGATTTTGAGCAGTATCTAGATGTAAATAAATTCTTGGTTTGCTTTATGATATTTTGAATTTATAGCTGTAGAAAACATCTTTATAGCCAAAATACCTGGAAGACATTAATTTTATTATTTTGTGTCTAAAGTTCTTCAGTACAGAACAAAATCAAGAGCTGGTTTGAAAGCTTTATGACAGACAAACCTCTACCAAGACTGATCTAGACTAGACAAGAAGAGAGAAGACAAAAATACAGAAAACACTTCCTATCATTACTGGTAGCAAAGGATTTAAAATAATAAAAATATTATGAAGCAGTATATGCATACAGTTGAAAGCATAGATGAAATGGGTGAATTCTGAAAATGCCAAAATTCATATGAGGAAAAGGGAGAACATGAGTGGACCAATAATCACTAAAAAAAACCCAGCAATGGCAATCAAAGACCTTTTGCCAGTTAGGTGTCAGACCCAGAATATTTTATAGGAGAATTTTACCAAAAATTTGAGTAATAGAATCTCTCTATATTATACAGATTGCTCTAGAAATTAGAAAAATATTAAAGACACCCAACTCATTTAGAAGCTGCTATAACCTTGGTTACAAAGCCAAATAAAAAGTATAAGAAATAAAATTATAAACCCATTTCATATATAAGCCTAGGTGATAAATTCTAAGTAAAATATTAATGAAAATAATTTAACTGACATTATGTCTGTCTAAATAGAATTAAAACCTTCATACTACAAAATATCCTGAAATGTTGGGAAAAGTATAACGAATCACCTTAAATGTATAACTGAACTCTAAGAGTAAAGGAAATCAGTGATCCAAAATGGGGGTGGGTGGGTAGGAATGTTGAACACCACAGAAATAAAGATGAGTTGATATTGTGGTTGTCTTAGAGATTGGATACTAGTTTCACTAACCAAGGGACTTGGTCTTGTTGGTCAAACAAAACAGGCTATAAGAGGTAGGAAATTTGAACTCAGAGATGCTGAAATTAAACCCTCAAAGAATGATACACTGTGTGCAAAATCAACCAGAAAAATTCTGGCATTTTCCCAGTCTTTTTTAATCTCATCGGCATAGAAGGAAAAAAATTCTTTTTTCATAGTAGAAAAAATTCTTCTCAAATAACTTTTAATTGTGGCTATGCCCTAATCCATCTATATATTTTTAGTTGACGTAAAAATCAGTCCTCAGATAATACTATCCCTTGAGTGCTTGAGAAGAAAATGTAAAATCACACAAACAGCATAAACCAGGTTATGTTGAGTTCCTGCTAATAATGTGTCACTAAAGAGATCATAACCTCCAAAATATAAAACACACATGGAAATAATCAACCATGTGTGAGAATCAGTGGCCAGTAAACTTTGACCCTCAAGAAGTTCAGATATAATTCATGTGAAATTTATACTATAAAAGTAGCATATTTTAGATTCTTAAGGACTTAAATGTCAAGAAAATGAGAAAAAGAATGAGATTAAACAAATATAACATGAGAATACCTAATAACTAAGTTCAACAATGTTGCAGGATACAAGATAAACATATAAAAATCAATTGTATGTATATATACTAGTAATGAACACACGGACACTAAAATTAAAATATCATTTACAATCGCTCAAAAAATGAAATACTTCAGTGTAGATCTAGCAAAACTTGTACAGGACTTGTATGCTGAAAAGTATACAATACTGATGAAAGAAATTAAATATCTATGTAAATAGAAATATCTGATTATATATTGGAAGACTCAACTTGTCAATTCTCCCAAATTGATGAACAGGCTTAATACATATCCAAGCAATATTTTTTATGGATACAGACAAGATTATTCTAAAATTTACATGGAAAGAAAAAGGAACTAGAGTAGCTAGAACTATTTTGAAAAAGATGAATAAAGTGGGAGGGAATCCATCTTTCCAACTTCAAGAGTTATTATAGCTAAAATAATCATAACTATGTGGTAATGGTGGTGGGATAGACATATAGACATTGGAACAGAATAGAGAACCCAGAAATACACACAAACATGCCTGATTTTTGACAGATGTGAAAAAGCAATTGAATAGAGTTAAGATAGAATGTTAAACAAATGGTGCTGGAACAATTGGACATCCATATGTTAAAAAAAATATACCTTAAACCTAAGCCTCACACTTTATACAAATGTTAAAACGAATCACAGGCTTAAATGTAAAACATAAGACTATAAACTTTTAGAAGAAAACAGAAGAGAAAAATGTCAGGATCTAGGACTTGGCAAATGTTCCTAGATTTGACATCAAAGAACAACATACAAAAGGAAAAATTGCTAAATTGGACTTTATTAAAATTTTAAAAATTGCTCTGTGAAAGACCCTTTAAGAAGATAAAAAGACAAGCTCCAGAGTGGGAAGAAACACATGTTTCTGACAAAGGAGTAGCAAGCCACACATTAAACAAAAGACTAGTATCTAGGATATATAAAGAACTCTGAAAATTCAGCAGTAAAAAGCAAACAATCCAATTAGCACATGGGCAAAAGGCATAGACATTTCACTGAAGATATACAGATGGCAAATTAAACACTTGAAAAGATGTTCAACATCAGTAGACAGCAGGGGAATTCAAACTACCACCACCATGATAATATCACTATACACCTATCAGAATGGATAAAATAAAAAATAGTGACAACACCAAATCCTGGAGAGAATACAGAGAAACTGGATCAATCATACATTGCTGACAGGAATGAAAGATGGTATAGCCAGTCTGGAAAATAGTTTGTCAGTTTCTTTAAAAAACTAAACATGCAACTACCATATGACATAAAATTATACTCCTGGAGACTTAAACCACATAAATGAAGACTTAACGTTCACATAAAAACCTGTACACAAATGTTTATAGTAGTTTTATTCATAATAGCCCCAAACTAGAAATAACAGGTGAATGGCTAAACAAACTGTGGAATATCAATACCAAGGAATACTACTGTACAGTAAAAAGGAAAAACTACTAATACACTACAACCTGGATGCATCTCCAGAGAATTATGCCGAGCTGAAAAAGCCAATCCCAATAGGTTGCATACTGTATGATTCCACTTATAACATTCTTAAAATGAAAAAAATATGAAAATGAAGAACAGATTAGTGGTTGCCAGGCGTTGGGACAGGAGGGAAGTAGATATGTTTATACAAGTCAGCATAAGGGATCCTTGTGAGGGAAATGTTCTGTACCTTGACTGTATCAATGTCAATATCCTGGTTGTGATATTGCTATAGTTTTACAAAGCATTACCAATGGGGGAAACTGGGTAAAAAGTACATGGGATATTGCTGTATTATTTCTTACAGTTGCAATGTTAATCCAAAATTACATCAAAACAAAAAGCTTAATTAAAAAATATAAACAACAAAACACAGAGTGGGTCAAATAAAAAGAAAAATGTGGTTACCCTGGATTGGATTGTAGATATGGGTGCCCAGTGGATAAGAGTCAGTAGTGGCAGGGGTACCTTTTAGTATGTGCCTTTTTCTTGACATAGGAAAATTCACAAATCATAAATTTATATCTTAATGACTTATCACAAAATGTACCCACCCACATAACTACCACTCAGATTAAGAACTAGGATATGACCTGACCCCAGAAACTCCCTTTGTGCCCCTTCCTGTCACTACTCCCTGTCACTCTTCCAAAGATAACCACTGAGTTTAAGTACCATAGATTAGTTTTGCCTGTTTTCAAATTTTATAAAAATAGAATCATACAAAAATCATTTTTTTGTGTCTGGCTATTGTAAATCAACATTACATTAATGAGGTTCATCCATGATGGTGCATGTAGCAATAATTTGTTCAGTTTTGTTGCTATGTAATATCCTATCATATAAACTGTAATTTATCCATTCTATTCTTTATAGACATTTGATTTTTTCCCCCAAATTTTATGAATAATGTTGCCATGAAAATTCTTTTTTTCCTGTGAGTTTTCTTTTTGTGTGTGTGTGCACGTAGGTACAAATTTTCCTTGGATGACTAAATGAAAATGAAATTGCATTTCTTGTAAGGCAAGTCTGGTGATGATGAATTCTCTCAGCTTTGTTTCTCCTCCATTTTTGAAGCACAGTTTTCCTGGATGTAGTATTCTTGGTTGACAGTTTTCTTTCAGCACTCAGTCAGAATTTTGGACACATGTTCCACTCCTCTCCTTCCCCTGAGGGAGAGGTGTGGAGCTATATCAGCCTCCCTCTGTATGCTGTTCCGCAGGCCCTCTGGGGCAGCAGCGACCTGCAAAGCTCTTTTCTGTTGTTCAGCAACCCCCGGGCATCTAGAGTATATCACGTCCCATCAGTGCTCTGAGACAGAAGACAGATACCCATCCTCAGGCAGCCCACAGAAAAGGTGGAATGCTGGATATATGTTCCAACTCTTTTCCTCCCCAGGGAGAAGTAGAGAATTGGTGTTTTTCTCCTACTTGATCCACTGAGCTGGGGAAGGGTCTATGGTGAGTGAGTGTTCCAAAATGTTGCCTTGTTCTCAGTGGCTTCCAATCTGGTGCTCGTTCTTGTCAGTTAGATTAAGGTAAGACAGAGACCAGTCCTTCAGGCAGCCACCCCTTCCCCGCTGCCACCCAAAGTCTAAATGTTAGACATATGTTTCAATCTTTTCTTTCTCTCACTAGGGAGAAGCTAAGATCTGGGAATTTTCTCTTGATTGTGCCACGTTGAGTAGGGGGAGGAATTATGGTGAGTGCTGTGAGTTTTCCTACCCACTTTGATGTGACTGATTTTGTGCCCGTCTGGGGTACAGGAGTCTCTTAATTGGTTTCTAAGTTTCTCACAAAGGGAATTGGTTCCTGTATTGTTATGTCAGTATGTCATGGGGGGAAAGAGGGTATGGGGCTTCCTGTTCTGCCACCTTGCTCTCTATTCTCTATTGTTATCTTGGCTTTGTCAGTTTTTGTACCAATGCATCACTGTCTTAATTAAAGTAGCTTTATATCCAGTAGTGGAAGTTTTCCAATTTGTTTTTTTTAAGAGGTCAGAGTTATTGACCTTTTAAATTTCCATATAACTTTTAAGTTAACCAGTTTTCATGCATACACACACACACACACACACACACACACACACACACACACACAACCCTGCTGGAATTTTGTTTGGAATTTCATTGGATCTATAAGTTGAACCATGAAAACTAACATCTTTACAATTTTAACTCACAATATGTGAACATGCTACATCTCACTGTTTATTTAGTTCTTATTTAATTTCTCTTAGTAATATTTTATAGAGTTTTTACATAGTTTTCATTAGATTTATTCTAAGCTATTAGGTGTTTTAAAAATCTTATTATAAATGTTCTTTAAATTTAAATTTTTTTTTTTTTTTTTGCGGTATGTGGGCCTCTCACTGTTGTGGCGTCTCCCATTGCGGAGCACAGGTTCTGGACGCGCAGGCTTAATGGCCATGGCTCACGGGCCCAGTCGCTGTGTGGCATGTGGGATCCTCCCGGACCGGGGCACGAACCCATGTCCCCTGCATCGGCAGGCGGACTCCCAACCACTGTGCCACCAGGGAAGCCCAAATTTAACTTTTTTAAATTTAAATTCCATTTGTCAGTTACTAGTATTTAGACATAAAATAGATTTTGAATATTGTGATTGTTTTGAATTCATGTATTAATTCTAATAGTTAATCTGTAGAATTTTTTGGATTTTTTAAATACTTATTATACTATCTGGAAAAATGACAGTTTTGTTTTTTTCTTCCAATCTTTTTCTTATGTTTTCCTTGCCTTGCCTTATTGCAATAGCTAGGACAGTGGTGATTAGAATTGGTAACAGCAGACATTCATATCTTGTCCTTATTCTTGGAGTTACAGCTTTCATTATTCTACCATTCAGTATGATTTTTTCAGTAGGATTCACAGATACCTTTTTCTGCAATAACTTGGTCCCATGTATTTCTACTAAAGTAGCAATTTTTATCATGAATAGATGCTTAATTTAATAAAATCATTTTCCTGTATCTACTGAGACGATCATATGATTTTTCTAATTTAATCTTTTGTTGTAGTGAATTACATTGATTTTCAGATCTTAAATCAGCCTTGTATTACTAGAATAAACCAAATTTGATCTTGATATATTGTCCTTTTCAAATATCTTTGTACTTTGCTAATATTTTATATAGTATTTTTACATCTTGAATCCTTATCTTACAGTTTGCTTCTGGGAAAACCTAGTATCAGACAGAGAATATATAATACAGGATAAATATAGCATCAAGACACAAAAAATCTTGGCCATGCTTAAACAAATAGTGATTTATTTTTCTCATGCAACAGAAATTATAGTGCTTAAATTTGATAGAATTAATTCACTTGCTTAGTGATGCCAGCAGGAACCTAGCTTTTTTCTAACTTCTCTTCCATCTTTAGTATTGCCTTTTTATCTTCATGGTTGTTACCTCATGCTATAACTTAGAGCCTCACAATCTCAAGATTTGCAAGGAAAGGAAGAGGATTGGGCAAGCCTTTCCCTAAGTGAGGCTGTTTATATATGGGGAGCTCCCAAGCATGTGTCCTACCTATGATGTTTCTTTGGCCAGAAGTGTGTCACACACAGATACAGAGAGAAATCACTGGTAGAGGAGAGCAAAATTCCTATGTCTGGATTAAATCAATCATGATTAATCTTCTAGGTCAGAAAGAGACCTATTTTTCCTTGAAATCAGAGATCTATGTGTGCTACAGTATCTATGTCCTTTTAGCCAGGAAAAAATAGGGAAATCATACCTGCTACAAATAGTTCAAGAAAGAATAATTTTATGTGACTCTTAGAATTATAGATGCCAAAATTCTTACCCAAATGTAAGTTTAATCCAGCAAGTAAAAAAACATCATGAAGTAGTTATTTCAGAAAAATGTAAGTAAATCCTGAAACAGAAGACTACTACAAAGCCATAGAAATGAGACAATATGGTGCAGAAACATAAACAGATCAATGGAACAGAATCGAGTTCTCAAAAACAAGTCCATGTTTACATGGGAACCTGATATATTTAGAAATGGACCTAATAGAAAAGGATGGTTTCTTCATTAGATGACAGTGGAAAAACAAGCCACTATATAGGGAAAAATAAAGTTAGTTCTCAAAAACACAGTTTAGATTAATCACAGGCTTAAGAATGAAAGATAAAACTACAAAGTGAATAAAAATACATCAGAAAAATATCTCTGTGTTTCTGAGTTGCAGAAAAATTATTAAAGAAGACCCCAAAAGTACAAGGCATAAGATAAAAAATGATGAATTTGACTACATAAAAAATTATGAATTTCTATTCAATGAAGGGAACCATCAGTAAAGTCAACTGACAGGGAATAGGCTGAGAGAAGTTATCTGAGAACTCAAAAACTGACAAGGGATAATAACTAGAATATTTAAGAAACCCTTATAAAAAAAAGAGGAAACTAACAGATCAATGGGTAAAGCAGAATCTATAGACTCCAACAGCTAATCTGGAAAACAGTCTGGAGATACTTAGTTTAATTTCATATGCATAGGTCCCAGGACCCATCCAGTCCACTCCAGGGGAACTTGTGGTTTCTAAGGAGGCATGTGTAAGAATGCTTGATTACACATCATTTGTAGAGCAGGACATTGTAGACAACATAGGTATCTTATCTCTAGGGGAGCAGATGGGTGAAATGTTGTGGATATTCACAGAGGTAACAAATTAAAGAGAGAGTTATGTGGAGAAGTCTTTCAAACATAGTGTTGAGAGAAAAAAGTAAGATAACAAGAGATCTGTAACATGATTTACCTGGCAAATTTAAAACATAAACACACAACAAAACGGTACCTCTTTTCAAATATACCCGCACGTCCAGGAAAGGTGCTAAACATATTAGAGTAATTTCCTATAGGTTGAGGAGTGGATTGGGAGTGGAGATTGAGGATAAGAAGAAAAATGAAGCAATAAAGCCTTGCATGGACAGTCGATGACTGTGTCATGAACTTGGAATACAATCAACTCAGTTCTCTGCATTCTAGATTATGTTTACTTTCTAAGTCCTATGAAGATTCTAGCTTGCATGCTAGCTCCTAGTTAAGCATACCCACTATTTTAAATATTGGTTGTTAAGAAATAAATTTTACGTAGAGACTTTCCAGTAATTATTTAATTTGTAGAAGCCACTGTATACCAATATAAGTCCTCACTGTAAACAAATGATTACCTTCTTCCAAAATCACACTTTTAAATTATTGATGGGGGTATGTTGTCTTTTTCATTCTGTCTCAAAGGCTTTAGTTTCTAAAAAACCACAGACAACTTCATCTGTAATTTTACTCAATTTAAGTTCCATTTTGCTCTCTACTTTCTTACTCCTTTTTTAAATCAACAACATTGTTAAAATTTTAAAACTCCTCTGTAATAGTGATGAGGTTTTCACTATTTTTCCATTTCTCATGAGAATGACGTTCATGAAGAAATTTGGAAAAATTATACCTTGATCTGAAGACATTTTATAACTGAAGGTTTGGCTGGTGAATTTAAGCCGTGGTTCAAAGCTGAGCACACTATATTCACTTGGTAGAAAGTTCTGAAATTCATTCTGAGATATGGGAATGAGAAGATTTTTCATGTAACTCTTTTTTAATTACTAGGTAAATTTAGGTAAATTACCTAAGATTTACTAGGTAAATTTTCTTTCTGATGAAATTATGATTTGATTATTTTTAATTGATTGCTTATTGTGTGCCAAGACATATATGTTATTTTATTAACCATGGGTAAGTTTGCCTGACCCATGAAGTTCACTGAGATTCTAATGATGGTAAGACCAATTAGTTGATGCTGATTAGGAAACTGCTACTCAAAATGTGGTCTAAGCCAAGAGAATTACCTGGGAGATTTTCAGACATGTGGAAACTCAGGCTCAATCACATACCTAGTGAATCAAAACTTGTATTATAACAAGATCCCCAGGTGATTCTTAAGTTCTTAAAGTTTGAGACATACTGGGAATCATCCCTTGGCATCTAGACAATGACGTCAGGTTGAAGAATAGCTGTTTTAAAATTTAACCTATTTTTACATAGTTATCCTCACTTTTCTGATTATTTCTATCATTCGTTCATTCAATAAGCATTTAGTGAGTACATTACTGTATTTCAGGCTCTATATTGGGAGTACACAAAAGCAAAGAAGACATGCTAAGGAATTCCTGTGGGTTTTTTTGAATGCATAAATAAATGTAGGGGCTTCCCTGGTGGCACAGTGGTTAAGAATCCGCCTGCCAATGAGGGGGACACGGGTTCGAGCCCTGGTCCGGGAAGATCCCACATGCCGCGGAGCAACTAAGCCCATGCACCACAACTACTGAGCCTGTGCTCTAGAGCCCACGAACCACAACTACTGAGCCCATGTGCCACAAATACTGAAGCCCGTGTGCCTAGAGCCCCTGCTCCACAGCAAGAGAAGCCACTGCAATGAGAAGCTGGTGCACGGTTGTCACAACTAGAGAAAGCCCATGCGCAGCAACAAAGACCCAACGCAACCAAAAATAAACAAAATAAATACATTTTAAAAGAAGAAGAAGAAGAAGAAAGAAATGTAGAAGAAGCTGGAGTGAAACCTGCTTTTGGCTCTCTGGGAAAAAGTTCCCAGCTCACCAGTCTGACAATGGCTACACAAGTTATGGAGACAACCATCCAGAATTTGTTCAGTGGTACTGTCTGTGCCCTGGAAACTCTCAGCAAAGCAATCAGCCTGAAATTAGGCACTACTTGGCTGGGGGGACCTCGGTTTCTGGGCTCCCAGTTGAGCCTGGGCCAACTCTAGCTCTCCAACTCACAGCTGATGGCTGGCACCCAGACCTGCCTCCTCAGCTTCAGGGATGGCTTGTTGGTCAGAGAACCAGAGAATGAAATTTCCATGACAGGGTGGGGCAGGGTTTGTCCAGCATAGGGTATCTTCTATAATCCTATGTGGTCTGATTCAGGTGCTATGAGCAAAAGTTTTTCAGAACTGTGAAGGAGTAGAAATGATGGAGTGGATTCTAATGGAGAACATTGAAAATCAATGAATCCAGGCCTAGTCCCAAGAGATGTCAGGAAAATGAAGTTCTTTTATATTAAGTTTTATGGCACACCAAAATCACATTGCATTAGAATTTTTAAAGTCATGTGTATATTGATTTCATAATTCTTGCTTCAGAACTAAGAGTTGAAGAATCTTCAACTGATATCTGATAGCCACTCCTTTTTATGTGAATTAGGCACATAGTGAATTAGTCTGGGAAGGAGACATGACAAATGTCTCATTTATAGAAACTACCATCTTCTAGTCCAGGTTCACACACAGATTTTTTCTTTTTCTTCCTTCCTTTTTTTTTTTTTTTTTTTTTTTTTTGCTATTCAGTGTCTCTTGCCACAAAGTTGGAAATTTTGTTAAGAAAAAGCCAAGGAAAGCAAACTCTAGTTATGGGAAGAAAATCTCAGCTTTGGTGAGATGAATTTTCCTCTTTCCTTCCCACCCATAGTGCAAAGAGCAACCCTTAGTATCTCTCTATGTGGTATCTGACTGCCAAATGGGTGAGGAAGGAAGAAAACACTTGAAGTAACTGATTATTTATTGGTGATAATTTGTGAAATGCTACTTGGCTCTAGATATGGCATTGTCATATTTGTGAGATTCAGTTCCCTTACCTGTAAAGTGAAGATAATTAGACTACACCAAGATTAAATGAAATAATGTTTATTTTGCTTAATTAGGGCAGGTTTTTAAAAATTGAGATATAGTTGATTTGCAGTGTTGTGTTAATTCCTGCTGTACAGCAAAGTGATTCAGTTATACATATATATAATTCTTTTTTAAAGTATTTTTTCCATTATGGTTTATCATAGATATTGAATATGTTCTCTGTGTTATATGGTAGGACCTTGTTGTTTATCCATTCTATATATAAAAGCTTACGTTTGCTAAACCCAGCCTCCCACTCCATCCTTCCCCCAACCCCATCACCCTTGGCAACCACCAGTCTGGTCTCTATGTCTGTGAATCTGCTTCTCTTTTATAGGTAGGTTCATTTGTGTCATATTTTAGATTCCACATATAAGTGATATCATATGATATTTGTTTTTCTCTTTCTGCCTTACTTCACTTTGTGTGATAATCTCTAGTTGTATGCATGTTGCTGCAAATGGCATTATTTCATTCTTTTTTATGGCTGAGTAGTATTCCATTGTATATATGTACATCTTCTTTATCCATTCATCTGTTGATGGACATTTAGGTTGTTTCCATGTCTTGGCTGTTGTGAATAGCGCTGCTATGAACATTGGGGTACATGTATCTTTTTGAGTTATAGTGTTGTTAATTAGGGCAGTTTTGGGTACATGGCAAGCATTCAATAAATTCTAGCTATTACAGTAGGGTCAAAATTTACACCTAGGTACTAAAGTGAGATAATGGCATGGGAAAACCCTGAACTCACCTCTTCCCATAAACATAACAGATATACAGCTACATATGAAACAGTTCCCTCTGAAAGGAACCTGAATACTAGCTGAATACCTGCTCTACAATAAAAGATAAAAGGGTCGCATTGAAATGGATAGAAGGGGCAGGGACAGGCTATTACCAGAAAAAAACATCACCCCCAGCATGGTGACTGACAATTGGTATGTATCTCAGAATAATAATAATAATAATAATAAAAAGACCTTCTCCCTGAGGAACAAGGGGTTTGTACTCCAGTTTGTGTCTAGTTACCAGGTCACAATACAAAGTTAATACAATATTGTTATATACAGCTCTCCTCTGTCAGGGAAGAGTCAGCCAGGTTCTTTCGGGCTATTCACATATGAATAAACCACCTTGTTTTCTAGCATTTAAGAAAAGCATCTTTTTTCCCCTGAAAGCCTGATATTGTAATGCATTTACCCCACAGCATAGACTCTCTTTGAGGAGGAAAGACCTTATTTGGTTTGCTGAATGAAGTAGCTTGGCTGCTCTTTGCATCTTGGTGTGCAGAGGCAAATATTCTAATATTGAATTATCCAACCTCCTGAAATGCAACCGTTGTGCTTTCTTGGACCTATTTGATCCCGCTCATGTCTGTTCCCATATGATTTTCTTACATTTAGTGTATTCATCATTGCAATGTGGGAAGAGGAGCTGGGTAATGGTGCTGTTCAGTGAAAGAAGAACCAAAGACTATACAGAAAAGAGTTGCAAGTACATTTGTTCTAAAAAAATGTGGGAACACCTTTTTAGAAATACAATACATGTTTTTCAATGGGCAGTTCTTCCATCTTATGGTTGAGGCCCCCTCTCTATGTAAATGGATACCCTTCAGAGTCTGCTTTCCTACAACAAAGAGGTGCTTTATCTACTCCAGAAGTTAGTGCTCCAAAATTGATAAATACAAGACTTTTTTTTTTTAGCAACACAATACAATACTAAAGAGATGAAAATAACAAAATACATTTGTCAAACTTCAGATTTATCAGGCCTAAGAGCTTGCACAACTTAATGACTTAGATGATGCCTGATGCTTTCTTGCCTGTTACAGGATTTAGCAATCTGGTTCTATCCTCTTGATTTGTCATGTGGGTTATTTTGATGTGTGGAAATCACCTAGAGAAAAAAGTTCTACCATATAAAGGGGATTCTCTGGTTTAATTCCTTACTAATTCATGTCCTAGAAATCCTGGGAATGGATAACAAGGGTGTTTTTGTTTTGTTTTGTTTTGTTTGCTCCTTTTTGCTTGTTACTTATGATGCTGCTTTTCTGATGCTTGAATTTCATGTTAGGTCTCTTTACTGTGTTTGACATCAATACCATGCAATCTGAGGCCAAATCTGGCAAAGTAAAAACAAGTGAAGAATTCGAGTTATGATCTTGGCCACTCAGGCAAAGGAAAAATTGCTTTAACCTTTGAAAGTAAAGACTCAGTTTCAAGGATACATGATTATTTCTGGCTAGTTGTATGCATTGCTTTTTGTCCCTTTTGCTTAAATCTCCATTTTAAGGTTGACCTGCACTCATCCTGGCTTTCTGGCATTGTACTCATGTCTGGGGAACTCTTAATGGAATAAAATTCCAAGGTATAGAGTGAAATGAGAGACTGGATGAGACTAGCAGACTAAGTAATATGTAATCAGAATTTAGAGTATCTATTAACCTCCAAATCAAAACAGATTTGTTTAGCATACAATGAAATTTAGTTTTCAGTACCTTAATGGACTTAATGTCATCTGGATAAACGTTTCTGCTTGGAGCCTTGGTTTTTCTACTCAAATACTGGTATACTCTGGGCTGTTACACAAATATTTGAGGATTAGTCCTTAAGTGATATTTTACCTACCCAGCACTCACGTATTGGCATTACACCTGAAAGCCAGATATAAACCAAGTGTTTGATAAATAACCAAATTAAGTAATAACACCTTGCACTTTTTCCTTTATTATATATAGGTGTACAATGTAGTGATTCACAATTCTTTTCTTTTTTAACATCTTTATTGGAGTATAATTGCTTTAAAATGGTGTGTTAGTTACTGCTTTATAACAAAGTGAATCAGCTGTACATATATCCCCATATCTCCTCCTTCTTGCATCTCCCTCCCACCCTCCCTATCCCACCCCTCTAGGTGGTCACAAAGCACCGAGCTGATATCCCTGTGCTATGAGGCTGCTTCCCACTAGCTATCTGTTTTACATTTGGTAGTGTATATATGTCCATGCCACTCTCTCACTTTGTCCCAGCTTACCCTTCCCCTCCCCATGTCCTCAAGTCCATTCTCTATGTCTGTATTTTTATTCCTGTCCTGCCCCTAGGTTCTTCAGAACCTTTTTTTTTTTTGATTCCATATATGTGTGTTAGCATACGGTATTTCGTTTTCTCTTTCTGACTTACTTCACTCTGTATGACAGACCCTAGGTCCATCCACCTCACTGCAAATAACTCAATTTCATTAATTTTTATGGCTGAGTAATATTCCATTTTATATATGTGCCACATCTACTTTATCCATTCATCTGTTGATGGACACTAGGGTTGCTTCCATGTCCTGGCTATTGTAAATAGAGCTGCAATGAACATTGTCGTACATGACTCTTTCTGAATTATGGTTATCTCAGGGTACACGCTCAGTAGTGGGATTGCTTGGTTGGATGGTAGTCCTATTTTTAGTTTTTCAAGGAACCTCCATACTGTTCTCCATAGTGGCTGTATCAATCTACATTCCCACCAACAGTGCAAGAGGGTTCCCTTTTCTCCACACCCTCTCCAGCATTGATTGTTTGTAGATTTTTTGATGATGGCCATTCTGACTGGTGTGACGTGATACCTCATTGTAGTTTTGATTTGCATTTCTCTAATGATTAGTGATGTTGAGGATTCTTTCATGTGTGTGTTGGCAATCTGTATATCATCTTTGGAGAAATGTCTATTTAGGTCTTCTGCCCATTTGTGGATTGGGCTTTTGTTTTTTTTGATATTGAACTGCATGAGTTCCTTGTATTTTTTGGAGATTAATCCTTTGTCACTTGCTTCATTTGCAAATATTTTCTCCCATTCTGAGGGTTGTCTTTTCGCCTTGTTTATGGTTTTCTTTGCTGTGCAAAAGCTTTGAACTTTCATTAGGTCCCATTTTTTTATTTTTGTTTTTATTTCCATTTCTCTAGGAGGTGGGTAAAAAAGGATCTTGCTGTGATTTATGTCATAGAGTGTTCTGCCTATGTCTTCCTCTAAGAGTTTAATAGTGTCTGGCCTTACATTTAATCTTTAATCCATTTTGAGTTTATTTTTGTGTATGATGTTAGGGAGTGCTCTAATTTCACTCTTTTACCTGTAGCTGTCCAGTTTTCCAGCACCACTTACTGAAGAGGCTGTCTTTTTTCTATTGAATATTCTTGCCTCTTTTTTCAAAGATAAGGTGACCATATGTGTGTGGGTTTATCTCTGGGCTTTCTATCCTGTTCCATTGATCTATATTTCTGTTTTTGTGCCAGTACCATATTGTCTTGATTATTGTAGGTTTGTAGTATAGTCTGAAGTCCAGGAGCCTGATTCCTCCAGCTCTGTTTTTTTTCTCAAGCTTGCTTTGGCTATTCAAGATCTTCTGTGTTTCCATACAAATTGTGAAATTTTATGTTCTATTTCTGTGAAAAATGGCATTGGTAGTTTGACAGGGATTGCACTGAATCTGTAGATTGCTTTGGGTAATATAGTCATTTTCACAATGTTGATTCTTTCAATCCAAGAACGTGGTATATCTCTCCATCTGCTTATATCATCTTTAATATCTTTCATCAGTGTCTTATAGTTTTCTGCATACAGGACTTTTGTCTCCTTAGGTAGGTTTATTCCTAGGTATTTTAACCTTTTTGTTGCAGTGGTAAATGAGAGTGCTTCCTTACTTTCTCTTTCAGATTTTTCGTCATTAGTGTACAGGAATGCAAGAGATTTCTGTGCATTAATTTTGTATACTACTACTTTACCACATTCATTGATTAGCTCTAATAGTTTTCTGGTAGCATCTTTAGGATTCTCTATGTATAGTATCATGTCATCTGCAAACAGTGACAGTTTTACCTCCTCTTTTCCTATTTGGATTACTTTTATTTCTCTTTCTTCTCTGATTGCTGTGGCTAAAACTTTCAAAACTATGTGGAATAATAGTGGTAAGAGTGGGCAACCTTTACTTGCTCCTGATCTTAGTGGAAATGGTTTTACTTTTTCACCATTGAGAACAATGTTGCCTGTGGGTTTGTCATATATGGCCTTTATTATATTGAGGTAAGTTCCCTCTATGCCTACTTTCTGAAGAGTTTTTATCATAAGTGGGTGTTGAATTTTGGCAAAAGCTTTTTCTGCATCTATTGAGATGATCATATGGTTTTTCTCCTTCAATTTGTTAATATGGTTCATCACATTGATTGATTTGTGTAATTTGAAGAATCCTTGCATTCCTGGGATAAACCCCACTTCATCATGATGTATGATCCTTTTAATGTGCTGTTGGATTCTGTTTCCTAGTATTTTGTTGAGGATTTTTGCATCTATATTCATCAGTGATATTGGCCTGTAGTTTTCTTTTTTTGTCACTTCCTTGTCTGGTTTTGGTATCAGGGTGATGGTGGCCTTGTAGAATGAGTTTGGGAGTGCTCCTCCCTCTGCTATATTTTGGAAGAGTTTGAGAAGGATAGGTGTTAACTCTTCTCTAAATGTTTGATAGAATTTGCCTGGGAAACCATCTGGTCCTGGGCTTTTGTTTGTTGGAAGATTTTAAATCACTGTCTCAATTTCAGTGCTTGTGATTGGTCTGTTTATATTTTCTGTGTCTTCCTAGTTCAGTCTGGAAGGTTGTGCTTTTTTTAAGAATTTGTCCATTTCTTCCAGGTTGTCCATTTTATTGGCATATAGTTGCTTGTAGTAATCTCTCATGATCCTTTGTATTTCTACAGTGTCAGTTGTTACTTCTCCTTTTTCATTTCTAATTCTATTTATTTGAGTCTATTTCCTTTTTTCCTTGATCAGTCTGGCTAATGGTTTATCAAATTTGTTTATCTTCTCAAAGAACAAGCTTTTAGTTTTATTGCTCTTTGCTATTGTTTCCTTCATTTCTTTTTCATTTATTTCTGATCTGACCTTTGTGATTTCTTTCCTTCTGCTAACTTTGGGGTTTTTTTGTTCTTCCTTCTCTAATTGTTTTAGGTTTAAGTTTAGGTTGTTTATTTGAGATGTTTCTTGTTTCTTGAAGTAGGATTGTATTGCTATAAACTTCCCTGTTACAACTTCTTTTGCTGCATCCCATAGGTCTTGGGTTGTCATATTATCATTGTCATTTGTTTCTAGGTATTTTCTGATTTCCTCTTTCATTTCTTCAGTGATCTCTTGGTTATTTAGTAGCATATTTTTTAGCCTCCATGTGTTTGTATTTTTTACATTTTTTTCCCTATAATTGATATCTAGTCTTATAGTGTTGTGGTTAGAAAAGATACTTGATATTTCAATTTTCTTAAGTTTACCAAGGCTTGATTTGTAACCCAAGATGTGATCTATTCCTGAAAATCTTCCTTGAGCACTTGAGAAGAAAGTGTATTCTTTTGTTTTTGGAAAGGAATGTCCTATAAATATCAATTAAGTCCATCCTGTTTAATGTGTCATTTAAAGCTTGTGTTTCCTTATTTATTTTCATATTGGATTATCTGTCCATTGGTGAAAGTAGGGTGTTAATGTCCCCTACTATTATTGTGTTACTGTCAATTTCCCCTTTTATGGCTGTTAGCATTTGCCTTATGTATTCAGGTGCTCCTATGTTGGGTGCATAAATATTTATAATTGTTATATCTTCTTACATTGATCCCTTGATCATTATGTAGTGTCCTTCTTTGTCTCTTGCAATAGTCTTTATTTTAAAGTCTGTTTCATCTGATATGAGAATTGCTACTCCAGCTTTCTTTTGATTTCCATTTGCATGGAATATCTTTTTCCATCCCCTCACTTTCATTCTGTATGTGTCGGTAGGACTGAAGTAGGTCTCTTGTAGGCAGCATATATACGGGTCTTGTTTTTCTATCCATTCAGCCAGTCTATGTCTTTTAGTTGGAATATTTAATCCATTTACATTTAAGGTACTTATGGATATGTATGTTCCTATTACCATTTTCTTAATTGTTTTGGGTTTGTTATTGTAGGTCATTTCCTTCTCTTGTGTTTCCTGCCTAGAGAAGTTCCTTTAATATTTGTTGTAAAGCTGGTTTGGTGGTGCTGAATTCTCTTAACTTTTGCTTGTCTGTAAAGATTTTAATTTCTCCATCGAATCTGAATGATATCCTGGCTGGGTAGAGTAATCTTGGTTGTAGTTTTTCCCTTTCATAACTTTAAATATGTCCTGCCTCTCCATTCTGGCTTGCAGAGTTTCTTCTGAAAGATCAGCTGTTAACCTTATGGGGATTCCCTTGTATGTTATTTGTTGCTTTTCCCTTGCTGCTTTTAATATTTTTTCTTTGAATTTAATTTTTGATAGTTTTATTAATATGTATCTTGGCGTGTTTCTCCTTTGATTTATCCTGTATGGGACTCTCTCCCTGTATGGGAAGTTTTCAACTATAATCTCTTCAAATATTTTCTCAGTCCCTTTCTTTTTCTCTTCTTCTTCTGGGACCCCTATAATGTGAATGTTGGTGCGTTTAATGTTGTCCCAGAGGTCTCTGAGACTGTCCTTAATTCTTTTCATTTTCTTTCTTTATTCTGCTCTCTGGTACTTATTTTCAGTATTTTATCTTCCAGGTCACTTATCCATTCTTCTGCCTCAGTATTTCTACTATTGATTCCTTCTAGAGAATTTTTAATTTCATATTGCATTTTTCATCATTGTATATTTGCTCTTTAGTTCTTCTAGGTCCTTGTCAAATGGTTCTTGTATTTTCTCCATTCTATTTCCAGGATTTTGGATCATCTTTACTATCATTACTCTCAATTCTTTTTCAGGTAGACTGCCTATTTCTTCTTCATTTGTTTGGTCTGGTGGGTTTTTACCTTGCTCCTTCATCTGCTTTGTGTTCCTCCATCTTCTCATTTTGCTTAACTTAACTGTGTTTGGGATCTCCTTTTCCCAGGCTGCAGGTTTGTAGTTCCCCTTGTTTTTGATGTCTGCCCCCAGTGGCTAAGGTTGGTTCAGTGGGTTATGTAGGCTTTCTGGTGGAGGGGATTGGTGCCTGTGTTCTGGTGGATTAGGCTGCATCGTGTCTTTCTGGTGGGCAGGACCACTTCCAGTGGTGTGGTTTGGGGTGTCTGTGACCTTATTATGATTTTTGGCAGCCTCTCTGCTATGGGTGTGGTTGTTTTCCTGTCTTGATAGTTGTTTGGCATAGGGTGTCCAGCAGTATAGTTTGCTGGTCGTTGAGTGGAGCTGGGTCTTAGTGTTGAGATGGAGATCTCTGGGAGAGCTTTCGCCATTTGATATTACATGGAGCCGGGAAGTCTCTGGTGGACCAATGTCTTGAACTCGGCTCTCCCACCTCAGAGGCACAGGCCTACACCCAGCTAGAGCACCAATAAATACCCTGTCATCCACATGGCCAGTTATGTGTGGAGGTTCTTGCCTTTTGAGAAGTCTGAGGTCTTCTGCCAGCGTTCAGTAGGTGTTCTGTAGGACTTGTTCTACATGTAGATGTATTTCTGATGTATTTGTGGGGAGGAAGGTGACCTCCATGTCTTACTCCTCCACCATCTTGAAGGTCTCTCCCACATTTCTTAAAGGTTATACTTCATCTACATTTATTATAGAATATTGGCTGTATTCCCTGTGTCATATAATACATCCTAGTAACTTATTTTATACCCCGTAATTTATAGGTCTTAATCCCCTACCTGTATATTTTTCTTCCCCCTTCCCTCTCGCCACTGGTAACCACTAGTTTGTTCTCTGCGTCTGTGAATCTGCTTCTTTTTTGTTATATTCACTAAATTCTTGTATTTTTTAGGTTCCACATATAAGTGATATCATGCGGTATTTGTCTTTCTCTGTCTAACTTATTTCACTTAGCATAATGCCCTCCACTTCCATCCCTTTTCCTGCAAATGGCAAAATTTCTTTTTTTATGGCTGAGTAGTATTCCATTGTACCTTGCACTTTTCATATGAACATCTTTCAGCTTCTCCTGTGAGACCTCTACATTACCACTTAGAACAAGATGGCTTCTGTTTTCTAAGCTCTGGTCAATTAGGAAGGTGCAGATTTCTGGTTGATAGAAGAGCTCCTTCAGGCAGATACATTGGCTACAGGGCGTTTCATAACAAGAGAAGCCTTCAGTGTGAGAGCTGTAGGGGAGGAAAGGGACAAGAACAAGATAGAAAGTAAATATGAACTCAAAAAGAACATGTGTCTGGGGTGAGTATGTAAATTGATATTCATCATGATTGTCCTGAATTTACCAAGAAGATGTCCAATTTTGATTGCTATATTTTGATTAAGAACATGAAATCCATTTTGGAAAGTTTGTCAACCAAATAAGTAAATAAAATTTAAAACCTTTTGATGTACAAAGCTTTATATTCTCCTTTATCTGCAAAACTTAGCTTCCTGAGCAGCTTTTTCTTCTTAAGGAAGAAAAAGGAAGAGATTGGAAACTGTAACTCATGGGCCGTATTTGATCTACAGATGTGTGGATTCATTGGAATGGAAGCTTTGAGTTTGTCACTCTCTCCAGCTCCAGCCCAGACCTGTGCCAGTGGGGCAAGAAGACAGCTTTGGGATCAGAGATGAAAAGAGGAATGGAAGTTTTCTGTATATTCACAAACAAATAGCTAGATAAAAACCCAAACCACCCCAGTTTCTTTCCTCATTCAGTTAGCTAGAATTTCATTTTCTGTAAAAGCTAAGAAAAATTATTACGTTTTTCTTTCAGTTTTATTTAAGACATTTACTCAACACTAAAGTAGCTATACCTTCAAGAGAAGATGGGTGGAAAATAACTAAAACAATTGCAAGAGTATAGATTTGAAATGATCCAAAGATTTTTTTTTTTAAAAAGGATTGCTTCTAATAATTAGGATTAGAAGCATGGAAAATTCCAGAATTAAAAAACTTCCAGGTCTTCAATTCAACTAGAATGAAAGAAGCATAATACTCAGAAGTTCTTTACCAAAGAACCTCTTCCTTCATCTGGGGCCTGCTCTCTTTGACCAGGGGTGCAGTGTGAGGAGAATGTGAGCGGTGAGGGTGGGAGATGGCTGGTCACTCCAGCCAGCTGCACAGATCCTGCCATGCAGATTGATGGGGTGGAAGACAGTGTGGCTTATCTGTCTGGAATAAGAAAGTGGGCTGTTTGTTAAACATTTCATTTAAGTACAAAATTTGTAAGAACTGAAGAATATTCCAGTTTTATTAAGTATGTGCAGTGAATTCTTTCTGAGTAAATGGCTTCATGTCACTTAGAGGGATGTTTGCTATCTGAGCCTCTGTGACTTCTGGCCCTCCCCTCTGCCTTCTATATTGATCTGTTTCCCCCTGAGTTAGCTGCTGCCTTCATGCTCTCTCCACTTTCTGTAATTAAATGTGTTCTCAGGAAGGGACCTGGAAGCTATTTATGCTAAAGGCTAAAACTAAAGAAATGAGTAAACATTCAGTCATCAGCCAGGAGGTAGAGGAAGGATGTGGGACTTTCTAACCACCTCGTCCTCACTTTATATGATATAGACTCATATAGACCATTTGTTTCCAAAGTGAGGGAGGTGGGTGAGCATTCCAGGAGGTACTCAAGATAATCCATATTAGAACATACATACACATGCACACACACACACTCAAACTCATACTTTAAATTCACATTTCTGTGTATGGTTTTATAATACACATAATATGCTAGCATTTATTACATGTATATAATATACAAATAAACATATAGGGATTTTTGATGGATGTATGTGTCAACTAGACTGGGCTAAGGAATGCCCAGATAACTGGCAAAATATTATTTTGGGGTGTGTCTGTGAGGATGTTTCCAGAAGAGGTTAACATTTGTGTTGTTAGATTGAGTAAAGAAGATGCTGTCACCAGTGTGGGTGGGCATCTTCAAGCCTCTGAGGGCCTGAATAGAATACAGAGGCAGAAAAAGGATCAATTTGCTCTCTGCTGGAGCTGGAACATCCATGCTATCCTGCCACTGGACATTGGTGCTCCTCGTTCTTGGGACTTCATACTTGGACCAGGACTGGGAGACCATTGGCCCCCCAGTTCTCAGGCCTTAGGGTTTGGGCTGGAGTTACACTCCTGGCTTTCCTGGGCCTCCAGCTTGTAGATGGCAGGTTGTATCATTTCTCAGCCTCCATAGTTGCATAAGCCAATCCCTCATAATAAATCTCTTTGTATATATCTGTATATATCCTATTTGTTCTGTTTCCTTGGAGAACCCTGACAAATACAGATGTCATGATCAACAGTTGTTTTTTTCCTGATCAAACTATAATGTCAAATATTTTGGAGATTACTTATTTAGATAATCATCTGTATACTTGCCCATAAAGCTATCCTTGCTTTTCAAATGTTTGGTATAGTACTTACATAATGAAATTATTTGTCTTTATAAGTCCTCTTTTTGCTGTCTCTTTTCTCACACTTCATCGTAGTCAAGTGTGTTCTGCTATGTCAGACGGGGGGTAGTTGGCAAATGATTCTTTGTTCATGTCTGGGGTTTTGACCTCTGGAGACTTCCCTTACTTTTTTCACATCTCAACTATCCCTGCAAAAGAACGTTAGTTATATTTAATCCAGTATTTCCAGGAGGTTTTAAAAAAATGTGTCATATATACTATAATTCCAGAAATGGAGTTATTACATTTCAATCAGGGAAAATGCTTTCTTATTACCCTCCTATTTTGTTTTACTCTGCAGCTGAATAAATTCCTCCTTATTACTCATTTTTTCTTAATTCTTAACTGTTACTGTCTGTTCATTCTTTCAAGGAAATTTACTATTAATTTTGCCAAGTTCAAAAGAAAGTGCCACTGAGAATTTCATTATGTGTGGATTAGTACTATGATTGCTAAGGAGATGTCTTCCAGCCATTTCCCCTACAGAGCTACTCTTTCTAACATAAATAAAAATTTCAAAGCCATCATTTCCTCCAGGTCTGGCATATATATTTATAAGATGGGACTACTATAAACATTTTCTATTTTACAGAAAATTTACAGAAAAGTTGGAAAATATTTGAGGATGACTGCCATGTGTCACCCTCCCCACCTCAAAAATTGTTATACTTGCTTTATCATGTATCTATCAATCCTTCTGCAATCCATATCTTATATTTTGCATTTCAAAGTAAACTTCAGATATCAGCATTCTTCCTTAAGAAAACTTAAGCATGCATTATCAGTCATTAACTAGAGTTCAATATTTGTTCATTTATTCTTTTAGTTAAAATTTAGATATAATTAAATGCACAAACAAATGTGTACATTTACTGAGTTTCGAAGAATGCTTGCTTGGGGTACTGAACTTTACCACTCCTATCAAGATATTAAATATTACCACCACCCTATAAATTTTTCCCAAATGAGAGGGGGCTCTTTTTGTATGTCTGATTTACAAAGTCGTAGTGTACAAAGCAACTCTATAGGTAAGTAATGCTTTTGGCTGCAAATAAAAGAAAACCTGACACACAGTAAATACCAACTAGAGTTAAATTTTATCACATAATGAGTCTGGAGGGAGGAAGCTGTTGCTATTAATTCAGTGACACAGTGATATCAAGGATGATGTCTCTGGAATTCTCCAGATTTTACCTTTAAGTTTGAAGTGGCTGTTGTAACTCCTGTCATTCAACAATATTTATTTATTCAATAAATATTTATGTACATTGCAGGTACTGTCCTTTTTTTGTTTTTTAATTTTTTATTTATTTATTTTTACTTTATTTTTTATTGAAATATAGTTGATTTACGACATCATGTTAATTTTTTCTCTACAGCAGAGTGACTCAGTTATGCATACATGTATACATACACATACACATATATATATATATATATATATATATTCTTTTTATATTCTTTTCCATTATGGTTTATCCCAGGACATTGAATATAGCTCCCTGTGCTATAGAGTAGGACCTTGTTGTCCATCCATTCTATGTGTAATAGTTTGCATCTACTAACCCCAAACTCAACAGTCCATTCCTCACCAGCCCCCCACCCCCACCCTCTGGCAACCACCAGTTTGTTCTCTATGTCTGTGAGTCTGTTTCTGTTTTGTAGATAGGTTCATTTGTGTCATATTTTAGATTCCACATATAGGTGATGTCATATGGTATTTGTCTGTGTCTGACTTACTTCACTCAGTATGACAATCTCCAAGTCCATCCACGTTGCTGCAAATGGCATTATTTCGTTCTTTTGTATGACTGAGTAATATTCCATTGTATATAGGTACCACATCTGCTTTTTCCATTCATCTGTTGATGGACATTTAGGTTGTTTCCATGTCTTGGTTATTGTGAATAGTGCTGCTATGAACATAGGGGTGCATGTATCTTTTTGAATTATAATTTTGTCCAGATATATGCCCAGGAGTGGGATTGCTGGATCTTATGGTAACTCTATTTTTAGTTTTCTGAGGAAACTCCATACTGTTTTCCATAGTGCCTGAACCAACTTACATTCCCACCAACAGTATAGGAGGGTTCCCTTTTCTCCACACCCCCTTCAGCATTTGTTATTTGTAGACTTTTTAATTATAGCCATTCTGACCAGTGTGAGGTGGTAACTCATTGTAGTTTTGATTTGCATTTCTCTAATAATTAGTGATTTTGAGCATCTTTTCATGTGCCTACTGGCCATATGTACGTCTTCTTTGAAAAAATGTCTATTTAGGTCTTCTGCCCATTTTTCAATTGGGTTGTTTGTTTTTCTTTTGTTGTGTTGTATGAGCTGTTTGTATATTTTGGAAATTAAGCCCTTGTCAGTCGCATCATTTGCAAATATTTTTTCCCTTCTGTAAGTTGTCTTTTCATTTTGTTTAAGGTTTCCTTTGCTGTGCAAAAGCTTGTAAGTTTGATGTCCCATCTGTTTATTTTTGTTTTTATTTCTGTTGCCTTGGGAGACTGACCTAAGAAGACATTGGTACAACTTATGTCAGAGAATGTTTTGCCTCTGCTCTCTTCTAGGAGTTTTATGGTGTCTTGTCTTATATTTAAGTCTTTAAGCCATTTTGAGTTTATTTTTGTATATGGTGCGAGGGAGTGTTCTAACTTCATTGATTTACATATGGCTGTCCACTTTTCCCAGCACCACTTGCTGACGAGACTGTCTTTTTCCCATATTACATTCTTGCCTCCTTTGCTGAAGATTAATTGACCGTAGGTGTGTGGGTTTATTTCTGGGCTTTCTATTCTGTCCCATTGATTTATATGTCTGTTTTTTTGCCAATACCATGCTGTTTTGATTACTGTAGCTTTGTAATATAGTCTGAAGTCAGGGAGGGTTGTGTCTCCTGCTTTGTTCTTTTTCCTCAGGATTGCTTTGGCAATTCTGGGTCTTTTATGGTTCCATATAAATTTTAGATTATTTGTTCTAGTTCTGTGAAAACAGGCACTGTTCGTATTGAGATAGAGCAGCAAACAAAAAAGTTCTTGTTCCCCAGGTAGGAATAAAAAGGAAGATACAACCTAGGTCTTACTGTCCACTTATCATGAAGGCAAAATCTTTCTCAGAAAACCTTTTGTCTCTTTGGCAGAGTTCTTGTTTCTCATTGGATGCTAGGGGAAAAAATGAGTATATGTTTTAATCTCCCTCTTGTGAGAAGATTTGAAATAACTGTGAGTCAGCCAATCACCATTGTCTGCCAGAGGAACATTGGGAGCTAAGTTATGGTCCACTTGGTCTCCTTGCAGCAATAAATTGTATCCACACTTACACTAGCATTCAGATGGTAGTATGATGGGTTTTCATCACCAGAGAGATTGGGTTCATTTTCATTTTCTAGAGTGATGAGTTCTACAATTAACTTCTCCCTAATGCTGACAATAAGAAAGTTATCAAGGACTTTCAGTCACTGGCATGTAGCCTTGTGTAGGAAAAGAGTCATGAATTGGGAGTCAAGTGACCTGGTTTCTAAGTCTGTCTTCGGTTTGCCTACTGTGAAAATGTAGGTGAATTATATCACCTCTTTGGGCCTCAGTTTTTAAACTGTGAAATGAGTGGCTTTCATGCTTCAATTTTGGGCTTCAACCACACATACGCAGGACAGAGGGATTGATCATTATAAATTATGTATTTTAGTTTTAGAATTACAATGTGCCAGTGCTTTTTTTTGAGAACAAGTGGACTTGTAAAAATGTTATGCATACTCTTTGACCTTTCTCTGTTACTCCCTCCTCTTCTGCAGTAGGCAGAATAATGGCCCTCCCAAAATGTGCATGTCTTAATCCCTGATATTTGGGAATATGTTGTGTCACATAACAAGGGGGGATTAAGGTGCAGATAGAATTAAGACTGCTGACAAAATGACTCTGAGATGGGGGGATTATCTTGGTTTATCCTGATGGGGCCAGTGTAATCACAGGGGCCCTTATATGTGAGAGAGGGAGCCAAGGGAATCATTGTTAGAGAGATATGAAGTGAGAAAGACTTGACTGGTCTTTGATGGCTTTGAAGATGGAGAATCCAAATAATGCAGACACCCTCTAGAAGCTGGAAAAATAAGGAACAATTCTCCCTTAGAGCATCCAGAAAGAATTCAGCTATGCTGACACCTCAATCTTAGCCCAGTGAGACCAATTCAGACTTCTGATGTCCAGAACTGTAAGATAATAAACTTGTATTGTTTAAGTCACTAAATTTGTGGTAGTTTGTTACAGCAACAGTAGGAAACTAATATACCTTCCCACATTACTAGGTCAGATAAACTAAGCTTAACAAAGCTAAGCAGAAGGGGGCACAAGTGGGATCAAATAAGCCAAGGCAAGCATAATACCGCATTTCAGTAGGATAGATAATGCAATATTAGAATGTATGTTTTCATATATCAAGATTCAAAGGAAAGTCAAACCATCACCTCTAGAGAATCAAATATGTTTTTTCCTCCTCAAAGAGATACTATGTTGTGGAGTAAATTCATTAACAGACCAGGGTTTTAGGAAGAAAAAGAATGCTTTTCCTAAGTGCTAGAAAACAGGTGATTTAGACATATGTGAACAGCCCAGAAGAACTTGGCTGACTCTTGACAGAGGAGAGCCACAAAAAAGGTGATAAGATCCCAAATTTATGAAGTCAGAATGGAAATTTGTGCCTTTCCATCATGGGTTATTGTGGGGATGACTTCAAACTGAGTTCCCACACCACTAAAAGGACACGTAACGGAGACTTGGAATCATAGTATTTTCATTTTCTAATCTTTCAGTCTCATCATGTGTGCTGTTATATTCCTGCTCTTTGCTTTGGGTATTTCCCTCCCCACCCCACTTCGATCTTGAGAAATACTCCCTTACAATAAGTTTTCTTTTAGGCTGTTGAATATTTGTTTTGTTAAGAATAATTGAAGGCAGGAGAAACCCTTCATTACATTGCAGAGTGCCTTAAATAGAGTACACACTCCATAAATATTTGTTGAATCGAACAATGTTTAATCAACATCTGTTTAAGGCATATCAATGGGAAAATTATTCATTGGTGTCCAAGCCACTTCTTTTGTTTGTCTTTGAAAGAGAGAGACTCATGCTGTAGCCCAAAAGAGAAATTATGTTCAGGAATAATATTGTCTTATAAGTCTTACCTTAATAGAAAAGAAAATCTCTTAAAACAGGTAATTATTCAAATAAATTCAACATTTTCAAATACTAAAACAAATGCTAAATTATGACATGTATTGGAGTTTTTAAAGTCATTCTTTCCTCTCTGTTGAGTTTGAAGGTGTAAAGGGTAGGGTTTGGGCTTCATGATTCCTGGAGTGTGCTGGGGCTGGCTTACACCAGCTGGTGAGAGTCAATCGAGCACATCTCTTTACGGATCTATGTTCAGTGATATCACACTGGTAGCTTGAAATTGGCCATGGTTGGAGTTAGTTCACAATGTAAACAAGCAAATGCTATAAATCAGGACTTGGAGAGCCAGCTGTGAAACATTTACCTGCACACAATTGTTAATAGACCATGGGCTAAAAAATGGACCACAGAGGGTTAATATTCTTGGCAGAGAGATGAGTATAGCAAATCATTTTGATCTTAGAAATGGCTGTTTGTTAGGGCTCAAGTTGTTTCCCTTAATCCTAAGGTTAGTCCTTAGACCTTGAGTGCAGCTCTCCAAATATGCAGAAATTCAAGCCCTTCTCACTTGGCTAGGACCTTCAACTCCAACTCCTGTCTCCCTAGCACCAGGAGGCTGCTCACTTCTATGCTTAGCTTTCTAGCCTCCTAGCTGCTGTCTTTGTTTGTGGGTTTGTTTTTGTGTGTGTACTACAATCCTGTGCACATAGAGCCTTACTGTCAGCTGACTACCAAAAAGGAATTTGTTGGCAAATCTTTAGAAGAACTGTGGTTCCTTGCTCTCTGAGACTTTGCCCCTTACATTTTAGCCTCTTTGGCTGCCCAGACTTGGACCTCTGCCTTGCCAGCCCAGCAGGACCATTGTTTTTGTTTGGGTTTGCTTCATTCCTGAGCTTTGTAAATTGGGAAATACTCTTAGCGGAAAAAAGCCAAGGTGATTGTAAAGTTCATTTCCTCTGTTTCCCTTTTCTGAAGAATCACAAAGCCTCTTATATACTGCTTGCATTGGCTTCTCTATATGCCTTCAACCATTTGTAAAGTATGTTGTCCAGCTTTCATAACAATGTTAAGCAGGAGGTTTAGTCCAGTACCATCTACATTGTCACTGCCAGAGCTAGAAATCTGAAGGAAAGCTTTTAAGTCTAGAAACATTATTGAGTCTTCAGCAAAACTAATTTCAAAAGCCATTCAGTGTTGGATAATCATAGTTGAAGGCAATTCGTCTCATTCAGAAAAATTTCTATCTTGGCCTTGAGCTCAAAAAACAGCAATAAAATTTTATCTTGCTAAGCCATGGAACTGCTGTATGGTATGACAAGTGAGTATATTCAGCTTCTATTCTGAAAAAATGAAAAGAACTGAAAATAGTTTCATATAGTTTTCATGTGTAATGAAATATTCTTCTACAAATTTTTATAACATTTAAAAATTTAAGAATCATTCTCAACTCATAGATCATACAAAAACAGGCCATGGGCTGATATTTCCCAAGTCCTGGTATATACCATGAAGTTTAAATATTCATTTTGAAACTCAGTAGCCAAGAATTGAGTCCTTTCTCTGACCTCAGCCTATCTCTGGATGCCAGACTTTGAAGTTTCATTCCCCATCTCTCAGTTATAAGTTCTGCGACCTTGGGCAAATTACCTAACTTCCCTGTGATTTAGTTCCATAACTTCCGTAATTTAGTTCTGGTAGAAATCAGCTGTTGATCGCAATTGGAATGTTCATTTTCTCATTGTTGAGTTTTAAATGTTCTTTGTATATTTTGGATATATTCCTTTATCAGATATATATTTCCCTTATCAGATATATCTTTTGTCAATATTTTCTCCTAGTCTTTGGTTTGTATTCTTATTTTCTTGATCATTCTTTATACAGGGATTAAAATTTTTTGACCTACCTATAATAATAATTAATAATAAAAGATTTCATAAAATAAGTGCAACATTTGGTGCCCTTCAGATAAATTTCTGATGACTGCTATTTTTCTTGTGTACAGGCCATACTTTTCTGCTTCTCTGCAAGCCTTACTATTTTTGTTGTTGTCCTTGTTAAAAACTGGATATTTTAGATAACATAATGTGGTAACTCTGGAAATCAGATCCCCATTCCCACCCACTGCCACCCCAAGGATTTTTCTTGCTGTTTGTTTGGGGGTTTTTTGAATTTAATTTTATTTATTTTTTTATACAGTAGGTTCTTAATAGTTATCCATTTTATACATATTACTGTATATATGTCAATCCCAATCTCCCAATTCATCACAGCACCACCACCACCTGATGCTTGTTTCCCCCCTCCGTGTCCATACGTTTGTTCTCTACATCTGTGTCTCAACTTCTGCCCTGCAAACCAGTTCATCTGTACCATTTTTCTAGGTTCCACATACATGCGTTAGGGTACAATACTTGTTTTTCTCTTTCTGACTTCACTCTGTATGACAGTCTCTAGATTCATCCACGTCTCTACAAATGACCCAATTTTGTTCTTTTCTGGCTGAGTAATATTCCATTGTATATATGTACCACATCTTCTTTATCCATTCATCTGTCGATGGGCATTTAGGTTGCTTCCATGACCTGGCTATTCTAAATAGTGCTGCAATGAACATTGGGGTGCATGTGTCTTTTTGAATTATGGTTTTCTCTGGGTATATGTCCAGTAGTGGGATTGCTGGGTCATATGGTAACTTTATTTTTAGTTTTTTAAGTAACCTCCATACTGTTCTCCATAGTGACTATATCAGTTTACATTCCCACCAATAGTGCAAGAGGGTTCCTTTTCTCCACACCCTCTCCAGCATTTGTTGTTTGTAGATTTTCTGATGATGTACATTCTAACTGGTGTGAGGTGATACCTCATTGTAGTATTGATTTGCATTTCTTTAATAATTAGTGATGCTGAGCAGCTTTTCATGTGCTTCTTGGTCATCTGTATGTCTTCTTTGGAGAAATGTCTATTTAGGTCTTCTGCCCATTTTTGGATTGGGTTGTTTGTTTTCTTGATATTGAGCTGCATGGTGTATGATCCTTTTAATGTGTTGTTGGATTCTGTTTGCTAGTATCTTGTTGAGGATTTTTGCATCTATATTCATCAGTGATATTGGTCTGTAATTTTCTTTTTTTGTAGTATCTTTGTCTGGTTTGGGTATCAAGGTGATGGTGGCCCCGTAGAATGAGTTTGGGAATGTTCCTTCCTCTGCAATTTTTTGGAAGAGTTTGAGAAGGATGGGTGTTAGCTCTTCTCTAAATGTTTGATAGAATTCACCTGGAAGCCATCTGGTCGTGGACTTTTGTTTGTTGGAAGATTTTTAATCACAGTTTCAATTTAATTACTTGTGATTGGTCTGTTCATATTTTCTATTTCTTCCTGGTTCAGTCTTAGAAGGTTATACCTTTCTAGGAATTTGTCCATTTCTTCCAGGTTGTCCATTTTATTGGCATAGAGTTGCTTATAGTAGTCTCTTATGATGCTTTGTATTTCTGCAGTGTCTGTTGTAACTTTTCCTTTTTCATTTCTAATTTTATTGATTTGAGTCTTCTCCCTCTTTTTCTTGATGAGTCTGGTTAAGGTTTATCAAGTTTTTTTATCTTCTCAAGGAACCAGCCTTTAGTTTTATTGATCTTTGCTATTGTTTTCTTTGTTTCTATTTCATTTATTTCCACTCTGATCTTTATGATTCCTTTCCTCCTACTAACTCTGGGTTTTGTTTGTTCTTCTTTCTCTATTTCCTTTAGGTTTGAGGTTAGATTGTTTATGTGAGATTTTTCTTGTTTCTTGAGGTAGGCTTGTATTGCTGTAAATTTCCCTCTTAGAACTTCTTTTACTGCATCCCGCTGGTATTGGATCGTCGTGTTTTCATTGTAATTTGTCTCTAGGTATTTTTTGATTTCCTTTTTGGTTTCTTCAGTGATCTCTTGGTTACTTAGTAACATATTGTTTAGCCTCCATGTGTTTGTGTTTTTTTCCCTGTAATTGATTTCTAATCTCATAGTGTTGTGGTCAGAAAAGATGCTTGATATGATATCAATTTTCTTAAATTTACTGAGGCTTGATTTTGACCCAAGATGTGATCTATCCTGGAGAATGTTCCATGTGCACTTGAGAAGAAAGTGTAATCTACTGTTTTTAGATGGAATGTCCTATAAATATCAATTAAATCTATCTGGTCTATTGTGTCTAAATGACTTGTGTTTCCTTAGTAATTTTCTGTTTGGATGATCTGTCCATTGGTGTAAGTGAGGTGTTAAAGTCCCCCACTATTATGGTGTTACTGTCGATTTCCTCTTTTACATCTCTTAACAGTTGCCTTATGTATTGAGGTGCTCATATGTTGGGAGCATACATATTTATAATTGTTATATCTTCTTCTTAGATTGATCCCTTGATCATTATGTAGTGTCCTTCTTTGTCTCTTGTAACATTCTTTATTTAAAGTCTATTTTATCTGATGAGTATTGCTACTCCAGCTTTCTTTTGATTTCCATTTGCATGGAATATCTTTTTCCATCCCCTCACTTTCAGTCTGTATGTGTCCCTAGGTCTGAAGTGGGTCTCTTGTAGACAGCATATATATGAATCTTGTTTTTGTATCCATTCAGCAAACCTGTGTCTTTTGGTTGGAGCATTTAATCCATTCACGTTTAAGGTAATTATCGATATATATGTTCCTATTACCATTTTCTTATTTGTTTTGGGTTTGTTTTTGTAGGTCCTTCTCTTGTGTTTCCCACTTAGAGAAGTTCCTTTAACATTTGTTGTAGAGGTGGTTTGGTGGTGCTGAATTCTCTTAGCTTTTGCTTGTCTGTAAAGCTTTTCATTTCACCATCGAATCTGAATGAGATCCTTGCTGGGGAGAGTAATCTTGGTTGTAGGTTCTTCCCTTTCATCACTTTAAATATGTCCTGCCACTCCCTTCTGGCTTGTACAGTTTCTGCTGAGAAATCAGCTGTTATCCTTATGGATAAGGATATCCCTTGATACATCCCTTGTATGTTATTTGTTGTTTTTCCCTTGCTGTTTTCAATAATTTTTCTTTGTCTTTAATTTTTGCCAGTTTGATTACAATGTGTCTCAGCCTGTTTCTCCTTGTGTTTATCCTGTATGGGATTCTGCACTTGGGTGGCTGTTTCCTTTCCCATGTTAGGGAAGTTTTCAACTATAATCTCTTCAGATATTTTCTCGGGTCCTTTCTCTCTCTCTTCTCCTTCTGGGACCCCTATAATGTGAATGTTGTTATGTTTAATGTTGTCTCAGAGGTCTCTTAGGCTGTCTTCATTTCTTTTCATTCTTTTTTCTTTATTCTGTTCCTCAGCAGTGAATTCCACCATTCTGTCTTCCAGGTTACTTATCCATTCTTCTGCCTCAGTTATTCTGCTATTGATTCCTTCTAGTGTAGTTTTCATTTCAGTTATTATCTTGTTCATCTCTGTTTGTTTGTTCTTTGATTCTTCTAGGTCTTTGTTAAACATTTCTTGCATCTTCTCGATCTTTGCCTCCATTCTTTTTCCGAGGTCCTGGATCACTATCATTATTCTGAATTCTTTTTCTGGAAGGTTGCCTATCTCCACTTCATTTAGTTGTTTTTCTGGGATTTTGTCTTGTTCGTTGATCTGGTACATAGCCCTCTGCCTTTTCATCTTGTCTATCTTTCTGTGAATTTATTTTTTGTCCCACAGGCTGCAGGATTGTAGTTCTTCTTGCTTCTGCTGTCTGCCCTCTGGTCCTTGCTGTTTGTATTTTTTTGTTGTTGTTGCTTATATGTTTGTTCAGTGACTTTCTTAGACAAATTCTGTAAAGTATGTACTCCCTGTTTTATGCAAGTGCTGAAGTCTTTGCTTGGTTAACTTAGTAATCAGGTAATTATTGGTTAGATATTTCCTTAAATGGCTTAGAGCAATAAGTCTTCCACCCTTTGCTGAGGTGTTTTATGTGTGTTGGACCACACCATCAGCCTTATTCAACTTACAACTCTCACCCTAGCCTTCATTTTCTGCTTACAGAGGCCTCAAGGTCAGACAGAGGCAAGAGATAGGTGCATGAAGAGGTCTTTCCTGGGCTTGTGCATAGTCCTGCACATGACTTGGTTCCTCTAAATCCTCAGAAATATATCAGAGCTTTTTTGTGCCTGCCCTCTGGACATCTCATTCCCAAGATCTTCTTTGTAAAATTTTGGCCAGGCTCTTGGTTGCCCACAGTGGTACCAGAGCCTCAGGAAGCTGTGATGGCAAACAGTTTTCACTGATTGTTTTTGACAGACACTATCAGGATAGACCTTTTTCTTTGGAATGAACTGCTAATTAGGTCAAATAATAAAAAAATACTGCACCTTGGCACTTTTTCAACTTGCTGTGCAATAGGTCAAATAGTGTCAATGCTCTGGGGCTGTAGCTTTTTGAGGCTCTTCAAACCTAGTGTTCCTTCTCTTGTTTTTGTAAGGCTATTGTTGGCACTTGGTGATTGAAAGACTGCTGGTCTTCAAGGCTCCCATGGAGCTGGGGAAGGGGGTTGGGAGTAGGTCAAGTGAAAATGCCAAAAGTTCTTACTGAGATTCTGCATTATTTCTTTAATGAAGATTCCCAAGATTGTTGAAAACCTTTGGTTAAATTTTAGAGTTCTGAATTTATTATTATTATTTTTAAATTCTTGAATTAATTCACATAAATTTTGCTAGGTTTTTATTGCATTTATGTGGCAGCATATTTATAGAGGTCCTCACTCCATCATTCCCTCCACCTGTTTCTGAGCCTCAGTAGAAGCTGGTTCTGTGATTGAAATTTTAAATATTTGATTACAATTATGATAATAATGAAATAAAAACAATAGATCTATTATCTATTTTAAGAAGTAGAACATTCAAGAACTTTAAATGTATGTGTATTCATTTCCCCAAGAAGTAGAAGTAAACTGAATTTTGTTGTATTCCTCTTTTGTTTGTTTCTCATGAGCTATCTGTATCTATACCTATCTATATATATATAGATATATATGTATAGATATATGTATATATATACACATATCCCTCAAACAACATATTATTTACTTTTGCTTGTTTTTACAGAAATAGTATTATAGTGAAGGTATTATTTTATAAAATGCCCTCCTCTCCCTCAACCTTGTTTCTAAGATTCATTGCTATGGACAAGTTTAGCCATAGTTCTTTCATTTTCATTGTTGTAAAGTATTCCATTGTATAAATGTCAGTTACATCAAGTTGGTTGATAGTGTTCAAGTCATTGTGTCCTTACTATTTTTCTATCTAGTTCTACCAGTTATTGAAAGTGGGGTATTAAAATCTCCAACTATAACTGATGAAATAAATAGGTGTTGAGAATAAAGGAGATGATCCAATCTAAGGAAAATAAAAATTCTTGATAAATAAATATAAGAATATAGGGCAAATGTCATAATCAGGGATGAAGAAAATTTTTTTTCACAAGCTTGGAAAACTTTTTAATTTCCAATTTTTTTAAACCAAATTAAATATAAATACATCTAGATTTTTTTCTTGGCAAAAACTTGAACTTATGTGATATTGAAAATCTCTTGCAAGCTTCCTTGCATGAAAAAAACAGTTGCTGTATTTCAAGAGGCTCAAATAAGGTGAACCTCAATATTCCCTGAAATGTGAAGTGCTGGAAGATAGTAGAGCATCTAGCAAAGAGATTTGTGAGAAATGTCTGTGTTTCAAGTATTCTCTTCTTAGTGAAGATGTTATTCACATGTATAGACAATAGAAAAACATCCTCAAATATGCTATGACACAGAAAAAGTACTACTCATACAACATGGAAATATTTTCTTGGGCTCTTTGCTAATCAAAGGTAGTGCATCAGCATCACCTGGGAGCTTATTAGTAATGCAGAGTCTCAAGCCCCTCCCCAGACCTACAGAAGTTAGAACCTGCATTTTAACAAGATCCCTAGGTGATTGATATGATATGCACATTAAAGTTTGGAAAGCACAGCTCTTACTGATAAAAATGCAAAAATAAGAAGTAAAAAAGTGAGGAAGTCTGACTATAAAAAGGCTATATTATCCATTAATACAATTTAAACATATAGAGCTGTATAGATAACCCTTAAGCATTAAAAATCATCTTTGAAATATATGATCTATAATGTAAAAGTGTAATAAAACAATTTATGTTTAAACCCTTAGGTTATATTGGCTAAGATCAGTATAATGTGGGAAATAAGATTGTGCTAAATTCTTTGCCTCTGTGAGGATGGGGTCATTTCACAAAGGAAGCAGTGTGAAGTGCCTAAAACAAGATGACAGATGAATTTATTAGCTATGGAAATTACAAGTGAATAAATTAAACCATTGTTTTAAAAAAACCTTTAAGATAGGGTTTAAAAACATCCCTGAGAGGAAGAAGTTGGGGGAATAATAATTTAATATTATTACTTTGTGTTTCTATTCTATGGCCTGCCAAAATTAGTGATGTCTATTCTCTCTGGACAGAATCACACTTTGATTCTTTTTTTTTTTTAATTGCAAAAAGGTGGGAATTTAAAAAGATACCAAAAGGTGGAAATTGATCAATGAATTTTGTCAGTTTATTCCCTATTGATTGCAAGGCTGAGTATTTCCTGTCCTGCTTCCAGACTCTTCCTGAAGGTGGGCTTCTGCACAGCTTCAAACAATCCTAGGGTGTGACTTATGGGGGCAATGGCAAAGGGATTTTGCATACAATTGGCAACCAGCAGCCAACCACTGCAGGGACAGCCAGGTGAATATGTCACTTTGGAGGGGGGGAAGGGGGAAGCAGAAAATGCCAAGAGTGTGACCCCATTCTTTAAATTTTTTTTTTTCAGAGAAGATAATGTGAGCCCATGGTCTCAAATCCTTTTTGCCTTAATTAGGTACAAAGGAACAAATTTCATCTGATTTTATTTTATTTTTTTCTCTTATTTAAAAATCAACAGTTATTATGAAATATTTTACATTTGTAGATAATTGTAGGGGTTAATGTTGTGAACACTTACATGTCTATCAATCACATTAAATCATAAGATTTTTGCCATCTTCACTGGAGATATTAAAAAAAATCAGAGTTGAGGGTACAGTATCCACCTCCCTAACTCTATTCCCTTGCCCCTGCTCCAGAAATAACTACCATCATGAATTTAATATCTTTCATGTTGATGTTTTTTAAAATACTTTCTGTACAAATCTAAACCTCCATAAACGTTTAACAAATACTTGTGGATTTTGAAACTATGTATTATTATACTGTGTTTCCTTCTGCAACTCATTTTTTTCTTTCAACATTCTTTCTGAAGACTCTCTATGTTAATTATATGTGGCCCCAGTGCATTCAGTTTAATAGCTGCAGTTTTCCATTGTTGAATATGCTGCAATCTATCTAGTCCCCTGTAATGGGCCATTGAATTTGTTTTTGAACTTTTGCTCTTGCACATAGTAGTATGAGGAACATTCTCATGAAGGTCTCCTTGTGCAAGCATGCAAGCTAAGTTTCCTAGGTATTACCAAGTTGCTCTATAATGCATAAGTACCAAACTCCTCTCTCCTCAGCATTGAATGAGAAGTCCTAGTGCTATACTACTTCATCAACACCTGGTATTGTTTGACTTTAAAATATTTGCTGCTATAATGGGCATAAAATTGTATCTCATTGATATTTTAATTTGCCTTTTCCTTGTAACTTTAGGGATTTAACACCTTTCGTTAGTTTATTGGCTATCCAGATTTTCCCTTCTATGAATTGCTGCTCATATTCTTCACCCATTTTTAAAACTAGGCTTTCAATCTTTGTTTCCCATCAATTTGTTGGAATGCTCTGTGAATCCTGGGTACAAATTCTTTCCTGGTTGTGTGTCTTCTCCCAAACTGTGGCTTCATTTTTGTTGTTTCCAGAAGCTTTTACTTATTATATAACCAAATATAACAAAACGGATTTTACTTTGTGTCCTGTTTATGAAATTCTTTTCTGCTTTAAGCCCCTACCGATGTTTTTTTGTATTTTATTCTAAAAATTTCTACCTGTTATTGATTTTCATGTGCAGTGTGAGCTAGAGATCTAATTTTATTTTATTCCAAATGGATGCACAATGGTCTCAACACTACTGACAGGTTTATCCATTCTTCTCTTTGTAATGCCACTTTTATCCTAAACCCAGTATCACTCTTAGAATGTAAGATCTATGATGGCAAAGATCTTGGTCATTTTTGTTCACTGATGTATCCTAAACATCTAGGACAGTGCCTGGCACATAGTAGCTATTTAAATTTATTGGTAAATAAATGAATATTCAAATGGCATTTCTGGTGTAGAACATAAGCAAGCATGATTTCTCAACAAAGGGACTTTAATTAGGGGATTTAAGTGTGTTTTAGTGTTTTCCTCTCTTCTTTCTGAGAGGCAGCCCAGCCCATGTCTCTGAAGGGTCTCAGATATTTTATAATACCTCATTTGAAAACAATAACCTCATGCATCTTTTGTAGTCAAAAGAAAAAATTGTTCCACTTCAGTAATAGATACCAGAGGAACTATTACATACACCATTAAATATAGGTATTATGTGATAACATTCAAGTGTGAATGGGAGGGGAGAAAGAAAGGATGAAATTTGATTGGTTGAGTATGTCAGGTGACTTTTACTCCCACCTCCTGTTTCATTTTTTAAGGAATGTAATTGATCATACTACTACAGGGGTTGTCTTGGAAGGGAGTGATTGGCAGGTGGGGAGGGAAGTGTAGGGTGATGAGTGTGCTCCATGGCAGAGTCACAATCCTATAGGTCACAGACATTGTCCTTTGGGATTTCATTCAGGTCTAGAACTGAAGGTTTTTTTGAGCTACACTCTACTGCTTATGATAAGGGCTGCTTTGGTGTAAAATCATAGGGAGGAACAGAAAGCAATGATGGGTTCAGATAATGCCATTCATCGAGGAGAGTCAAAAAGAAAGTTTTGGCATAAATAACTTAAACAATAACTTCGGCTGGAAGGAGTTGCTTTCACTGAACATCTCTATCCTGTGAGATTACTGCTGTGATGTCTGAGAAATCAGCATCTCACGAGGAGTCTAATGCCTGCAGCATCATAATCTCAGTGGCATTTTGGGTTGGCCAATAGAACCCTCCATTTCCCTGAATTCATATAGACATACATCCTCCATGTACACTGTGGCATAAAAGGAGGCACCTTATTACAAGGTGACCACACATGGTGATGCACCTGTTTGAGGGGCCACCTAGTAGGAAGAGGACAGATTGGGATGGATTATCCTGTTCCCAGGCAACCTGATCATGTTATAGTGTTAAAGTGTTCACAAGTTTTAAGTCAACAATGAGCGATTTATCTACCTGTTGTAACAAATGACATCATTTGATCCCCTTATCAATTTTCTGAGGCCAGAACCTTCACTTATCACATGACATGAGAAGTGCAAGTTCCTCTGTGCTTGAGACTTCTTTAAATCTTCATACCATTCCAGGGTCATCTGGAGGAAGAGTCAGGTTTCTTGCCTCTCTCCATCCCTATCTACTCAGATGCTTCTTTCTTAGTACCCTTATTATGAATTATGTAAAGGTTTGTGTTTTATCTCCTCTGTTAGTAAATGAAGAGGTCTTTGAGAATAAGGAGTTTGTGTGATTCACTCTTGTAGCTGTGGGCCTAGGACAATGTCTGGAGCTTCAAGGGAGCAGAGAGTGTGGGGTGAAATGAAATAGAATAGAAGCTTGCCTCGGTCTACTGAATCAGCTGGGCTACACCAACTTTCTCATGATCCAGACTAGTGTTCTATGATTCATCAACTTCCTTTCACTTCAATTTGTATGTGTAGGGTTTTTTTTAATGTTTTTTTAAAATTGGGATATAGTTGATTTACAATGTTACGTTAGTTTCAGGTGTACAGCAAAGTGATTCAGATATATATATATATATATATATATATATATATATATATTCTTTTTCAGATTCTTTTCCATTGTAGGTTATTACAAGAAAATGAAGTCAGTTCCCTGTGCTATACAGTAAGTCCTTGTTCTTTATCTATTTTATATATAGTAGTGTGTTTCTGTTAATCCCAAATTCCTAATTTATCACTCCCCCCCAACTTTTCCCCTTTGGTAACCATAAGTTTGTTTTCTATATCTGTGGGTTTATTTCTGTTTTGTAAATAATTTCATTTGTATCCTTTTTTCAGACTCCACATATAAGTGACATCATATGATATTTGTCTTTGTCTGGTTTACCTCACTTTGTGTGTGTAATTTTTCATTTTTGTTTATCTGCTTCAGAATTTTGAATTTTTATAGAAATTGGTAGATTTAGGTATGTATGTCAGTTTTAAAGAGCGACAATTTATTGGGCTTCCCTGGTGGCGCAGTGGTTGAGAGTCCGCCTGCCGATTCAGGGGACGTGGGTTTGTGCCCCGGTCCGGGAGGATCCCACACGCTGCGGAGCGGCTGGGCCCGTGAGCCATGGCCGCTGAGCCTTCCCGTCCGGAGCCTGTGCTCCGCAACGGGAGAGGCCACAACAGTGAGAGGCCTCCGTACCGCAAAAAAAAAAAAAAAAGAAAAAAAGAGTGACAATTTATTTAAGGCTCTTTCTAGCTCTGGCCTGGTCTGAGTCATTGGCTAAGAGTAACAGGACAATTTATAACATTAAAACAAATGTTAAATTACTAGTGATAATATCAGATGACATGGTGAAAGCTGTAAATTTACCAATATATCAGAACTTGTGACCAGAGATAAAACCCACCTTAACAACTTGAATTTTTATGTCCATCTCTCTTAGTGCATTTTTCTTTGATCAGTTTTCTAAAAGCAAAATGTCCAGGGATGAACTGTGTTGTGAAGCTGGTCATCAGAATTGGTAGAATTTGAGACCCTGACTCAGCAACATTTTACTGAGTCATTCACTGGGATGAGCACAAATAGTTTGGCTGAGTAATAATTTTTCTGACAGGCTGCTGGATATTAGACATATATTTGTGTATAGGATGCTGTAAAGGAAACAGTAAATATGAAGACATCTAATTCTTTTTTTGCTTATGTCATATTTTTGTTGATGGATAATATTTCTGGGAGAAAGGAGGTTTCTAGATAAGTAGTACCATTCTTTCAAACTGAAAAATATGAAATGTGTTAAGAGTTCCTAGGGACTTAACTGAACAATCAGTTCTAGGAGCTTTGTCTGTCTCTAAGATCCAAATTTGCTTCCTTGCAAGAGTGTATTAGTCCTTGGGGCCTACGGGAAGCATGTGTTGACAGCAGCTCTTAAATCAGTGTGCTGTTCTTTACTGCAGGCATTTTCACCTTGTAGAGACATCATAGTCATGCTGTTGTATACTTTTTCCCCTCATTGTAGATTACCTTTTCCAGGTGAACACAACTTGAAACCCTCAGATGATATGCCATCCCTGTGAGAAATTATGTAGCTAGTATAGAGACCTATTCCCAAACAATTACCAAATAAAGCAGCCTTCAGAGGCTGCCATTATACTACTGTTAACACTCAGTCAGGTACTGCCATCCATATCATTTCCTAGGCAGGAAGCACATCATTTTAAGTGGCTTACTGTCGCCCCTCGTGTCAGATAGACTTTGGGTGTTGAGCCGAAAAGGTCTTATCTGCTATTTTAGCAGCAACTCATCTTTTCTATGCCAAACTGCTTTTAATGAGGGGACTGTGGTTAATATGTGCTTTCCCTCCTTTCTTTAGTATTTATAAAGCCAAGAACCCTGTAAAAGTTTGCTTTTGTGAGCACACATTGGGATACATATTTTGGTAAGTGCTGACACCTTTTTTTCTTCCAGAGGAATCAGCTGTCTCTTTTTTGCTTACCGTGCTACGCTTTCATTTTTACTACTCTGATCACTCTTTCAAATGCTTCAGGGAAGTAAGTTAATGGTTTGGTGTGAATGGGAAGAGGAAGAAATATACAGAAATGTTTTCTGGGTTGTATTATTTATACATTTGTTGGTGGTATTTATTATCTTCCTAATATATGAAGAGTTTCAATATTTGAACTGTCATTCTGATATTTCATTCTAAGCACCAAGCTTAAATCAGAGTTTTGTGAAGAAGGAACACTTGAAAAATACTCTCCAAAATAGAATGTTAAGGAGCCTAGCACTAATTCACTGACATGTATATTTCTGTATAAATCATAAAGTAAAAATCATAAAAGCTTAGCTCATTTGATCAAAATTATATTTGTTTAATAGCAATTTCTTTTCTTTCAGCATTCCCAGAGAATTTACCCAATTAGTTACTTAAAAGACATAAATATGGGCTTCCCTGGTGGCGCAGTGGTTGAGAGTCTGCCTGCCAATGCAGGGGACACGGGTTTGTGCCCTGGCCCTGGAAGATCCCACATGCCGTGGAGCGGCTGGGCCCGTGAGCCATGGCCGCTGAGCCTGCGCTTCCGGAGCCTGTGCTCCGCAACGGGAGAGGCCACAACAGTGAGAGGCCCGCGTACCGCAAAAAAAAAAAAAAAAAAAAAAAAGACATAAATATTAATTTGGTCCCAAAGACTTGAGTCCTCACTAAGTGAATGATTTTGTTCATCTCTTTGGTAATTCAGAGTTATAATTCATTAATGTAGTAATCTGAGATGCTGCTTAGTACCTGTGAAACTTTCCCAGTATGGCAGACACTGCTGGTGCCCTCGTTTTGAAGAAAGTATGCACATTGTGGAAAGACGCAATCATACAAAAGGAAAACAATAGGAAGAAGTAGGCCTTCTGAGCAACCTCATGTACAGGGTCAATGTGTTACGTGCTTTACTGTGTAGACATCTCATTTGATCCTCAAATGTCCTAAGCAAAGTGTTATTGTCCCCATTTTACAGATGAGCAAATTGAGGCTCAACAAAGGTAAATCATTGGCTGAAGAATAGGAAGAAGAAAAGAAAAGAATTATGTTTTTCTTATGCCATCATGCTTCCAGAACAAATTCCGTAAGTGGAGGGGGAGAACTGCTGTTCAAGAAACACACTATTTTGCATTTAGAAATCATTTCTGGTGATGTGATGGATGTCACTCCTTACTCCTCTGGATTTAACTTGAGGGTTCCATAGGAAAGGAGGGAGGAAGAAGTTTTTACAAATATTTTCTAGGCTGTATTATTTATAAATCTGTTTATTGGCTTCATTATCTTCCCCATGTGTGGAGAGCTTCAATATCTCAGTTGTTAGTTTAAATTTTCTAGGGAAAAAGACACTTGAAACGATCCTCAATCTTAAACTAGGACTCTAGCCTTAAATAATTTAATATTCTCCTATAAAACAGAATTCATCCAAAACATGTCCTTTCAGCCTTTGTGTTTGATGATATGAGTTTCTTCAGTTTGTTAATTAATATGGCACACATTTTTGGTATGATTCCTTTGTCTTTCCAGCCTGATTATGCACTGAATCTTATTAAAATGAATCAGCATTTCTCTGAGCTGACATTAGGTCTGAAGGGTCCCAAGTAGAATTGGGCCTGGGTGATTAAATAGTACGTTAGATGCTATCTGGTCTCTTTATGCTTTTAATGCATGTACTGACTTATCATCTGTACTGTCAATGACCTTCAGGAAAAGAATGTAAAATGCACCAAGAAATTATGGTTATTTGAGAAATAGTAAGTGAAGTAGTGACAGATGGATAATGAATAAATGGTAAATGCCAAGGGATCACTTTTGTTTTTTAAAAGAAGACTTTGAAGCATCCTTATTTTGTTGTAAACCAGAAAACTGTGACTGTGTCTTCTGTCTCCTAGGTATCTGTTAATCTTAACATGTTTGCAGTTACATCACATTTATTTTTAATAGGAACACTAAATAAAGATGATTAGTTTTAGCTGGAAGTTAAGAAGAGCTTTTAAAATTTATAACTTTCAGATGTCAGATTCCCAAATCTCCTTCACATCCATTTACTTTTTCTAAATATGCTCATCCTCCTCCCCCTCCTCCAATCCAAATTTTAGAATCCAAATAGTTTTGAAATCTGTAGATAAGAAAGCTAGGCTCTAAATCTGAATGCAAGCATGAGAACAGTGAAATTTTAAATGCAACTGATCTCTAAATTCAGTGCAGTGTCAGCAGGTAATATTATAGTAAGACTGTAACATATTGAATCTCTCTGCATTTCAGAGATTTAAACTCATGTCAGGACCTACTCTATTCATTTCAGGCTGTACACAAACCTAAGTCAACTTTGAATATGTTGTAATGTAATCCAATATAGGTAGAAGCTGCAGGAAATTTACAAAGAGAAAGGTAATGGTAAACCTCCATGGACTTGGTTCTTTGCAGGTCATTTGGTAATTTTGTCTTCTCCAAATCTTCACAGTCATGCCTATTGGTGTCAACTTATCCACTCCCCGTGGGAATTCCAGGATCCCAAGGAACATGTCAAATGATCTCCAGGGTCAGGAATTAGAAGAAGAAAGATTAAATCTTTGTATAAGACACCTTACTAAAAATCTGTCATTGGTTATTGTCTCTTTAATCTGACTCAGTATTTTTCGGAACATTTTATAAGTAATAGAGATTGTTTGACAACCTATTTGATTGAATGTTGTGTCAGAGGCATTTCTCTTAAAGCTTGGCATTAAGTTGGTATCCTATGATAGTATATTAGTTTTAGCATAAGTATAATAATATTTGTGCATAGAAACTTCTGTGGGAAGGTAACCTTCAGAATGTCTAAGTATGGCTTGTTAACTGTTTTTTATAACTTTGGTTCACCTGTGTATTCATTCTAGTTTCTTGAATGTATATAAAAGGAAATTCCATAGTAATAGATTTGTATGCCATATACAAGTACAATGAGTAAGACCCACATGGCCTCACATTTTTGAGGTAGTCAGATACAACTCTGGATAGAATACTATTGAGCTGTATTATTGGAAAGGCATCAGAAACAGAAGTATCAGCTCATCCTTAAAGGAGTTTTCAATCTGGTGGATGAGGTAGAATATAAGTAGATGTGAGTTACTGGAACTTTATGGTTCACCCTGCAAACAAGTGGAGACCCAGTGCACCAGGCTAAGGAGGCTCACAGTAAAGTAGTATTCAATAGTATTCCATTAAGAAAGGCTTCCTAGAGGTGGTAAACCTTTTTGAAAAATTTTTTTAAAAGCTTAAAAAACTAATACATGATTGCAGGTGCTCTGAAAGTTCAGATAATTCAGAATTACATACAGTACTGGATATAAATTTTCCTTCATAGCCTTCCTCCAACACACAATTCCATTAACTTATCTAAAGATAACTTCTGTTAGCATTTACCATGTAATGCCCTATTTATTGCTTCAGATATCTCTTTATCTATCATCTATGTTTGTATGATATACCATATACATTATTTTGAATCTTGCTTTTAACTTGTCAGTATGTATTAGAGATCTTCTCATGTTAGCATATACATATGTGTGTCTTATCCTTTTGAAAATTTTTACATAGCATGGATGTATCATAATTTAAACTTTCATTTACTGATACATGTTTTTTCTGTCACAAACAAAACTGCAATGAAAATCCTTATAGATAATTCATTCATTTATTTACCCAATATTTATTATGATTACTACATGTCAGATATTGCCTTAGGTGTGGCAGAAATGAACACAAAATAAACAATAATAAAAATATATAGTTCCTGCCAGATTTGGAACCAGGATGAGGTGAGTGAGCCACTTACTTTAGGCACAGAATTTAAGACAATACCAAAAAGCTCAGTAAGTAATCAGGATAAATAATATTATAATATAATTTTTTTAAAATAAAAATTAATTTAAAATTCCATGATGAATAAAATATGAACTTTTTGTTTGTTTGTTTGCAGTATGCGGGCCTCTCACTGTTGTGGCCTCTCCCGTTGCGGAGCACAGGCTCTGGAGGCGCAGGCTCAGTGGCCATGGCTCACGGGCCCAGCCGCTCCACAGCATGTGGGATCTTCCCGGACCGGGGCACGAACCCGTGTCCCCTGCATCGGCAGGCGGACTCTCAACCACTGCGCCACCAGGGAAGCCCAAAATATGAACATTTTAAGCAAAAGGAGACATAACTAAGACTGTGCTTAGCTTACAGTCTAGTTATGGAGATAGTAATAATCACAAAATTATTATTACTGTTATTTAAAAATTGTGATAAAAACAATAGAGTAACAAGAGAGGATTTTGTGCTAATTTATATTTAGGTTTCAGAGACTGTCACAGATTGGGTTGCTTTAGAAGCCATTTCAAAGATTAGCATTTAGGGGATTTATTAAGGTATGTTCTTGGGATGAACACCCGAGAAGGAAAAGAAGCTGGGTTTGGCAGGGTGAGAGGTTGCAATGCTGTCTCAGTGGAAACCTCAGGTTATCCCTTTGGGGAATTCTGAAGATGGGATGACTCCCCAAAGCTCCACTAAGTTCGGTTGCGGGGTCTGGCTTTTAAGTCCCCATGTCAACAAGTCACTTGATGTGGACTGCTCTGGGATGGGGGTGTGTTCTTGGACCAGGTGGCTCTCTTCATTTAAGGCCGTTTCCAAGGGGGTTGACAGTGGAGTGCTGGCCGCTGGTGGCACTCCCAATGCTGGAGTAATAAGTCCTTCATTCTTGAAGAGGGGCCTGAGAGACACATCACAGAGATGACAGGGTCCATCACAGACATTTCCCAGAGGAAATGAGGCCTGCTGGAGAAATCATAATGTGAAATTCATTCAGCAAGTATTTTATGAAGCTCCTATGATATAATGGGCACTGTCTTAAGTTCTGGGAAATACAGCAGAGAATGAAGAAAAGTTTTTTAATTGAAAGCTTATGTGGTGCCATGCCATGTGTTAAGCCCTTCACATGAATTATTTGATTCTTTCTTTCCAATGAACTTGTAAACTAGGTCCTATTATTATTTCTATTTTGTAGATGAGAAAATCGAGGTTCAGAGATTTTGCATCTTGCTCAGAGTCCTACAGCTAACAAGAGTTGGAAGTAGGATTTGAACCTAAAATTTTCATACTGCAGGTCCTTGGGTATAATTGACCTCAATTTAATAATTCCTCCTTATTGTGTGCATGTTAAACTATCAATATTTCTGTATTAGTGATTCCTGGAAGTATAATAGTTGGGTCAAGTGCATACACATTTTAAAACGTTTGTAGACACTACCAAACTAATCTTTTTTTTAATGTATTTTTAAAATTTTATTTTATGTTATTTTATTATTTTTTTTGGCTGAGTTTGGTCTTAGTTGCGGTATGTGGGATCTTTCATTGTGGCACTCGGGATCTTTTGTTGCAGCATGCGGGCTCCAGAGAGCGTGGGCTCTGTAGTTGCGGCATGTGGGCTCTCTAGTTGTGGTGTGCGAGCTCAGCAGTTGTGGTGCGTGGGCTTATTTGCCCTGCGGCATGTGGGATCTTAATTCCCTGACCAGGGATTGAACTCGCGTCCCCTGCATTGGAAGGTGGCTTCTTTACCACTGGACCACCAGGGAAGTCCCCCAGACTAATCTTTAAACAGTACCAATTTATGTCTTCACTCAGGGTCCATGGAAATGCCCATTTGCTCACACCCTTATTAGATAAATTTTTAAAAATTAAGTAGTCAAAGTTGTCTCTTTCCTTTAAATTTTCTAGGTTTTATGTGTTGCTTACAAAAACTTTTACTACCACAAGAATATTAAAACATTTTGTATTTTCATATATTAAATTACTTATAAATAATATATTCATTATAATATATAAAATATCACATATTTTATAAATAATATATATTTAGATAATATATATAATTCAATATATAATATATGTGAATTCATTATATTATTTTCATATGTATGTATATAATTCATTGTTAAGTGATCTATTTGTAATTTATTTTTGTGAATAATGTGAGATAGAAATTTAATGTAATTCTTTTTCAAGTGGATAGCTCAAACTCTATTGAGTTTTTCTGACATTTTAAATGTTACCTTTATTATGTACCATTAATACTAGCTCTGTTTCTACACTCTATTTAGTTTTATTATTTTATTTTTCCATTCCTGAGCCAATTTCATGCTGTTTTAATTACTGCAATATTGTCATAATTACAGTATCTGGTAGGGCAAGTTTCTTTTCATTCCTCCTCTTGATGAACTTTAGGATCAATGTATCAAATCCTATAATATCCTTGTGGGATTATGATTGGGCTTGCACTGAGCTGTAGAAATTTGGATGAAAACTAACAGTTTTGTAAGGCTGAGACTTGAAATTAAAATATAGTTACCAATTTAATCAGTTTTTACTTCATGAACTTCCATAAATTGTTAGCCTTCCTTATATATTTTATAATTTTCTTTGCATATTTCTAGCATTTAGGGTTAAATCATGATACAGTATTTGTTGGCATTGTAAAGTGTAGCTTTCTTCATAATATTTTTGAATTGCTGATTCCTTGGGCCAACACTCAGAAGAAAATAGCTAACACTCAGATAGACTTCACCATATGCCAGGCATAGTAATTAACACATATTAAAACATTTAATCCTCAAACCAACTCTGAGGTGGGTGCCATTATTAATCCCATTTTATAGATGAAGATACTGAGGCATAGAGAAGGTAAATAACTATACCACAGCTATAATAGATCCAGGAAGAAGTGGAACCAGTTTAAACCAAGGCCAAGACTTTCTCCACGGTCTGTGCTCTTGAACCACTATACTATTAAGCTGTGCAATGGTCATGTCCCTGGGCATCTTCCTAAATCCTTTTAGAACTTCTAATCATTTTTTTAAAGTTGTTTGTCTTGGGTTAACTAGGTAGAAACCATATAATATGCTAATCACAGCAATTTTTAATCTTCCGTTGAAAATCTTTATTCTGCTGTGTCTTTGGTTTTCATATTGCTTCAGGGCATTGTGCTTGCTGTTCCATCCTAGAACACTTTTGGCAGCCTCATCCTTTAGATCTCACTTCAGGTTTCACTTTCTCAGAGACTGTCTTCTTGGTTACTCAGGCAGTAGCACTGCCCTTCTTCCTCACTCTCATCCTGTTTATCTCTTACACTCCATTCTACTTCCTTCAGGGTGCTATCACTTAGCATGATTATTCCGTATTTCATTCATGCGATTATTAGGAGATTACTTAGAATTTTCTATGTAGAGAACATGTTATTTGCAAAGAAAGATAATTTTACTTGTTTCCTTTCCTATCCATGCATAGTATTCCTTTTTTCTGGCCTTATTATCTTGTTGAGACTTCTAATAAAATATGGACACCTTTCTTTTTAGGGGCAAATAGTTCAATGTTTCACCATTATGTGTGATGTTCACTCTAGGTTTTCAGTAGATACTCTTTATCAGGTTGAAAAAGTTCCCATCTATTCCTAATTTTTGGAGAGTTTTTATCCTGAATAAATTTTGAATTTTGTCAAATGCTTTTCATGCATCTAGATTATCACATAATTTTTGTTTTGATTTGTTAATATGGTGAGCCACATTGATTAATTTTATTTAGTTAAACCAACTCTACATTCCCATGATAAATCTCAATTGGTTATGATTTCTTATTATTTTTATATACTGTTGAATTCAACTTACAAAGTTTTTGTTAAGAATAATTGTTTCGGGCTTCCCTGGTGGGGGGAAAATTTAGGATTGTTATTCCTCTTGATTTTTGTCTACTTTATCTTTTGAAATGATGTTTTTTATCCCTGGTAATACCCTTTGCTCTGAAATTTATTTTGTCTAATATTACTACTCTAGCTTTGTATTTTAGTAAAGTTTGTTGTATTTATTTCCATTGTTTCATTTTTAATTATTCTATAACTTTATTTAATGTCATTTTTAAAAATAGACTGTATATAATTGGCTATGACTTTTCATCTGTGCTTCAGTTTGGATAATTAGCAATGCCATGTTTTCAAGTTTCCTGATCTTTTCTTTTGTAGTGTCTAAATTGCTGCTAATTTTATCTACTAAAATTTTTATTTCAGGTATCATCCTTTTTATTTGTACTAGCTTCAGTCATTTTATTTTATAGTTTCTATTTTCTCTTCATATATTCCTTTAAATCTTTGAACATATTTACTCTAGCTGTTTTAAAGTCCTTGTCTGATAATTCTGTAATGTCTGCCATTTTGGTCCTATTTTTATTGAACATCTTTTCCCCTGGTTATTTGTCACATATTTCTTCTTCATATGTACAGTAATTTTTTTATTGGATATTAGACATTTTGTTGAGGTTGTTGGTTTTCTTGTTTTCCTTTAAAAAGTATGGAATTTTGTTTTCATCCTGATCTTTTCCAGGCTTATTTTATGCTTTGGGCCTGCAGTAGACTTTATTTAGCTGATTTGGCTCTGCTATTAAAGCACAACCCTTCTGAGATCTTTCTTCAATATCCTGTGCTCTCAATGAGGTCTCTTTACTATGACTTTTCAGAACGTGTATATCTCTCAGCTCTGTGTGAACTTGGGGACTGTTTAGATTAGAATTCACCTACAGTACTTTGCCACCTGGCTTTGTAGAGGTTCCAATTACTCATTAAGTGTGATTTGCTTGGATTCCCACTCTCTGAACTATGATTCAAAAAAAATGCGTTCAGGCAGAAAGACAGTACGACCATAGGGCTTGCTTCAGTTGTTTCCCTCTCTTCAGGGATCACATGCTGCCTGGTACCCAATGTCTGAAAACAGTTGCTTCTTGTAATATACCCAGTTTTCTATTTATTTATGGTGGTGAGAACAGGTCTGATACCATTTATTCCTTCATTGCAGAAGTGGAAATTCTCTTCGTAGTTTTTAATTCTGTTGATTTATTGAATTTCATTACTCGTAGTTACATTGATATTATTTTTTTTGAATTTTTGAATTTTATTTTATTTATTTTTTTTATACAGCAGGTTCTTATTAGTTATTCATTTTATACATATTAGTGTATATACGTCAGTCCCAATCTCCCATTTCATCATACGTTGATATTTAAAATCCTATTTTATATTACTCATTTAATATATTTTTGGATAATTTTTACTAATATTTTAATTAGGAATTTTGTATTTGTACTCAAGTGAGGTTGGCTTATTATGTTTTAATCCTTTTGTTTTTTTTACCTTTATCAACATCTTGTCTTTTTTTCTAAATAGATCTTTATTGGAGTATAATTGCTTCACAATACCATGTTAGTTTCAGTTGCACAACAAAGTGAATCAGCCATATGCATACATATGTCCCCTATCCATTCCCTCTTGAGCCTCCCTCCCATCCTCCTTATCCCACCCCTCTAGGTCATTGCAAAGCACCAAGCCGATATCCCGGTGCTATGCTACTGCTTCCCACCAGCCAACTATTTTAAATTTGGTAGTGTATATATGTCAATGCTACTCTCACTTTGCCCCAGCTTCACCCTCCCACCCCATGTCATCAAGTCCATTCTCTGTGTCTGCCTCTTTATTCCTGCCCTGCAACTACATTCATCAGTACCTTTTTTTTTAGATTCCATATATATACGTTAGCATATGGTATTTGTTTTTCTCTTTCTGACTTACTTCACTCGTGTATGACAGACTCTAGGTCCATCACCTCACGAAATAACTCAATTTCACTTCTTTTTATGGCTGAGTAATATTCCATTGTATATATGTGCCACATCTTCTGTATCCATTCATCTGTCGATGGACATTTAGGTTGGTTCCATGTCCTGGGTATTCTAAATAGTGCTGTAATGAACATTGTGGTGCATGTCTCTTTTTGAATTATGGTTTTCTCAGGGTATATGCCCAGTAGTGGGATTGCTGGATCATATGGTAATTCTATTTTTAGTGTTTTAAGGAACCTCCATACTGTTTTCCATAGTGGTTGTATCAATTTACATTCCCACCAACAGTGCAGGAAGGTTCCCTTTTCACCACACCCTTTCCAGCATTTATTGTTTCTATCTTTTTTGATAATGGCCATTCTGACCAGCATGAGGTGATACCTCATTGTAGTTTTGATTTGCATTTCTGTAATAATTAGTGATGTTGAGCATGTTTGCATGTGCCTCTTGGCCATCTGTATGTCTTCTTTGGTGAAATGTCTATTTAGGTCTTCCGCCCATTTTTTGTTGTTGTTTTGTGGTACACGGGCCTCTCACTGTTGTGGCCTCTCCCGTTGTGGAGCACAGGCTCCGGATGCGTAGGCTCAGCGACCATGGCTCACAGGCCCAGCCGCTCCGCAGCATGTGGGATCTTCCCAGACTGGGGCATGAGCCCACGTCCCCTGCATCGGCAGGCAGACTCTCAACCACTGCGCCACCAGGGAAGATGCCCATTCTTAACAGGATTGTCTGTTTGATATTGAACTCTATGAGCTGTTTGTATATGTTGGAGATTAATCCTTTGTCAGTTGCTTTGTTTGCAAATATTTTCTCCCATTATGAGGGTTTTCTTTTCATCTTGTTTATGGTTTCCTTTGCTGTGCAAAAGCTTTTAAGTTTAATTAAGTCCATTTGTTTAGTTTTGTCAAAAAAGATATTGCTGTGGTTTATGTCAAAGAGTGTTTTTCCTATGTTTTTCTCTAAGAGTTTTATGGTGTCTGGTCTTACATTTAACTCTTTAATCCATTTTGAGTTTATTTTTATGTATGGTGTTAGGTAGTGTTCTAATTTCTTTTTTTTTTTTACATGTAGCTGTCCAGTTTTCCCAGCACCACTTATTGAAGAGGCTGTCTTTTCTCCATTGTATGTTCTTTCCTCCTTCATCATAAATTAGGTGCCCATATGTGCATGGGTTTATCTCTGGGCATTCTATCCTGTACCATTGATCTATATTTCTGTTTTTGTGCCAGTACCATATCATCTTGATTACTGTAGCTTTGTAGTATATTTTGAAGTCAGGGAACCTGATTCCTCCAGCTCCATTTTTCTTTCACAAGATTGCTTTGGCTATTTGTGGCCTTTTGTGCTTCCATACAAATTGTAAGATTTTTTGTTCTAATTCTGTAAAGAATGCCATTGGGCCATTGGTAGTTTGATAGGCATTGCATTGAATCTCTAGATTGCTTTGAGTAGTATAGTCATTTTCACAATATTGATTCTTCCAATCCAAGAACATGGTATATTTCTCCATCTGTTTATGTCATCTTTGATTTCTTTCATCAGTGTTTTATACTTTTCTGAGTACAAGTTTTTTTCCTCTGTAGGCAGGTTTATTCCTAGGTATTTTATTCCTTTTTTTGCAATGGTAAATAGGAGTGTTTCCTTAATTTCTCTTTCGGATTTTTTTATTGGTGGTGTATAGGAATGCCAGATATTTCTGTGCATTAATTTGTATCCTGCAACCTTACCAAATTCATTGATTAGTTCTAGTAGTTTTCTGGTGGCATCTTTAGGATTTTCTATGTATAGTATCATGTCATCAGCAAACAGTGACAGCTTTACTTCTTCCTTTCCAATTAGTATTCCTTTTCTTTCTTTTTCTTCTCCGATTTCTGTGGCTAGGACTTCCAAAACTATGTTGAATAAGAGTGGCGAGAGTGGACATCCTTGTCTTGTTCCTGATCCTGGTGGAAATGCTTTCAGTCTTTCACTATTGAGTATGATGCTTGCTGTGGATTTGTCATATATGGCCTTTATTATGTTGAGGTAGGTTCCCTCTATGCCCAATTTCTGGAGAGTTTTTATCATAAATGGGTGTTGAGTTTTGTCAAAGGCTTTTTCTGCATCTATTGAGATGATTATATGGTTTTTATCTTCAGTTTGTTAATATGGTGTATCACATTGATTGATTTGCGTATATTAAAGAATCCATGCATCCCTGGGATAAATCCCACTTAATCATGGTGTATGATCCTTTTAATGTGCTGTTGGATTCTGTTTGCTAGTATTTTGTTCAGGATTTTTGCATTTTTGTTCATCAGTGATATTGGTCTGTAATTTTTTTGTTATATCTTTTTCTGGTTTTGGTATCAGGGTGATGGTGGCTTTGTAGAATGAATTTGGGAATGTTTCTCCCTCTGCAATTTTTTGGAAGAGTTTGAGAAGGATTGGTGTTAGCTCTTCTCTAAATGTTTGATAGAATTTGCCTGTGAAGCCATCTGGTCCTGGACTTTTGTTTTTTGGAAGATTTTTAATAATGGTTTCAATTTCACTTCTTGTGATAGGTCTGTTTATATTTTCTAATTCTTCCTGGTTCAGTCTTGGAAAATTGTACCTTTCCAAGAATTTGTCCGTTTCTTCGTGGTTGTCCATTTTATTGGCATATAGTTGTTTGTACTAGTCTCTTATACTCCTTTGTATTTCTGCAGTGTCAGTTGTGATTTCTCCCTTTTCATTTCTAATTTTATTGATTTGCGTCCTCTCCCTTTTTTTCTTGATGAGTCTGGCTAAGGGTTTATCAATTTGGTTTATCTTCTCAAAAAACCAGCTTTTAGTTTTATTGATCTTTGCTATTGTTTTCTTTGTTTCTATATCATTTATTTCTTCACTGATCTTTATGATTTCTTTCCTTCTACTGACTTTGGGTTTTCTTTGTTCTTTCTTCTCTAGTTCTTTTAAGTGTAGGGTTAGATTGTTTATTTGACATTTTTCTTGTTTCTTGAGGTGAGATTTAATTGCTATAAACTTCCCTCTTAGAACTGCTTTTGTGAGTTCCATAGGTTTTGGGTTGTTGTGTTTTCATTGTCATTTGTTTCTATGTATTTTTTTATTTGTTCTTTGATTTCTTCAGTGATCTCTTGTTTATTTAGTAGCACACTGTTTAGCCTCCATGTATTTGTGTTTTTTACAGTTTTTTTCTGTAATTAATTTCCAATCTCATAGTGCTGTGGTCAGAAAAGATGCTTGATACAATTTCAATTTTTTTTAATTTTCTGAGGCTTGATTTGTGACCTGAGATGTGATCTACCCTGGAGAATTTTCCATGTGCACTTGAGAAGAAAGTGTATTCTGCCACTTTCAGGTGGAATGTTCTATAAATATCAATTAGATCTATCTGGCCTATGGTGTCATTTAAAGCTTGTGTTTCCTTATTTATTTTCTGTTTGGATGATTTGTCCATTGGTGTAAGTGGGGTGTTAGCCTTATGTATTGAGGTCCTCCTCTGTTTGGTGCATAAACATTTATAATTGTTTTATCTTCTTCTTGGGTTGATTCTTTGATCATTATGCAGTGCCCCTCCTTATTTCTTGTAACAGTCTTTATTTTAAAGTTTATTTTATCTGATATGCGTATTGCTACTACAGCTGTCTTTCGATTTCCACTTGCGTGGAATATCTTTTTCCATCCCTTCACTTTCAGTCTGTATGTGTCCCTAGGTCTGAAGTGGGCATCCTGTAGACAGCATATATATTGGTCTTGTTTTTGTATCCATTCAGCCAGTCTGTGTCTTTTGGTAGGGGCATTTAATCCGTTTATATTCAAGGTTCTTATCAATATGTATGTTCCTATTACCATTTTGTTAATTTCTTTGGGTTTGTCTTTGTGGGTCTTTTTCTTCTCTTGTGTTTCCCACTTAGAGAAGTTTCTTTAGCATTTGTTATAAAGCTCATTTGGTGGTGCTGAATTCTCTTAGCTTTTGCTTGCCTGAAAATCTTTTGACTTCTCCATCAAATCTGAATGGAATCCTTGCTGGGTAGAGTAATCTTGGTTGTAGGTTTTTCTCTTTCATCACTTGAAGTATATGTTGCCGCTCCCTTCTGGTCTGCTGAGTTTCCACTGAGAAATCAGCTCTTAACCTTATGGGGAGTCCTTTGTATGTTATTTTTTGTTTTTCCCTTGCTGCTTTAATATTTTTTCTTTGAATTTAGTTTTTGTTACTTTGATTAATATGTGTCTTTGTGTGTTTTTCCTACGGTTTATCCTGTATGGGACTCTGTGTGCTTCGTGGACTTGGGTGACTATTTCCTTTCCTATGTTAGGGAACTTTTCCACTATAATCTCATCAAATATTTTCTCAGACCCTTTCTTTTTCTCTTCTTCTTTAGGGACCCCTATAGTTCAAATGTTGGTGCATTTAGTGTTGTCCCAGAGGCCTCTGAGATTGTCTTCAATTCTTTCCATTCTTTTTTTCTTTATTCTGCTCCTCGGCAGTTATTTCCACCATCTTGTCTTCCTGCTTATTTATTCGTTCTTCCACCTCATTTATTCCGTTATTGATTCCTTCTATTTTTCATTTCAGTTATTGTGTTGTTCATCTCTGTTTGTTTGTTCTTTATTTCTTCTAGATCTTTGTTAAACATTTCTTGTATTTTCTCAATCTGCTTCCATTCTATTTCTGAGATTCTGGATCATATTTACTATCATTTCTCTGAATTCTTTTTCAGGAAGATTGCCTATTTCCTCTTCATTTATTTGGTTTTGTAGGTTTTTACCTTGCTCCTTCATCTGTGACATATTTTTTTGACGTCTCATTTCTTTTGTTGTTATGAGTGGGATTGTGTTCCTGTTTTACTGGTTGTTTGTCCTGAGGCTTCCAACACTGGAGTTTGTAGGCTATTGGGTAGAGCTGGGTCTTGGTGCTGAGATGAGAAACTCTGTGAGTCCTCACTCTGATGAATATTCCCAGGGGTCTGAGGTTCTCTGTTAGTCCAGTGGCTTGGACTTGGAGCTCCCACCACAGGAGCTTCCATCCAACCCTGGGCTTGCGAATCAAGATCCTGCAAGTGGTTCACTCTGGGGTTCCTCCTGTCTCCTTGGAGGTCAGAGTCCCCCAGCAGTGGCTGTGAGGCGCCCTAGTTGTAGGGAGATGCTAACTCTGCATCTTCCCACACCGCCATCTTGAATCCTCCTTTACTCCTTTTTTACTTTGACTTTAGTATCAGTTCTGGTAATTTGCAAACGTATTTAGGGCGTATAATTTTTTTTCCAGGCTCTTGAGTAGTTTTAAAAACATTGAATTTATAATTGTATCTTAAGTTCCCAAGAAAATATCTGTACCAGATGCTTTGTTTAGGAGGTAGAGGGGGTTTGATATTTTGGATTGCCTTAAAAAAAAAGTTTTTTTTAATTTGAAGTATAGTTAATTTACAATGTTTTGTTAGTTTCTGGTATACAGCAAAGTGATTCTGTTATATATATATTCTTTTTCATATTGAACTACTTTTTAAATATATTATTTTATTATTATGATATTTGGATTTTCTAGCTTCTTTTTAAGTTTTATTTTGCTAAATATTTTCCATTTCATCTATATTTTAAAGCATACTCGTATGTATTTATATCTATCATTCCCTCTCATTTGGAAAATTTCCCCACTTCTCATTTATGATCCTTTCTCATTTCTAATGTTTTTAAATTTAACCTTTTTTGTTACATTTGCTGAATTTTTGCCTATTTTGTCTTTATATAATACATTTTGAAATTTTCAAAGTAGGTGAGTGTTTTTAGTGAAAGTTAGGAAAATGAGAGGGCTGAGGGGAGAAGATGGCATTATATGCAGAGAGGGACAACACATGCAAAAACATGCTGGCAAGAATAGGAAGTTGTGTGGGATAATGAGATAGAAAGGGGTGAGGTGAAGAATTTTGAGAAACATCCTAAAGATTAGGCAAGAAACTTCTGAGTTGAAACAGTATATGATGAGAAACAATGCAATGTTTATAAGCTTCAGAGTGTATAGAATAACTAGACTCTGAAGAAAAAAATTTTTTATCAGCTTTGTGTATATTGACATGTGCAGATATTGAAGACAGAGATGTCTTCTTGGAGTGTTGCTGCAGAACGTCCAGTGAGACATCGTCTGCTGTGTTGTTTTCAAAATGGAATAACAGACCCAAAATGATTATTGAGGAGCATATGGTGCATATATGTGTGAATATATGTGTGTGGTTTTAGTGGTGGGGAAGAGAAATTTTAAAAATGCTAAGACTTTGAGAACTGGAAAGTGAGACATGGTAAGACTTTGAGAACTGGAAAGTGGTATAATTAATAGTGATAATGAAATTGGGTAGAGGTGCCTAATGGCTGTTGTGAGGGGCTGGATAGAACCAGCTCAGGATGCATAGTCAGTGTGACATATTTAAGTGTAGAAGTTCTACAGATGTTCTAGAGACATGGATAAAATACTGGACCATGATCAGGGTCACCGATGACCTCAGGAGTCTGGCTACCCTAGGCTTCAGAAAGCACTTTCAGGTGATAGCTTTCTCGGCTTCTTTCAACCCTGAAATTAGAGTGAGTCCTGTTGTTTACAGGAGATTCTTGCCATGTGAGTGGGAGAAAGGTCAGGTAAATAAAAATTTTTTAATATGCTGGGAGATTAATATGCTTTACTTAGGGGTATCTGAGAATAAAGGACATCTTTTTGAGGGAAAACTCTGGGGCAAGAGAATAATGATATAGCTCTTGAATTCCTTTTGTTTTTTGATAATCAACAGTAACATTCAATTTTGAAGGGAGGGCACCATGCTATGGTGGTCCTTTCTTGTATTCCCTGCCCTTGCTCTAGGAAGGCCAGAGACTATCACTGTGTAGCAGCTGTAAATGTAAACATTAAGGTCCAGTCCGAGGCTGTGCCATTATAAACTCTGACCTCCCTGTTTTAAGCCTAGTAATAGCTGTTGTTTTAAAACACAGCACTTAACAGCAGTTGTTTTCCAAATAATGTAACATGTTTTCCCCTACTCTAATAGCTTATTTAAAGAGCTATTT